>NW_009952828.1:1175491-1217314 GCF_000747805.2 Chaetura pelagica | reverse complement strand
CTTCCGATAACCAAAAGTTTTGTTGAACCTAGGGAGACACACGACAGAACAAAGTGGTTTTCTGAGCAGGTACTAAATGATCTGATGCAGAAGCAACAAACAACCTATCTCATTTGTTTATGAGGCCTGGAAACAAACACTTCAGGAAGTTCAGATGAGCATTGCTTTATTATTTAATATTTGCTTTATTTATTTTAAAGATTTGGTTTATTGTATATAAGAGCTCTGGGCCAAATAAAAGGTCTTCCAGAAGATGTAGCTTGCACGAAGTAACTTACCAAAACTAAGAAAGCCTCTCCCAAGCACTAATGTGATTTTGATAAGGCCACATTGATGGGAAATCTTCAAAAGCAAACCCACAAAATCCTGAACTAAGCACTGCTCCAGATGATGTTGCATACTTTGGTTAAAAGAAATGACATTCTAAGCTCATTAATTTATTACCTGAAACTTAACGGGTATTTTAAAACACGTGACATGTTTCAGAATCAGCCCTACATAACTATTTTACTCCCTAACAACTGGTGCTGTTATGGAGAAAAACAGTTTTGATTTTCAAACACTTGAAAATGTTACCCATAATTCAGAGATGAGGAAATAAGGAGGCAACACAAAAACCTTCCTGCCTAACAGCTGAACCATTGTCAGAGAGAAACACAGGTGCTACAACTCCTGCTTCAGTGTTTCATCTACTTCTTCTGCAGAAGGCAGGACCCTGCCACAGGAATCACAGCAGGAAGGAGGCACTAGGCACCTCATCCCCCTGCAGTGAGGTGTTCACCTCCCTGCACCACGGGAGAGCAGAGCAGCCACCTGCAGTGCTGGGACAGTGTCCCTGGGGCTCTTACCCAGGTTTAAACTCGAGGATGATCCATGTGAAGATAAGGAAGGTGGTGGAGTCTGAGAGTGGCCAGGTCCTTGGCTGGGCAGAGGCATTCCCACAGGTCCAGGAGAGGAGGAAAACCCAAGGCCATTATAAAAACTGTGTCCTATAGGTGTCAAACTGCTGGATGTCCTCTTGTACAGGTCACTGCTCCCCGTAAGGGAGTCTCGGCGGGAGCCGCTGCCCGTGTTGGAGTTAGCAACTGAAAAAGGAAGAGAGTAAAATTGTGGGATGTCAACCAACAAGCTGCCAAGACAACTGGAGAGCCAGTATAACAGCACCTATCTGCAATTTCACTGCATCAGGTTGTTTGTTTTTTTCTAAGGGTGCTGCATGTGCCCAAATGAAATACATTAATTTAAACCACGCTGTGAATGATCACGCAAAAAACGCCGACTAAAAAAAATTAGCTTGAATCCTGTCTTTGCATTTCTAGTTTTGTAATTTTTATACCCATAGGGAAATATACCCATTGAGAAATACAGCTCCAGAAATCTACAAGCAGAAAGATCAAGAAGATTAAAAATTTACCCTAAAAGAAGTGACAGAAGGAAAGGATAGTGAATGTGTTGGCTTTTGGACAGAAACACTGAGCACTTTGCTTCTGAAACTTTCAGAAGGTTTGTGTATTTCAAAGCTCTGTTCCCCTAAGCATATCACTTAGTTTAACAGAAGATATTAGATGGCCCTACAAGCATTGCCTCGTATTTCTTCTTTGGTCACTAGAGCTAAAACAAATCCAACATGAGATTTTATCTCTTCTTGTTTACTTAGAGGCATTTGCAGCTTCATGTACATTCACTTGAAATCCTTGTGCTCACTTTTCATTATATTAGAAAACAGCTCCTGTTTGCACCAAGCTTTATTGAGATGGAAATCAGAATTCAATTTAACACAAACCCAACTTTTTGAGTTTTCTTGATAGTCAAATACAAACTCTTTAAAGGCACTGTCAGCTTGGGGGGAAAAAAAATAATCAATTTTGCATTAAAATCTTGTTTAATAAATAGTGAAATTGTTAACTGTAATGAACTAATCATTTTTCATGACTGCACACAAGTTCCAGAAGCAACAGCCCCACAGTTTTATTCATTGATTGAGGGAAAACAAATTTGTGCATCTTGGCACTGAGCAAACTAGTAATTGAATTCAATTACTTAAACTGAAGTGAAAGAAACGAATGGTGTGTTTAACTGAATCCAAGATGGTTCAAATTCTCAGGCTGGGTTTAGGAAAAATATTTATAATAACTTTTATTTAACACTCTGATTTGATGCAGTGACAGTATGTCCCTCAGTCTTTCCTGGTGGAGCAGGTTCAAAAGGCATGTTTAAACTTGCCCTTCACAGCAATGAAAGCAGGAGAGTTCAGGACATAATTACTACATCTAAGACTTCAGCAGTAATTAAAACAATTGTTCTACTTCAAAAAAACAAGCCTAAGGTAAAAAACCCAACCCACAGACATCTTTCTGGTTTGGTTTTATTCTGAAAAAGACAAATAATTATCTTTGTCTCCAACTGCCTATAAAACAAATGGAAACAAACCAGGTAGGTAACATTTCTTGTAAGCAAGTAACTGACTTTTGTGTGTACTAAGAAACAATTCCCAGGAAAAAAACAACAATAGAAACCACCTCAGATCAGGTTTTTTAAAATCACAAAAAGTTACTTAAGCATTAATCTGAGGTCAAGAAGTTAGCACACAGATGGATACCACTCTGGAGCCAATTCTTGTTAGTCCAGTATCTCCACCAAGCACATGCAGGGAAAGGCAAGGAATCCAAAGCTGTTTAAAAAACCTCTTGCAACAAGGGGAATGAGTGGTAATTTGTGTAATAAAACAAGTTTATTGCTTTGGTACTTCTAATAAATCATCTACTAAAAGAATTTTCACCAGAAAACGATGCAGA
This sequence comes from Chaetura pelagica, assembly GCF_000747805.2. Classification (NCBI taxonomy): domain Eukaryota; kingdom Metazoa; phylum Chordata; class Aves; order Apodiformes; family Apodidae; genus Chaetura; species Chaetura pelagica. Next base: position 1,214,519 of record NW_009952828.1, on the reverse strand, counting down.
TTTTGAAAGCCACAGTAGTCCCTAAAGAAAAATTCCCATTTAACCTCATATGGACAAGAGAAGGGCCCAGCAGCTCAGCCACCAGAGCCAGCTCCAGCAGCTCACAATCCGACTGGCTGCATTTGGAGCCATCTGCTCCTCTCCTCTTTCCCCATGAAGCAGCTGCTCCTCTTACCTGCTGTCCCAAATCCTCCCAGTGCAGACCCCAGTGTGGCACCAAGAGAGCTGCTGCTTCCGAATCCCAGGGAAGTGTTGGCAGGCTGGGCAGAGCCCTGAGAAAAGAGGGAGCTGCTCTGGGAATTGCTGCTGAGAGAGTTGTTGCCATAAAACGAGCTGGATGCCAGGTTGTTGGTGGGCTGCTGCTGGGGCTGGGGTTGGGGCTGCTGAGTTCCTAGAGGGCGAAATGGTCCGTTTGTGGTTCCTGCCAGGCCGCCCGCGGCTCCGTTGGCCGAAGCTGCAGCCGCTGCAACCGCTGGAGAGGAAGGAATTGGAAGCAGAGACTTCAAAAATCCATTTTCAAAGCAGTTATGGAAGTTAGAACGTAGCAGGTTCCTTTTATTTACTATGGATTTTGCTCCTTTCCTCTCAAGATGCAAATCTCCCTTTTGCACCAAACTGCATGAAGTCCCTCTCCCTTCTATCTGAGCTCCACCAGTCTTGCACAAAGCCACCTCGTTATTGCTACTGCTGCTCGGGTTATTAGAGCCACATAGATCAATCACACCAAAACGTTCCCTTTCTCCTAAGATCTAAGACTCCAATCAATACAGCCACACACTTAGCAACATCCAATTAAGAAACACAAGTTTCGAAAGAAGCAAAATTGTCCTTTAGTGCATGAAACTCAATCCTGTGGTGCTAAGAACATCAAGCCCAAGTACTTTTGTTTTGCAGCCAGTTCCAAAGTAAAAGAAATAGCAAAATAAACAAGAGTTACAAAGAAACAATTAAAAGGCCCGTTTCATAATCAATTGCTAACACTGGCAAGGACTGCTTACACACACAGATTCTGGCTGAAAAAAAATCCTTTTAAAGCCTTGAACTCCCAAGGAACCCCAATAAAAGCCAAAACCACTCATAGCAAAGGCCAGGCACGTAACATTTTACACAAGGTGATCGTCTGGGAGTTCTCCACAGGCTAAAAACCTTTTCTTACATGGGTAGCTAGATGCCAGCAGACAAATTTAAGTAACTGTTGTGAAAGTCTGCAAAGTAATAAGAGTTTATGTGACAGTCACTCTCTGAGGTGGTTCTGGAGGCTCAGCCCAGTATGAGCGTAGAGGATGTTCTCAACAACAATCCCCACAATGGATCTCAGTGAGGGCAAGTGTGTCATCATTGCCAGCAGAGCCCAGAGGACTTCAGGTCCATCCTCCAATGGGGATGGGGCAGATTTTCACTGGACAGAACTGGGACTCACCTGCCTGAGCAGCAGAGGAGCTGATGATGACCGGAGCAGGGGCCACCAGGCGGACAGGGGCCCCCAGGCCATTCCTGGCCCCTGCATTCACCACAAGAGCACCCGTTTGGTCATAGTAAGCAGCAGGAGCCAGTACTGGGTACCCTGAAGAGGCAAATGACACATGGACAGGTAAGGTGACAAGCAATGCAATACACAGCAGGGCAATCGTCTTCAGATGAGTTGGGTGCAATGAGATTTTTAAAGAAAAATCTGAATGGAAAACGCAACAGCTCTGCTTTTCCTGAAGCAAAAAAAAAACCAAAATAAATCCATTTTAACAGTGTATGAAATTACACTAGTAAGACCTTCAGGTAGAGAAGACTTCTTTTTCCCTGAACCTACTAAACTAGCATTGCCCTCAGTGTAAAATCAGTTATACAGAACCAGAAAGGTCTTAGAATACAAAACCAGTATTTCCATTTCATTATAGGTACAAGCACTAGGAATTTTTCCTATTATTCACTGGAACAAGCTGCCCAGAGAGGCTGTGGAGTCTCCTTCTCTGGAGACATTCAAACCCATCCGGATATGTTCCTGTGGGATCTGCTGTAGGTGATCCTGCTCTAGCAGGGGGCTGGACTAGACAATCTCCAGAAGTCCCTTCCAACCCTGAAGAATCTATGCCTGTGTGAACACACTGCACTTGCAACTCTACCACCCCTGGATGCTGAAGTTGCTCAGTGTGCACATTCATGCAAACAAGACACAGAACTTATTATTTTTGAAACATAATACAGCATTAATATATAGATAAAAACTCTTAAACATGCTGGTGATACACAAAGCAGCAGACTTTAGGTACTTCACTATGTAATTCTACAGTAATGTAAAACTTGCAGGAAAAAAGGGAAGTGATTCTTCATGTTGGGGTCACAAACAGAATGTTCCCCATGAATATTTGCTTTGCAAATGTAACCCTCAAACCCCCAATAATGCAGACTTAAGGAAGTCTGGACTGTGTGGAAATATGCACGTTGAAGTTCACTTTTTAACTTCTTAAATGACAATGAATAAACATGTACCAACCATATTACACCTCAAGGGAAGAGTCCCGAGATCAAAATCATCCTGTTGTCTTACACCTGAGCAGCAGGACATACTCACACATTATTGAAAAAAATACTTATATTTACCCTTTGCCATTACAATAATATTCTGTATAACTGGATGTCAAAATCATTTGTACAACACAACCTCGTTTCTTTTTTTAAGCCCCCAGTATTTGCCTGGAAGAAATCACACAGGGAAGTCCCTACCCTGGAAAAGTCAGGGATGGAGGAACAAGGCTAATGGATGGGACTAAGATACTGAGGTTTTAAAATAAAGATCACATAAGCTAGCAAAAGCCACAGAAAAATCTGAAAGCAATTTTCAATAGCAGCCATCAATTCTATTGAGTACACAGCAACTAATGCACCTGTACAGCAATACAGTTGATAACATTTGTTTTCATCTGTGGCACAGGGACCTAAACCCTGATTTAACTTCAATGCTGCACAGGCAGGTAGGTTCACATCTAACAGTCTCTTGAAAATATCTTGTATATCCACAGATGAAAACCACAACACAATAAAAAAACAACATGCTGACTGCCAAACTGACCCCAGGCAGAGAGACACAAGGTACCACTTTTGCAGCTCACTGGAGAGGTTGCAGCTCCCATGGAGCCCCTACCTGGCATCCCTGCTGCCAGCCCTTGTCCAAAGGCCAGGGCAGAATTGACGGCTGCAGCAGCCACCAGTGGGTCAGTCTGCTGTCCCTGCTGGTTCTGATTTGGGGTCAAAGGACGCTGACTGGCTCCTCCACGGAGAACCTGGAGAAGACAGAGAAACATGGATCTGTTTACTTTGGGACCCAGGAGCAAACCACAACCACCAGACACTTGCAGCAGCATCAGCAGTAATCTAGTTGAAGTTCTTGCATCACTAGTGTGTGACAGCCCCATCTCTTCACCCCAGGCAGAGCTGCCTCTGCCACAACCCTCACACTACAACCACAGGTAAATACAAAAGACCCAATTTGAAGATTAAATCCCCTCTCAGGCTTACTGAGTACAATCTTTAAATGCTTCATCATCTGAACTCTCATTTCTTGATACAGCTTCAATACTCAGCCTTCATTAGAAGTGTCTGCAAGCCATCTGCTCCATCTCAGGTGACAACTTGCTAAAAGCCCACTTGAGCTTAAACCTTAAAAAGCCTGACTTAGGAGCTGGGGGCTGATGACACAGGTTGACATGAGTTTTTCTAAGCCAGCCCCCATAGAGAACAGCAACCCAGTGACATGGCACTTACTCACTGGAAATAATGACCAAAGATCACACACTGTCTTACATGTAGTTCTTGTGGTTTAAGCACACGTTGCTCTCCAAAGGGAAGAGCAAACTGACCTTTCCTGTAATTACCTGTGACAGGCTCTGTTTGCAAAAGTGGTGATGCAAGAGTCTGCACCCACCAGAGAGGTCAGCTTATTAAAAAAGCCATCCTTTGGTACTCAGCACACCTTGCTGCAAAAAAAGTCATGTTTGTGTCACCTCATAAAGTTATCAAAAGGAAATAATGATTTGGTGCACTGAGAGACTGCGCGAGGATCCTGAATTTAACCGATTTAGATGTGCATCCCAGACTTTGCTGTCACTGCCAGAGCCTGAACTTTTCAGCCTAGGGAGGCTCAGAAGCAGCAGCTGCTTGAGCAGCACACACTGTGTGAGGGACTCTGCAGGGCATATGGGATGGATGGCAGGCTGCAGGGAGGGAAGCGCTGGTGGGTTTTATAAATATGCTATTAAGAGGTTGTAAGCATCACAAATCAACTCCATAATCACAGCCCTAGGTTTCCAAAACATTTGCCTCAGCACTTGGAAAAATTTCATCCAAAAAATACACACTATCCTCTCACAGATGGAGGGCTTGCACTGAAAACAACACTCCACCATCCCCACTCCTGCCTGCTTCAAAGCTATAAAAGTAATGAAAAACATTATAAAAGCCTACTGATGAATGCTATTTTTTTTATTTTCACAGCTTAGGCCTTTGCAAAAGCTCTCTTAGCACACACCTTCCTTACAGGAAAAGGCTCCCAGTTGGAATGCCAAGGCAGAGATACCTTTAGCACACTCTTGATGCCATTTACCTGTGTGCAGGGGTACAAGCAAGTCTGCTCAACATGCTCCTGTGAGACCTGCCACATGGGGAGGCTGGATCATTAACTTTCTCAGGAGCAAAGTATTCTCCTCCTGATTGCTGGTCCAGAATCATTGGCATGAAAAAAAATCACTGCTTTTATTATCTGAAAAGGCTTTATAATACTACCAAACTTGGGATTTTGCTTCAGTTTTCAAAGCAGAAGTAAATTCAGCTGCCAACTGCTCTCCTTGATAACTGCTCTCACTAACACATGAGGACCAGGATGGCTTCGTGTTACCATGAGAAGGAGCTGCCTCCCTGTTCAGAAGGATAATGGACCCATTTTGTTTCCAAGCAGGAAGTACCGTGGGAAAGAGGCAGATGAAACTGTAGAAAGCCAATTATCAGGTGAGGACCAGTGCTTGACCAAACAGCAAACTGACTGGGGTTGTGCTGAGCCTGCCAGACCCCCAGCCTGGTTCCTGCCACCCATCCTACAGGCCCTGCTGGGGTCTGAGAGGTGGAAGGTGGAGCATATCCCACCATGTGTCCAAGGGGAATGAGAACCAGAACACATGTATTGACAATCAATATTGGACACACATCTTCACTGTCTCCATGGCCTTCAAGTTACAGTGATGGGCATGAAAAGAGGTTGCAAGATGATGATTTCCACTCACATGCCAATATGTGTTTGCTACTGGTGTTCACCAGTTGGTTAGATTGTTTTCCAAACCATTACCACACAATAATTGACCACCACAAATGTACTTGTATCATCCTCCATGTGTATGATGCAGAAAAGACATCACAAAACATAGGGATGCGATACGCTGGCAAGCATCCAATGAAGGCTACGAGGATGATTAAGGGACTGGAACATCTATCACATGAGGAAAGGCTGAGAGGCCTGGGGTGGTTTAGTCTTGAGAAGACTAAGAGGGGACCTTAATTCAGTCTACAAATATCTGAAGGGTGGGGGTCAAGAAGGGGCCAATCTCTTTTCAGTGGTGCCTGTGATAGGACGAGGGGAAACAGCACCAAGTGACAACACAGGAAGTTCCACCTCAACATGAAGAGAAATTTCTTCACTGTGAGGGTGACAGAGCCCTTGGACAGGCTGCCCAGAGAGGTTGTGGAGTCTCCTTCTCTGGAGGCATTCAAGACACATCTGGACACATTCCTCTGTGATCTACCCTGGGTGCTCCTGCTGCAGCAGGGGAGTTAGACTTAATGATCTTCAGAGGTCCCTTCCAACCCCTATGATTCTAGGAATCTACCATTGTCTTTTTAAGAGGGAACAAAGGCTCTTCTCACTGTCAACTTGGGAGTGATCACTGAAAAATAATCAGGTTTCTCCAAAGCTGCTGAGTTCCCTGTAAGCAAGGTGATGTGCAAAGGATCCCCCTTACCTGCTGCTGGCCCTGCTGGGTTTGCTGCGTGGTTTGCTGATTTGCTGAGTTGGTGGCGGCGGCGGCCGCGGCAGCTTGCTGCTGGAAGAGACTGGCAGGGTAAACTCCCCAGGGTGTAACTCCATAGTACTGGTGAGGAACCACTGCTGGGCCTGGAATGCAAAGGGAATCAAGTCAGCTTCTGCAGTGGAACAAGCAATCCACAGCAAACAGTCACCAGAAACAAGTGCTCATCACATTTGGTTTACCAAGTCCTATTTCCAGGTGATCTGCTTTAAAACTTTTGCAAATATGGAGGGATTCTGGCATTTGTACTACTCATTTTTTTAAAGCTTAGAAGTCAGACCTGAAATTTCAGCTTTACTTGCTTTTACCCTATTGGAGGAGGTGAAATTCTGCTACCAGTGTTCCTATTGAAATGCCACATTTTTCTTGTTGTGCCCTAATTTTATAGTGAAGGACCAAAACTTGTGCCTCTGACCAAAAAAACCGAGAAAACATGTTTAAGCAGAGATATACAAATCTCTTCTAATCTCAGCTGACATTCACAACTCAAAAACATCTATCATTTAGCTCCCTAATAAATTAAAAAACCTCTTTGCATCTGGATAGCATCAATTCTCAAGTGTTTAAAATGTTATTTTTCTAGCCACTCAGTCTTAATTTGCACTTACAAACCACCATAAAAGCAGCTGTATGATCCTGCATCTTTTCACATTCACTCCTCCTCCAACTTAAGAGGCTTTAAAAATAAATAATCTTGGAGAGCACCAGAAAAAGCCTAACTTTTCAGGATTCATTGTGTTTTATCACGTCTCAGGACACCACACACTTAATCCAGTGATATATCCTGAAATAATTCTAGTGTGCTTAATGCTGAGGAAGCAGTGAGGGCTCTGAACAATGGAGTCCCCACCACCAAATCACAGGTATGTGAATTCAACAATATTTTTTTAATATGCCTGTCCTACATCTTTTGGAAAGGTCAGCAGAAAAGTAATTGCTTTTCAAATTCATCACCTATCCCACAGGCTCCTCCCTACAGGAGGAGCAACTCATGGCCTTTTGAAGACAGATTGCCACAGTCCTGTTTGACACTGCAGAATAAACTTGTCTATAGTGAATTTGAACCACACACTTGTTCTTATTTGGACTAAAAATAACTTCTACCTTAAGAGAGATAATTAGCATTTAATTTCTAACAGTCATTTCAGCATTGCTGTTAGATATGTCTTGTATTAAGGCACTGCAGGGAGAGCAAGTGTAATGCAGATAAAGACTATTAGTCCCCAAGAGACTTAAAAATTATTCCCCCGAAAATGAGGGATGACAGGAAAAAGGGAGCTGCAAAATGAATGTAAGCTTGGGTATGACAAAGGGGTACAAACCAGCAAGGACTTGTTTCGTTTGGTTTTGTTTGTTATATAGTAACATGTGTTTGTTTCAAATGAATTCAAAAGCAATTCCCTGTGCAACAGGCTGGATCTGAGCCTGGATGACCTACTGCTCCACCAACCCATGCAGTAGACTCTGAGATTCAGCAACACTTCAAGATATTAATTACATATTTAATGTCAAAGAATAAATTCATATTCCTGAGATGTAACAGTTACTCTCCTTTATTATTTTGTTTAACCACTGTATTTTCCCCAAATATAGGATTTTGTTGTGTTATTAACACACCTGCCCAGCTCTGTGTACAGCAGGGAGATGTTCCAAGCAGTCTGCTGTCCAATGCCAGGCTCTCCAGCAATCCACGTTCAACAGTTGGATTTGTACCTCACAGCAAAGCTCTGCCAGGAAATCCAGCCCTAGCGGGATTCACTGTGTCTCATGAGGCAGAGAAGGTGACTGGTCTGACTCTGATTTCACAGAAACCCAGACTGGTTTGGGTTGGAAGGGACCTTAAAGATCATCTAGATCCAACCCTCTGCCATGAGCAGGGACACCTCCCACAAGACCAGGTTGCTCCAAGCCCCATCCAACCTGCCCTTCAACACTGCCAGGGATGGGGCAGCCACAGCTTCCCTGGGCAACCTGGGCCAGGCTCTCACCACCCTCACACCCAACAATTTCCTTCTCATGTCCAACCCCCATCTCCCTCTGCCAGTTTTAATCCATCCCCCCTTGTCCGCTCCCTCCCTGCCCTGGTCCCAAGTCCCTCCCCAGCTTTTCTGGAGCCCCTTCAGGCACTGGAAGGACCTCTAAGGTCTCCCTGGAGCCTTCTCTTCTCCAGGCTGAACCCCCCCAAATCTCTCAGCCTGTCTCCAGAGTAGAGCTGTTCCAGCTCTTGGTTCATTGTCATGGCCTCCCTGGACTCTCTCCAGGAGCTCCAAGTCCTTCTTGTGTTGGAGGCTCCAGAACTGGAATTTCTCTTAAGAGCATCAACCGCTTGTTTCTTACCTTCCAACCTGGAAACTCATGTGCAGTCATAGCTAAAATTAAAAAACCTGCAGAAAATTAATCAGGGCCACAATGGTACTGCCTGTCCTGACCTAAGAAGTTACTAAACACATCACTAATTGGTGCATTATAACTCTTTATATGTAGCCAATGCAGCCCAGATGCCCAACAGCGAGGGTGCTGCTGCACAACAGGAAAATAGCTGCAACTGCTCCATTTTATGCAAGTAATTAGTCTGTTTGCCTTCAGGCTCCTGGGAAGTTGCTGCAATACCCTTTATCTGGGCAAAATGCAGGCATCTCTCTGCTTTATTTTAATCTCAGTTCTAATGATCAAACAAGCATAGTCTAGATGAGGGGTTTTTTTCCTAGTTAGAGGTTGCTCATCAGATCTGCAAAGCCTAAAGTGCTTAAAAGAAGAAGAGAGACAAAGTCTTTGAAGTTTGCAGACAGCTGGGCTTAAAAGAGGTGCAAGTCTGGCTCAGCTCACTTGAGCACATGGTGAGGCTCATTATTGAACAGTGTTCTCAGTGAGGGCAAGTGTGTCATCACTGCCAGACTTACAAAGACATGGTGAGTGTTTCTTCAGGAGATACTGCACCTGCTTTTACACTTATTAAACATACACACACAAGAAAATAAATGCCATCCCAGTGTCCTTGAAATCAAATATTCCCACTATTATGTCTCACACATTGGCCACAGACACCCACAAATATTCTTTTCAAGACACATGAGCAAGATGTGCAAGTGTGTTCGTAAGTTTTGCCTCCACACTCAATCTCTGTAAAGAGCAGCCATACCTGATCTCAGTAGGGACAGTCACCCTCCCTTGCCAAGGGGGGTTAGATTGGATGTTAGGAAGGATTTCTTCACTGAAAGGGTTATCAGGCACTGGAACAGGCTGCCCAGGGCAGTGGTGGAGTCACCACCCCTGTGGAGGTATTTAAGAGTTGTACAGACATGGTACTAAGGGATGTGGTTTAGTTAAGGACTTGTCAGTGTTAGGTTGACAGTTGGACTTGATGAAGGTCTTTTACAACCAAGGGAATTCTGTGATTCTGTGACCACCAGGTTAACCTGCCTCAAACCTCATGGCTGAAAACACAAGGCTGCAAACAGCAACTTCATCAATTGCTTGGGACACGGGAGGTGATCACACCCCCCAGTGCAGCACCCGCAGACACCCATGGAGTGCTGTTGTGTTAGGGATGGGGGTGAGAAAGAGCTGAACCAACGGCTCCAGTGCAGCCCCGTGCCAACCCTGCCGAGAGGAGCCCCCTGCCCCAGCAGCAGGGGCAGAGCCCTGCACGTGCTCCCAAAGCCCAGTAATGGGTGATGTGGGCAGGTACCCATACCTACTGCCAGCTCTGAGCCAGCTTTGCACAGGACACAGGGCATCACCAAGTGAAAGAGGCTTCTAAGAAACCCAAGCCTGAGAAGCACCATGCAGACACATCCAAGCCCACTCTACCTTCAGTCTAGGAGCACTGTGCTTTTCCTCTATGCCGACTGTTCCAGCGTTCACTTCTCTACAAAGAATAGAAACACTTTTCTACCTGTAAACCACCACCTCAGAGGGCACCAACACTTCCCAACTTGTCCTACAAAAGGCAAGATTTCTTTCTTTTGAGTAACATCTTTCTCAAATCAGAGAAGGCAATTCCACAACACTTTTTAAAGACAGCAGATTCTTCCTCATTGCTTAAACTCGCATGTTTTTTGTAGGAAGCCCTTCCCTCTGCATTCAAATTTGTTCTGTAAAATGCTACTATCGCTGGGTAGAAAAGAGTACTATCACAGGGCTGGCAGTCTTACACTCATGAAAATACTGCTGCAATGGCAGAATACTAACTGACAGAATTATCTCTGTCATAAAACACACACAACTTTCCCCTCCTCCTTAACAGTAACTGAACAACAAACTACCAACAGCTCTAAACTCATTTCTTCCATCTCAAACTTCTGCATATCTGCATATCCTCCCAATCTAATATTCCCCTACACATCAGGGAGGTCTTCTGACTTTATACAGTACTCTAAACATCTTAATTGCCCCATGTCCCTTCAGTGCTGTAGTCACTACAGAGACAAAGCTTTCAAAACTACTCAACTCTAGACAGAAAAGGTGCTTTTCCTAAAACAAACATCAACAAGGAGTGAAGTTTGTAATTTTGCCATTTCTAACTGTTAGTGTCCAAAGCCCAGTGAGACAGATGAAGTAACTGGTATTTCTCAGTGGTGTAACACTAAGTACATTGCAGCACATTATACATGCTTTTGTTTTGCTTTCAAGACTCAAAGACTTTTAAAGCAGAGATCCTGATGCCAAGTTCCAGATGCTTTAGGTATCCTGGGGTATGTTATTTCCTAGTTCAAATTTATAAGGTTCCAATCAGATATTCTGGCAGCTGCAGCTTCAATACTGCTGAGAAAAAGGAAAAAGAAAAAAGTTGTTGCAAACATGTTTGCTGCTTCCCGAAAACCTGACAGCAGGCCCATCTTCCTATGAAATCAAGCCCCTGACCTCCTGCTCCACTGAACTTCAGTGTTACTGAAGAATAAGAACTAGCTGTAGAAGCAGCGAGTTAATGCAAAAAGGCCAACCAGAATCCTCTTTTTGTGCTATTAGTTTACAAAACAGCACTTCTGACTCTAACTGGAATTGCTAATCTTCCCCACTAAGTCCTGACTGAAGCCTCCTACTTATATCTGCCATCAAGAGTTCAGGCCATTCATTCACTGCCACACATTCATCATCACATGATAGTTTATCAACTTCTGGGCTATTAGAATATCCTTGTACTCTAGCTCTTGGCTTTCTCCCATTTAATCACAACATCCCTTGTTTGCCAACAACATGCTGCTACCTAAACTCCATCCTGCATTGTTACTATGCAATCAGCATACAAAACTCACAAAAGGCAGTAAGACTAAAGCCCATTTAATCTTGATTCTTCACATACTTCCATATGATCCACTAGAAACACCATCCAACTGGGTAACAGTTGCTGAAATCTCATTTCAGAGCTTGACCTGATACTGGCCTTAAAGCTTAAAAGCTAAGCAGGGGTTATGCAAGAGCTGTTCAACACACCAAAAAGTCACGTACCAAACCACAGAGCTGTTTGGCAGAGCTCTGCCTTCATGTACAACCATCTTCTTATGGTTTTGATTTGGGACAACCAGTCCCACAGTAGAAGAGATTTGCAGTGACCATACCAGCTGGAAGCGGAGCATGGCGACAGAATGCAGGCTCCACTAAAAATCACCATTATTCTGAACTGAGTAGTTTTTCCTCTCCCAGTGGCTCATGGAGAGATAAGTATGGGTATAGGAGTGTTTTTCTGAAAGTACATTTTTCCTTTGTCCTCAATGCTTAGGCAAGAACTTTATGGCATATGCAGCAAAAGTTCAATGTACAACATGCTCTTTATGCTGCCTGATAAGCTGTCAACTTAAGATACAACATTTTTGGGTGAGGACAGTTGGCAAGAATTTGGAAACCAACACATGAATGTTTGGAGAAAAATCCTACATGAAGACAAGAGCCACCATCTCTGCTTGTCATCTGGAAAAATGCACATTCATAAGATAAGCTTCACAGCAGAGAGGGGGTGTTTTTACCTAAAGAAACTAACAAAGCAGAAATTCTTAACAGACCCTAGCAAAAGGGAAAAGATCTCATTTGCCAGGTGCACTGTAATAAATCAAGCTAAGCAGCAATGAGATAATGTTCCTGGCAGGGAAACACATCCTCCATCCTTCTACCCATTAAGAACTTTATTTTTAAGGGCATCAAAACTCCAAACAGTTATGTCTGCAAGTGTTTCAGATGTGCTCCATTTGTTTATCCTCAACAGACAGGGTGCCCCTACCAAGTGTTATACAAGAATTAACACATTTAATCTAGAGAAAATAGGGTTTCCAAGACAAATCCTGTTTCAACTCCACAGAAACGACAACGTACTTATATTTAATTTCCACAATCACAGGTTGAAGAGCAGTTTTGGGACAGGAAACAGTGACAAATGCACAGACAACTGGAAGCATCTCACCTAACGTCGCAGCTGCCGCCAGTCCGGCTGCGTACGGGTCTGTTCCCGGCGGAGCGGCACTGATGATGTACGGGTTGGGGACAAAGGCAGCAGGAGCTAAACCTGCTGAAAACATACCTGTCAGTAAAAACAAACTTAACTGGAACTGAAGCCCTAACCAAAATACCTCTGGCTAGCTGGCTGGTGAACACGAAAGCTCAGGTTGCTTTAGTATTTTCAAGCTTTTCACAGGGAGCTTCCTCCAGGCAGTGAGCAACTCCTGTGCTTCCCAGACTCTTACCAGAACAAGCCACAGAGGCTATAATTTACAGAGAAGAAACCCATTCCATGGATGCAATGCCCCACAAGGAAAGCTGAAGTGGTAACATAGTCTATACACAATACCCAGGCTGGCTCAGGCATCTCTGCACTGCAGACACACCCTTACTGTTTAGGTGACTATTAACACCAGTTATATATAACATGATTTAATTGCTTGCTACTATTCTGTACTTCCTATAGCACACTAACCAGGAACCAATTTACACTACTTCCTGACTTCATGCCATCTACACAATTAATTAGTTTGGAAGGAGCTCAGGAGTGTACAGGCACCACCACAGGGCACTGTCACTGCCATGCAGGCACCACCTTCCTTTGCAAGGAAACAGTTTAATCATTAGAGAAATTACTCTGGGTGGGAGGGGGCACAGAGGGAAGGTGAAAGGGAGTAAGTTAAAAAGCTAAATAATTTAAATTCAGGTCTATCACTGTACTCCAAGAAGCACACAAGTGCACTGCACAGAGCTGGGAGAGTCCCAAAACATTTGTATTGGACTTTTGGTAGGAAGAACTACCACTTAAATTGTTTATCGTGATAAAAATGTTTAAGATAGTTTAAGTCAAATCATCCACAAGCAGCCCTTCTACAGGCCTCCTGTTTTAATATGCACAGGATTAAGTGCTTCCTTCCAAGTTAATCTACGCTCTTTTAATAATATGGATTGTGTTTGCATAAATTCCTTCTTTAAATTAAAGTCAGACCCCATGCAGCTAAACCACAGGACACACTTTCAGGTGTACATTGAATTGTGCATTTTCCCCTCACTTCTCTCACCTTAATTCATGCCTCACTCAGAGCAAGTACTTCAAAACACTCTCATTACTGAGCAGCACTCTTGACAAGGGGAAGAGTGTCATTCCTGCCAGACAGGAATGCTCTAGAGCTTTTCAAGTGTACAAGAGATACCCCCCAGAATATTTCAAGCAGATCTTCCAACAAGATACTTCTGCCTGTGTGTTGATGACCAGCTGCAAAAAACACATTTAAGATTCTCTAAAACTTACTGATCTTTTTTCCCCCCTCCCATTTTCCCAATGTATACTGAGGACAAACAGAAGTCTAATCAAATAGAAGGTATTCAATGCAAGACTTACCTATGTGAGGCTGGTGGGCAGCTGCCAAGGCGTACTGCTGCTGCTGTGCTGCTGTGAGCTGCTGAACAGCAAGTGCATTGGGTCTTTGGAACAACTGGAGGGACAAAAGCACAAAGATGGTCCTTTACTCATGCACAAAAAGCAACCTCATCCTTCCTTTTCAAGCAGTTCCTTACACTAGATTTATTTTCAGCCACTAGATTTCTATGACAGACACTCCTCTTTCAAGGGAAGCATTTCAAAGGGAATTGAAAAAACCCTAAAACTCTTTGAAATCAATTGCCCATGATAATTCACCTATTAAAAAAAAAAAAAGACAAAAGAAAAAATGTCTTTCTGAAGTGCAGCTAAACCACAGCCAGGGTTTTCTCTGTACAATGCCTGAAAGCCATTTTTTACCCAGCTCTTCCTCAAATAGCCCCAAACTGCAGCCTGTGGATGGTCAGTAGCTGCCATGAGCACTTGTAAATCTAACCACCAGTGAAATCCCAGTTACACCACTGGACAACCCATGTCCCTATCTGCAGGGGCCAGGCAGGCAGGCTGTAGAGCCTGCATCTCATAAGGGAGATGATACCACTGAGATGGCCACAGAGCCATCCCAAGAGCCATTTGCTGAGATGCCAGCCTCAGGAGCTCACAAACCCCTGGACAAAATCCTTCCTTTACCTGCCAACCTTCCACCTCCAGCATCTCCCATGTGAGACCAGGCAAGGAATGTGAATTCTTCTTTGACCACAGACAGAAATCAGACCTGGGGACTTTTTGGTTAAGTCATCCAAAGCATATACAAGTTAAGCAGCTCACTACAATTTTAGGGAGCAACGGGCAATATTCTGAGAACAGTCATTCTCAGTAAGAAGGAAAATAAGTAATATAGGATTACATTAATTTTTGAAGAAAAAGTATTTTTGCTTTGGGTTTTGTTTCTACATTCACCCCAGGTCCTTCCTAAGCTTACTTCCCCAGCTTCCTATGTCAGAGCACATGCCTCTACCTAAGTGAAAGACTCCCTGAATCAATCATTAGCAGACCAACTCTCAGCTCTAATTAAAACATTTAAGGGTATACAAACTGAACAGCCACTCTGAAACGATCCAGGAGCAATGTTCATCCCCACTTACTTCCCAAAGTGATCATTTCTGAGGTGTGAGCTACACCACAAACTGCTGTGAGAAATGTTTTCTCTCTCCACTCACTTGGAAAAAATTGGTCTAAATGCTATACAATTTTCACACCTATTATCTCTGCCCTCCTTTCAGACAAGACAAGTGAGCTACTTCAGCTGTCAGAAGCAGCAATAATAATCCCACCCAAATTTTTGGCAGAAACTCACAAGCAACAAGAAGCAGGGAATTTTTTTAGAAAATTAGGGGTGATTTTTATAGGTTAAAATTGGAGTCAGTTCTCCTGAGAGCAGGATGAGCAACAACACTGTTTAGGCAGAAAATACGAAAAAGGTAGGTGATACACTACCTCTATTTTCTTCTTTTGTTACAAGTTCAAAAGGAGGAAAAATAACATGTAAGGGCTCAGGATCAGATTAAAGATGTGGAACTCAGGAGATCCAGAACTGATCTGACAACAACCTGGTCACAACTGTGTTCACCCCTGAAGATGTTGGGGCTTTTATGGAGCTACTTATGGAGCAGCATGTCAAATCCATAGTTATGTTATCACCTCCCCAGGCCTAAGATCAGGAGGGCTGTAAAGCATTCCTAGAAGTCTTCATGCAGAACACACCTCTGTTTTATTTTTTTAAACACATCACTCAACAACACTTCATGCTTACACCCAGCTGAGTGCGTGTAATCTTTGTTAATACACCATCTGTCATAAGTAGCTGGATCAAATGCTCTACTGACATCTTTTAGTTTAAAAAAAGGACATCATGGACAAGGTGACCTACAGAAAATGGAATGAGGAATTCTGGCTCTGTAGGACTCTCCAGCAGCATCTTACTCACTGATCAGCATCAGAAGATATGGAAAAAACCAAACTACATATCTCCATAACTGCTAATAGGAATACATCTAGAACAGCTGTCCTTGTTTTTGTGGTCTACTTTTGTATTGAGCCCTTCAGCTGCAAATTCTTCACCAAAATCTTTACTTTTCATATTGTTTTGCATCCCTGGGATCTGTTTTTCCAGTCTATTAATGTGTATTCTGACAAGGTGAACAGTAGAAGAAAAGGCTGGATTAGCTGCCTGTCTTGAGGGCAAAAAAGCACTTATCTCCCCTGAAAATACTTTTTCTTGTGCTCAGTTCATATGTGTGATGACTTCCACACCTCCTGAATGCATCTCAATGATCCATTTTTAAATTAGAAGTACTAGCAAAAAAATACACAGCTACTGAAAGCATGAATATTTCACTTGCTGCTGCTGTATTTTTTGTTGTCTGCTCGCCCTCTCCCTCCCTTGTGAGCACAGCTGATGACTGCTAAATTTACCTTTCAGACATAGAAGCACCCACACTAGCTTTGTGCATTTTCCTTCTGCTGCAATCAAGCCACAGTATCCAAATCGTTCTGCTGTCAGCAGCTGCCAAGTTTACTGAAGGTTCAAGGAGGGAGACTGAAAAGATACTCTTTCACCTAAAATTCCTGGTATTCCAGAAGGGAGGAGTAAAGAACAGGCTGGGAAGAGTCCTTACATCTGCTCTAGAAAAACCACCAAGAGTATGTCTGCATCCTCAAGCCAAGGTAACCTAAGGACTTAGCTCCAGCTTACTTCCTCAGTCCATGTTCCTGAGCTCCTTTAAAGCCACACGCAAACATTCTGCACTCACGCTGTGCTGCAAGCATGAGGAAGGGCTGGGTTCTTCCTGCCTGCAGACCTCCTCTCAAACCTTTATGAAGCTTCCCTTCCAAAGAAAGGTCAGATAAAGGCTGGTATCTAAGCCAAGGACTCAGGCAGTCACTCAAATCGGTGACCTCTCCCTCTACCTGCTTTCAATTGCCATTGCTGCAAGCCTGCAGGAACTGCAAACAGCTCAAACCTTCTGCAGCTGCAGATTTCCTACTGCCTGTAGCACACATGGAAGCAGAGCCAACAAAAACGATTACAATTTCAGGCTGTACTTAGCTAGATAAGCCCCTACACCACAGGAGCTCTGGGAATCATCATCTCTACGTATTTAATAACTCTGCCTTATTAAAGCCTCAATGCACTGCTTCCATCTGCTGACAGCAAAGACCTGTGTTCCAGAAAACAAAAGAGCAAAAAAGAAAAACTCCAATAATAGCTTTCCTGTCATCTTATTTGGGACATTACTACATATGCAAATAAGAATTAGCTTTTTATCAGTACTAAATTGTGATCTCCAGTAGGTGGTAAAATGGAAAAGAACCTTCTTTAACAGGAGTATTAACTGGAATTTACTAAGAGAGGCTGAAGTTTTAAAAATGCACACATGGAGCATTTTCGCCTATTAGGAATTACATCTAGAATGAAAACCTACAATTGACACAGTTTCAGAGGAGCTCAGTGGGATCACCTGACACTTCAGAAAACAAGACTATTTTCCTGTCTCCCACGTGTACACAGATGAGGCACCATTTGCAACATGCAGGTTCATCCAGGGAATGACAAGAAACCAGAACATCATATCTGCATTATGCAGTTATGGGACCAACGTAAGATTACATTTCCATAAGCCAGTTTCTGCTGCAATATAAACATCTGACATCTCTAATCAGATTACACGTGGTTAAGACCTTCCCTTCTTAATATTGCTTTTAGCTGCACTCGTTTGTAATCCCTTCAAAGTAGATGTCACTTCCCAACGGACTGAGAAAGACACTTTAACAGATGAGATCCTTTTGTTCAGGACATTTTTCCTTCTGACAACTGAATGGAGAAGACTAAACTGCCAACAAAACAGATTCCTTTCACACAAGCTATAACTGGCAAGCAGCAAACACCACAACATGCTGGCTGCTGGGTATCATCTATTAAGAAGTGAATTTCTGAGTTAGCTTCCAAGAGCACCCCAAAAACGCCTGAAAGTTTGCAGGGGGGAGATGAAAAAAAATATGTTTAAAAAAACTAAAACTTTTAAAACCTGTGAATATGGGCATGAGGTGCTAAAACAGGGAAAATCTCTTATTTGTATGTCTTGAAAAATAATACTAATTTAGAGACAAAGGGATTTAAAAGTTAAAACGTCCATCTTTTATATTTGAAAAATAATTTTATAACTGAAAAAAATGATATATATATAAGTACAAAAATAACTCTTCTACATCTCAATCAAAAAAAAAAAGTGTAAATATTTAAGTCTAACAGATATAATTCTAAACAGACACTTTACTTTAGAGGGACAGGTAAAAAAAAAAACCCTGGCCTAGTGTGAGGTGGCCCTGCAGGGAGGTTGAAAGCTGAGGATCTTTAAGGTCCCTTTCAACTTTAATAATTCTCTGATTTTATGATTCTAAGCAACCAGACAGAAGGCTGAGCAAGGCCCTGCTGCAGTAACACACGTGCACAGAGAGGTCACGTTTGGCAGGAGAGTGAATCCTTATCTTTACTACAGCCCTTACACAAGCCTGTCATTTGCATTTATTGGAGGTGTCAGCAGCTATTCCAACAAGGCTGAATCTTTAGAGTAACAGACCTTATTGACCAGCCCAGCCTGCTTATTGTCAGCACGACCAGGAGCTGAGCACCATAGAGGGAGAGGGGGGCTCACAGCCCCCAGCCCACCCTTGCCCCTCCAACATCCACCCTTTTAAGAGACAAGACAGAACTGCAGCTCCCCCAGCAAACCCGCAGAAAGCTGTAAGCATGATGACATGGGAGAGACATCAGCTCTACATGGTATTACCCATCCACTTCATATAAAGGAAAGAAAAATAAAGCAGACCTGTCTACAGGGTCAGCCAGAGCCTGTGCTGCCATTACCCCTGAAACCAGCAGGCTTCCCAGCTCAGCCTCACTCCAGGAGTTCTTAGTCCCACTAGCCAGGCATAAACTATGTGCCATTTTAAATCCTAATTTTTAAAGGCTAGATGAAACAAATAAAAACTACTTGAACCTATAAATGAGCCTAATGTAAACTGAAAACACCAGCAAAATGCAAATTACAGGCTTCACACTCCTGCAATTATCTTCTCATATCTAACGGTTCCTTAAAAAGCAGTTCAATTATTTAGCTCTAACACACTTTTTTTTTTAATACAGGTTTTAATGTTTGAAAGTAATTCTTGCATTCAAGGCCCTAGAGTGCAACAAACACTTGAAACTAGCCTTTTTTTTTCTTTTCAAACTATACAGCAGCTATTTAGTTTAATCATTAAAAATTTTTCCATCATTAACCTCCCAAACATATCATAAAATAACCGATGAAGCTATAACATAGATATTTACATTGCTTGAAAGACTATGATAACTCTCTCAAGGTGGGCTTTGAGCACAAACTTGGCAACAGCCATTCCTCAGTAGAGTGCCAACAGGCTGTTTTGCTGAAAAAGATCAGACATTTCAGGAAACCCAGGGCTAGTTACATGCTCTTGTAATCAGCTACAACAAAGGATTTGTTTCTTCTTTGAGGAATATCATAGTTACAAAAGAAAGGTAATAAAAGTTTACAGTTGTTACCCAAACTAGCAGGAACAAGAATGGATTACAAGCTATTGTTGGTTGGATCTGGGCTTGGCATTCACAAGGAGTCAACAGCAGAGCAAGGACTTGCCTCACTTGTCTGGGATGAGAAGCTTGGGCTGCTTGTGTGGGAGAAAAGGTCAAACAAACCCACTGGGCTGAGGTAAAAGTTTGGTAGCATTGGACTCTGACCTCGGGTTTTAAACCACGCTCCAGTGCAAGCAAGGGAGTTTAAACTCATCATTCCTTCAGTCTGCTCCAGTCCAGTAGTGCGGGGACCCCAAAGCAGGGCTGCAACACCAAGGCTGGACAGTCATTTGACCTTTATATCATTTTAAGGGCTTGAGGATGGTTTGGTTTTTGTTGGATTGGTTTTGTTTGGCTTTTTTGTTTAGCAGTTTTTACTAATTTAAAGCTCTTCTCCAATGCAAACCCACTCAAGCTAAAAATCACTAATACACAGAAATGTGCTGTTTATTACAGGTCCTTTATGCTGTTCAGGTGGCCATGTCAAGTAGAACTCCTGCCTCAAGCTCCCAAGGACACATGCAGCACCTTGCAGACAGCAGAGATGATGAAACCATCCCAAAAGCTCATCCCTCTCACCAAGAAAAAGCCTGAGCTCATGCTAACCCTGTGACAACTCTCCTGGAGGAACTGGAGCAGGAAGGCAGGACCACTGGCTGACACTTTACCTGCTGTTGGGAATTGTAATCGAAGAGCCCCACGGTGGCTGCGGCCGAGTCCACAGGTACTTGAGTGCCAGAATAATCAAACTGAAGAGGCTCCATGCCAACGTGCTCCATGGGATCCAGCGGGACACTCTGGGACTCAATGTTGGAGAAATCCTCCACTGGCTTGGCACCATTAGTACTGGCCAGTTGGGCTAAGCCCTCTGATCCATTCTGGTTTGGACCCAGGAGATCGACTTCACTAGCAGAGTTCTGGCAGTTCCCAGGTGTACGGCTGGGCAGAAAGAAAAGATACTTGTCACTAAGCACGTCCACTGAACAGTGTCACACCACTGATTAACAGTAACAGACACCAGCACTCACCAGAAGTGCTTGTAGATGGTGTGATAAAGGGGGGAAAAAAAGAAGGATCTGAAATAGCTCCTTAAATTAATTCTACCAAACAATTTATGTATTTAAAACAAAAATTAAAAAAAACCTCTCACAAAACCCCAGCCCTCCTGCCTCAATGAATTGTTGAAATACAAATATGGAGAAATTTCAGCTTCTTTTTTTCTCTCAATTGAGGAGAGTCAGCCATAACAGGCCAGGACTTCAGAAATGCTAACATTATTTCTTCATAAAGCTTTCTGGTAATCATTAACCAGGTAATACTCTGGCACGGTACCTCACCTGAAACCTTCCTAAAGTAGGTGCCCTGGCTTCCTGGTTACTTAACAGAAGTGTTGGACTCAAGTGGGACATGGTTCATCTCAATGCAAGGGCCAGCAGGACAGCCCTCACAGCAAATTTATTTTGCTTCTAGTTTCCCTACGTGTCAACACGAGACATGGTGAGCAGGTAAAACAGCAAGAAATACAAATGCATTGATGACACAAATAGCCACAATTTCTGAAGGCTTTAATCTCTTGAGAGCTACAAGAAACAAGTTCAAAACAATACAATACAATTATATTTACAATATAATCTAGAGGGACCTGGACAAATGGGCCCAGGTAAACCTCATGAAGTTTTGTTGTCCTGCACCTGGAAAACCAGAGACATCAATACAGGCTTGCGAAAGACCTGATAGAGAGCAGCCCTGTGGAAAAAGACCTGGGGGTACTAGTGGATCAAAACCAGGAGATGAGCCACGAATGAGCAATTGCAGCCCAGAAGGCCAAGCACATCCTGGGCTGCATCAAAAGAAATGTGGCCAACAGATCAGGTTGTTCAGCCTGAAGAGGAGGAGACTCTGGGGGGACCTCATAGAGACCTTCCAGTATCTGAAAGGGGCCTATAAGGAGGCTGGGGAAGAGCTGTTCACACAGGAATGTAATGATAGGACAGGGGGTATTGGTTTTAAGCTGGAAAAAGGTAGATTTAGGTTGGACATTAGGAGTACTATAATATGAAGGTGGTGGATCACTGGAACAGGTTGCCTAGAGAGGTGGTGGAGGCACCACCCCTGGAGACATTCAAGGTCAGGCTTGATGAGGCTCAGACCAATCTTTTCTAGTTGGAGATGTCCCAGCTTATTGTAGGCGGGGTGGACTAGGGAACCTTTAGAAGTCCCTTCCAACACAAGACATTCTATGATTCTATGATATAGAACTAGGTCTGCACAGATGAGACCTGTGACGTCACATGTCACCCTCCACCTTCACAGTATTCCTGGGCACAGTGTCACAGCGTCCTTAGGACACTGCCTTCAATGACTCCAGGACTTTCTCACTACAACTTTTTTTTTTTCCAAAGATTTTCTGTGCTAAGTGTGACACTGATTAATTATTAACTAACACTGCCCATACCTGAAGTCTTTGACATCTGCGTCGATTCCGTTCTGCACCGGCAAACCATTTGTTTTATCCATCACATCCCCCTCCTCCTTCAGATCTCCTAATTTATCGCCATCAAATGTGCCCTTATTTTTCTTGTCCCCTTTGTCATTCTCATCATTCTCTGCATCCCTTGGCCCCTAGGCAAGAGAGACATTATTTTAATAAGCTTAGTTTTCAGCTCCATTTTGCTTTTATTCCGAGATGGTAACAAATCAAAGATACACATCACCAAAAGTCATTTGCAAACATTAGTTCTTATGAATAAATATGTAAAAAAGGCAAAATAATCCATCATAATCAAGGAAATAAGAGAATTAGTTCTCACTCCTTCAAGAAAGGTTTTATCTATCGACAACACTTTCTTCCACTTAACAATCCAGGGTCTGCTTCTACAGGCTCCAAAAGTCCCACCCCAAAATAATTTTAGAGAATACTTCTCTAAATCCTCTTTCTAGGTGGGACTTCAGCACTGTAAAATTAACTCACAAATTTTTGAATACAACAGCATGTATTGAAGGGTATAAACTGAGTTAGGGTCTCCCTGAATGTCACTGGCTCAGTGTCAAAGATGCAGTAATTGATTGGGCAAGTGCATGTATTTGAGCAGAAAAGGGTCACCTCATTTTGGGGAGACATTACTGCGATTTGCACAGTGAATTCCAAAACATGGCTCATTTCAGAGCACTCAGGTCAATCACTAGCTCCATCAGTGGTTCACATCATCCTAAAGTACATTTTTAGGGGGACAAAAGAAAGAAAAAAAAAGATAAAAAAGGATTTCTGTTCTGTTAAGCATTTTATGAGTGGTATTACATCTGCAGCATTCCTGACCTTAATGTCTTCATTTTATTTCACTTGGTAGAAGAATAAAGGGTGATTATGCCAGGGGGAGAGTTTTGAACAACGAAAGGGAGAGGAAAAACAACTTAATTTATGATAAAAAAACAGCAAGGGGCATATAAACACATTTGTCAGAGACAGCTTTGGTGCTGTCACAAAGACACTCAAACCCTGTCTGCCACTTCATTTCAGGGAAAAGTACTCTGTACAAAACAGGGCATTTGAACACCATATCAACTGAATTGATGTTCCACTCTCCCTACTTGGAGAGGGAGAGATTTCCCCCCCCTTATTGAGAAGAAAAATGTTTTGAAAGCAATCATCTTCTGATACTTCTTAAATTATGCTTCCTTAATACTGAAGAGCAGACTTGGAAATGCCAATTATAAATACAAATTTGAAGCCAAATTCTCCCCCACACAATGTGCTATTCACCAGTGAGACCCTTCATTTCAGAACTGGCATATTGACTATCAATGCTGCAGATCAGAGACCTCTCTAACTCCTCATTCAGATAATAAATTGGGTCCTTCCACTGACTGTTCATTTCTCAAAAATCATCTCTCTCAGGCTCAGGGTTCAACAGGTTATCAGGTGCCTGCTAATGAGGGACAAAAATAAGAGGATGGATGAAGGAAACCTCAAATCAGCTCCCTGAAGAGATGAGCACAGCAGCCTAACAGTAACAAACCTACTCTCTGCTTTTATGTTTTTCAACAATTCCTGATCCAGCACATAGCTGATGAGGTGGAGCTCAGATGCAGCCCCTTTTCCCTGCTACAGGGATGGGGTTTGATTATGCCTCTCTCACCACGTCTCCAGATTTGAGGCAGCAGCAACTGTGCTCCCACTCCACCCCACCAAGCACAGTGACTAATGCCATTTCTCGTCCTCCACTGGCTTGGCACCATTAGTACTGGCCAGTTGGGCTAAGCCCTCTGATCCATTCTGGTTTGGACCCAGGAGATCGACTTCACTAGCAGAGTTCTGGCAGTTCCCAGGTGTACGGCTGGGCAGAAAGAAAAGATACTTGTCACTAAGCACGTCCACTGAACAGTGTCACACCACTGATTAACAGTAACAGACACCAGCACTCACCAGAAGTGCTTGTAGATGGTGTGATAAAGGGGGGAAAAAAAGAAGGATCTGAAATAGCTCCTTAAATTAATTCTACCAAACAATTTATGTATTTAAAACAAAAATTAAAAAAAACCTCTCACAAAACCCCAGCCCTCCTGCCTCAATGAATTGTTAAAATACAAATATGGAGAAATTTCAGCTTCTTTTTTTCTCTCAATTGAGGAGAGTCAGCCATAACAGGCCAGGACTTCAGAAATGCTAACATTATTTCTTCATAAAGCTTTCTGGTAATCATTAACCAGGTAATACTCTGGCACGGTACCTCACCTGAAACCTTCCTAAAGTAGGTGCCCTGGCTTCCTGGTTACTTAACAGAAGTGTTGGACTCAAGTGGGACATGGTTCATCTCAATGCAAGGGCCAGCAGGACAGCCCTCACAGCAAATTTATTTTGCTTCTAGTTTCCCTACGTGTCAACACGAGACATGGTGAGCAGGTAAAACAGCAAGAAATACAAATGCATTGATGACACAAATAGCCACAATTTCTGAAGGCTTTAATCTCTTGAGAGCTACAAGAAACAAGTTCAAAACAATACAATACAATTATATTTACAATATAATCTAGAGGGACCTGGACAAATGGGCCCAGGTAAACCTCATGAAGTTTTGTTGTCCTGCACCTGGAAAACCAGAGACATCAATACAGGCTTGCGAAAGACCTGATAGAGAGCAGCCCTGTGGAAAAAGACCTGGGGGTACTAGTGGATCAAAACCAGGAGATGAGCCACGAATGAGCAATTGCAGCCCAGAAGGCCAAGCACATCCTGGGCTGCATCAAAAGAAATGTGGCCAACAGATCAGGTTGTTCAGCCTG
This sequence comes from Chaetura pelagica, assembly GCF_000747805.2. Classification (NCBI taxonomy): domain Eukaryota; kingdom Metazoa; phylum Chordata; class Aves; order Apodiformes; family Apodidae; genus Chaetura; species Chaetura pelagica. The sequence goes on along the minus strand of NW_009952828.1, from coordinate 1,189,732 downwards.
AAGAGGAGGAGAAAAGACCTGGGGGTACTAGTGGATCAAAACCAGGAGATGAGCCACGAATGAGCAATTGCAGCCCAGAAGGCCAAGCACATCCTGGGCTGCATCAAAAGAAATGTGGCCAACAGATCAGGTTGTTCAGCCTGAAGAGGAGGAGACTCTGGGGGGACCTCATAGAGACCTTCCAGTATCTGAAAGGGGCCTATAAGGAGGCTGGGGAAGAGCTGTTCACACAGGAATGTAATGATAGGACAGGGGGTATTGGTTTTAAGCTGGAAAAAGGTAGATTTAGGTTGGACATTAGGAGTACTATAATATGAAGGTGGTGGATCACTGGAACAGGTTGCCTAGAGAGGTGGTGGAGGCACCACCCCTGGAGACATTCAAGGTCAGGCTTGATGAGGCTCAGACCAATCTTTTCTAGTTGGAGATGTCCCAGCTTATTGTAGGCGGGGTGGACTAGGGAACCTTTAGAAGTCCCTTCCAACACAAGACATTCTATGATTCTATGATATAGAACTAGGTCTGCACAGATGAGACCTGTGACGTCACATGTCACCCTCCACCTTCACAGTATTCCTGGGCACAGTGTCACAGCGTCCTTAGGACACTGCCTTCAATGACTCCAGGACTTTCTCACCACAACTATTTTTTTTTCCAAAGATTTTCTGTGCTAAGTGTGACACTGATTAATTATTAACTAACACTGCCCATACCTGAAGTCTTTGACATCTGCGTCGATTCCGTTCTGCACCGGCAAACCATTTGTTTTATCCATCACATCCCCCTCCTCCTTCAGATCTCCTAATTTATCGCCATCAAATGTGCCCTTATTTTTCTTGTCCCCTTTGTCATTCTCATCATTCTCTGCATCCCTTGGCCCCTAGGCAAGAGAGACATTATTTTAATAAGCTTAGTTTTCAGCTCCATTTTGCTTTTATTCCGAGATGGTAACAAATCAAAGATACACATCACCAAAAGTCATTTGCAAACATTAGTTCTTATGAATAAATATGTTAAAAAGGCAAAATAATCCATCATAATCAAGGAAATAAGAGAATTAGTTCTCACTCCTTCAAGAAAGGTTTTATCTATCGACAACACTTTCTTCCACTTAACAATCCAGGGTCTGCTTCTACAGGCTCCAAAAGTCCCACCCCAAAATAATTTTAGAGAATACTTCTCTAAATCCTCTTTCTAGGTGGGACTTCAGCACTGTAAAATTAACTCACAAATTTTTGAATACAACAGCATGTATTGAAGGGTATAAACTGAGTTAGGGTCTCCCTGAATGTCACTGGCTCAGTGTCAAAGATGCAGTAATTGATTGGGCAAGTGCATGTATTTGAGCAGAAAAGGGTCACCTCATTTTGGGGAGACATTACTGCGATTTGCACAGTGAATTCCAAAACATGGCTCATTTCAGAGCACTCAGGTCAATCACTAGCTCCATCAGTGGTTCACATCATCCTAAAGTACATTTTTAGGGGGACAAAAGAAAGAAAAAAAAAGATAAAAAAGGATTTCTGTTCTGTTAAGCATTTTATGAGTGGTATTACATCTGCAGCATTCCTGACCTTAATGTCTTCATTTTATTTCACTTGGTAGAAGAATAAAGGGTGATTATGCCAGGGGGAGAGTTTTGAACAACGAAAGGGAGAGGAAAAACAACTTAATTTATGATAAAAAAACAGCAAGGGGCATATAAACACATTTGTCAGAGACAGCTTTGGTGCTGTCACAAAGACACTCAAACCCTGTCTGCCACTTCATTTCAGGGAAAAGTACTCTGTACAAAACAGGGCATTTGAACACCATATCAACTGAATTGATGTTCCACTCTCCCTACTTGGAGAGGGAGAGATTTCCCCCCCCTTATTGAGAAGAAAAATGTTTTGAAAGCAATCATCTTCTGATACTTCTTAAATTATGCTTCCTTAATACTGAAGAGCAGACTTGGAAATGCCAATTATAAATACAAATTTGAAGCCAAATTCTCCCCCACACAATGTGCTATTCACCAGTGAGACCCTTCATTTCAGAACTGGCATATTGACTATCAATGCTGCAGATCAGAGACCTCTCTAACTCCTCATTCAGATAATAAATTGGGTCCTTCCACTGACTGTTCATTTCTCAAAAATCATCTCTCTCAGGCTCAGGGTTCAACAGGTTATCAGGTGCCTGCTAATGAGGGACAAAAATAAGAGGATGGATGAAGGAAACCTCAAATCAGCTCCCTGAAGAGATGAGCACAGCAGCCTAACAGTAACAAACCTACTCTCTGCTTTTATGTTTTTCAACAATTCCTGATCCAGCACATAGCTGATGAGGTGGAGCTCAGATGCAGCCCCTTTTCCCTGCTACAGGGATGGGGTTTGATTATGCCTCTCTCACCACGTCTCCAGATTTGAGGCAGCAGCAACTGTGCTCCCACTCCACCCCACCAAGCACAGTGACTAATGCCATTTCTCCATAGGAAATGATATGCCCTTGAAAGCATTCCCCAGCTGGAGTGGTTTTTATAGCTACGTTATGTTTCTAGCATCATTACATGGAGCTTTTTGTTCTTAGCCAGCAAGAAAGCAGCCACACACTCATTCAAAAACTTCAGGTGTATTTCCATACTTTTTTCCAAAGACAAGCTTGGATGGGGTGTTACAGCTGGTTGTCCTTAGCTGAAGAACCAGGGAATATCAGCAGCCTTTACAACCATCTCCCACACTGCATTCCCTAAGTCAAGAACAGTGGTTAAACTGCAGGCTGACCCATTTTTAGAGAGCTAAACTAAGAGCAAATAAAAGAAAGAAGAAACATCTGCCTTTAGGAATGGATTAACAAACAAACAAAGCAAGCAGCAAATAAAGGAAATAACATAATGGGAACTCAAGTGTCAGAATCAGGCACACTTACAAATCCTCCTTTCCTTAGGCAGGAATCTCCAGGAGATGAGCTCAACACATACTCCACCATGCTAACTCCAAGTCCTCCACTCTCTGACCGTGGTGAAAGCACTGAGTTGACTTCACTATTCACATGAAACCCCTGACCAGGTCTTCTCTGAACCATAATTGGTTGGGAAACAGAGTGATCTGGAACAAAAACATTGGTAATTCTTATAAGTAGATCCAACTATTCAAATGAGGCAAGTCATTAAATACATACTCTAGGGTCTTAATTGTATTAAGTGCCAGCTTCTAGACTCTGATGATGTCCATTAGAAGAAGCAGGATGGCTCTCTGATTTTTAAAAGTGATAGTATAAGTACAAGCAATATCTACATTTAAAGTCTAAAATCATATAATTTCAGCAATCTAAGTCTTTAAGATTGCAATTAAAAAAAACAAGTTCTGGGTTTTAATTTTAGTAAAACTGTTGCATTAGTACAGTGAAAAAAACATCAGCTTGTCATTTAAAACATCATCCTACTGTTACACCAGCCTACTTTGGCTTTGTTGCTCACTTGAATTGCCATATTCATGTCAAGATCAGAGTTTCTCTTGGCTGCTATTTCCACCAGAAAGTTTGAGAACTTAATTTCTTCTTCCTCATGCCCTGCCCTCCTGCATCAGCCCCATCACTTCATGTTCCTGGCAGAATGAGGGTTTGAGATCCAGCCAGAGCAGACTATGGATGGATGTCCACAAGCCCTTTTGAGCTCTGCAAAAACTGCTGGCAGGTGACCTTACATATCCCAAAGAGGGAAGGGAAGAAGTTCTCTGCTCCTGTCTGCTCAGACTGACAATAGCCAGCAAGTCATTAACAGGCAGCAAACAGAGCAGTTGCCAGGGAATGGTGTAAGGGACATGCAGTGATACCAGTGGTGTAACTTTCTAATAAAGTAGCCATAAGCTGTCAAAAGAGAAGTAATTCTATCCTGTCATTGCTGTTGGCTACACTTTCCTGCCTTCTCTCTCCAGCCAGTACAAGCATCTGTGTGGCCACAAAGTGAAGTGGACTGGGGAGACTTTTACATTTCCATTGCAGTGCTGCATAACTGCTTGTACCACCAGGAGAGGAACAAAGCAGCAATCTGCATCAGACAGGACAGCTTCTTTTAGAGGTATTGGCTTTAAATGCTTCACAACTACAAGTTGAAGGCAGAGCAGTGAAGAACCAAGGCCAGATAGGAGGACTGCAGTGCATGCTGTGGAGACACTGGAAATGGAAGGAACAAGGGGCATTTTACAGAAAGCCAGGCTTCCTTAGTTCCACTGTTCATGGAACAAACAAGTCTTCTGGCCAAAGACACTTCCACACCCCTGCTCCAAGTTGTGCTCCTTGCTCTGGGGCAGTGACATGAACAACTGCCCAGACCATGGCTGTTCTCTTCATTTTAGATGAGCAAAAGGGGAAAAACTGACTCTCCTGACTCAGGGAGCAGTGCAGGCCATGGCTCAGGAATAAAGGCTGTGAAGTGCACAGGATAAATTGAGAATAAACAAAGGAAGAGATGAGACGAAAGGTTTTGACTCATGGAGATCTGTGATCAGCCAGTGTAGGAGGTTACCTCCCCCAGATGTCTGGTGGATGTAACCAGCCCAACAACAGAGGCAGCAAAGGAGAAAGTCTCCTCAGCTGTTGCTATTTAGAGTCTGGCTCAGCCTTTTAATCCACCCTCAACTTCAGTTTGTATCAGCACTGCCAGGCACAAGCTGCTGTTGAGGGCTGGATGCTGTTGCTCCTGTGGGCAGAAGAGTCAGGCAGCTGGAGGCAGCAGCTCCCCAAGATCTCCCCAGTACCCACCAGACTGCTAGACTCAACCCATCAGATTTTAAGCAGCTTTATCCCCTTCTCACAGCCATTTTGAAATTTAAACAATGAAAAAATGCCCTTATTATCTTGACACCTTCACTCTAATAACGGATGTTTTCAGCAGGGAAAAAGCCCCACACAACAGCGAACGTGCTTTGGATCACATCTCCCCTGGAGCTGCAGTTCTGGGGAGTTGTTTGGAAACTGCACAAGAGACTCAGGAGTGTTTAAGGAGCATATTCATTACACACAGAAAGCACAGAAAAAAAAAAACACTTTAGCAGTTCAGATTCAGCACATGCATGTGATTTTATTGCCATTTAACTAAAACAACCTGAACACTATGCCTTCAAATTCAAAATAAGGCAGAGTCTCTGATCCAAAAACAATATTCTTGACAGATAAAACTTCATAACACTACTAATTCAAAATATTTTTTTCCTTTTTAAAATGAATGTTGTATTTTGGTTGGTTGGTTTAGCATTCAAAAAAATATGGGGTAGGCTTTTGATTGTTGGTTTGTTGGTTTTTTTCCCACTAATCTTGTTCCATAATATCTTTGTTCAAACTTCAAATAATCCATCCCAAGAGAGAAAATACATCAAAAACTTTAAATTGAAACTCCAATGGCAATTTCAAATTTTTAAGCAGATCAAGATGAGGATACACCTGTACACATTAGACAATCTTTTTATAACTATGGACATCTTTTACCTCTATCACAAAGCCATGTGACTTTTTCTATTAGTCTTCTGGCATGTAAAGTGGATGTTCTTAAAGATTTTTTAACAGCTCTGTCATCCAGACAGGCTAGCAATTTTGAGCAGACGTGTTGTACATTTCTGTATTCAACCCCAACTAAATTAAGTAAATAATTGAGCTACCTGATGTTCCCCAAGCACTGTCTCTCCACTGATCTCCCAGAAATATCCCTTTTGGTCCATCTTTGCTGGAATCATCAGATTCCCAAAACTTTTTACCCGGCAACAGCTGCTGCAATTAAAAAAAAACCAAAACAAAAAAACAAAAACAAAAACAAAGCATGATTAAAATAAGTATAAAATGCAAACATAAACCATAAGCGTCTCTCTTCTAAACATGAATCAATCATTAAAAACAAACTGATACATGCTGTATAATCAAAATATTTATATATTCCTAGGGTGAAAGCCATACAGCAACCCAGATAATTATTCAATCTCTGCAATCCTCTTACATTCTTAGATGCTTTATGAGCCCCACACACGTAAACACACTCACACAACTGACGTTCTCCAGCCTCTCAGCATGAGAGCTACTTGCAAGAAAAATATTAGCAGAAAAAAACCCACTGTTCTGATCAGAACATTATTGTGACTTCCACCTGAACTGGAGGATTCCTCTAAAACCACCCAGCATTTCCAGCACAAATTCATGCCTTCAGATACTGAGGGACAGAATAGCTCGAGAGGTGGCAAGAGCTCTCACTTCTTACTCCTTTAATGATTGCTGAGGACTCTCCACGCTGGGAAGGTTATTTGTAAACACTAATAAGAGTGAACAGTTCTGGGCCACTGCACCTGCCACGCTTGTGTTGTTCCATCAGATGAAGAGGAGAAGGTTACGCACTCACTGAGAACAAGACAGAAATCCATCCTTGGCTTGAATGAATCAAAGGAAGACTGTTCAGAGGACAGCAGGAAGAACATTATTTGTATTAAAATACATCTGCCCTCCTTAGCAGATGTATTTTGAATATACCAGCTTCACCAAGGAAGCACCTGCCTTGTGGCATCTACAGATGGCAAGGGGAATTTCGAGCCCTGCTGAAGTGCCTCAGATGTCAAGCATACAATCTTCAAATTAAAACTTCAGGCTGAATGAGATGTATGCAATTCAGACAGGAAACAACAGTACATTCACAGCAAATTAACAAAATAAATGAGCCTTGCCTGCTGAAGTTGGAATAAAACTGAAGGAAGATTAATAAGTACTTGCATCTGTTTGAAATTACCATAGAGCAAACAAGACTCATCAGATTAGTCCATGTCTCCTGCACACCACAAGTGTTGATAACTCTACACTCCAACAGCAGACGTGCAAATTTAGGGCTACAGCACAACAGAGTGAACAGCTGGATGAAGATGAAGCAAGCATAAATGATTAAGAGAACCCAGCCTGCAGTGCACTCTGCTTTAAGACGTGAAAGTCAGGCTCATCATTTACTTTCTAAGTTAAGGAAGATCTGTTTACTCAGAAACATATCACGGACGTCAGGACGTATGAGATTAAACCCCAGGATCAGATTTGGATAACTGGTCAGATTACACAGAAGACAGGTATTATCATGAAAGCAACACCAATTTTACCCCACACCCAAAAAGCAGAATTCCTTCCAAATTCTAAAAAATAAAAAACCATCACCAGAAAAACCCTACCCAAACATCACAGATAACAGAGCAATTACATTTAGCTACTTAACTAACACCCAAAGTTGTTGTTGACTAAGAGTAATCCTGCTTTTGTGCTCAGATCAGTAGAGAATAAGATCAATCCATGACTTAAACAGTCACCTACATGGGAAATTAAAGAAATACATGGGAAAAAAATGCACGGAAAAATCCTGTGGGGGGAAAAAAAAAAAAGAGGTTTCCAGCAGCAGGAACACACACTCCAGGCTCCTCTCCTTGCTGCTGCCTGTGAGCCCTGAGCCAGGGCTGGCAAGGGGGCATTTTCCACCTGAATTGGACTTTTTGTGCGTACACCTATATATTGTCTATCCAAGCACACAGGAATGTCAAACAAAGCAATCCTCACCTACAGAGGTTGAATCAACATCTCAAACTAACACATAAGAGGTCAAATTTTAGGATGCTGTGTGCCAGGAACGCTCCTCTTGTGCCAGGTACACCAGGAGCTCCAGCAAAGAGGTGACACTTCTGAACCAGCTGAAATCCTCCTATAAGGTTGAAGACAGCAAACCTGTGTGTGCATGTGCTGTTTGCTGCCACAGCTCTAAACAAAACTTATCTACAGCTGAATGCTGCTTAATCAAATTGCAGTTTTTCTTTTACTGAAAGTAGACACTTGTACAACTTACTTTCCCACCCTCACCTCCTCTTCCAACTCGTAAGAGCCTTCCTCTTCCTAATTCAAAAGCAAAAATCCTCCAATTTATTTTCAAACTAAGGATGCCATGAGCCTTCCATGTCCAAGCACCTGGAGAGCACTCAAAGTCCTTCAAAGGCATGTGCACTTCAACTCCATCTGGAGATATGGACTCCAGGTCCTGGGTTGTCCCTAGGGCAGGTGAAAGGGTTGTACAAAAAGTGTCAGGGACACACAGGAGTTGTACCCACTCTGCTCATAGTATTCATTAGAGGTGCAGAGACTAGAATCACAAAATGGTTTGGGTTGGAAGAGACCTTTAAAGATCACCTAATGCATCTCCTTCCACAATGAGCACAGACATATTTTCAGTATCTTTCAGATTGCTCCAACCACCATCCAATCTGACCTTTAACACTTCCAGGTATGGGGCATCCAGAGCTTCCCTGGCCAGCATCTCACCACCTTCACTGCAAAAATTTCTTCCTTGAGTCCAAGAAGTCTCTCCTTCCTTTGCCTACAGTCAAACATCCACTCAAAGAACTGGCTTTGAGAATCAGAACTTTTCAGTACAGAAACACCAAACGTTTGTTTCCCCCAGATCTTCAATATTTGGCACTACTCTGCCCATGTAAGACCATCTAACTGCCTATTTTCTCTACATGGTATCTCATTCTAGTTTCAATCTTTTTCACCAAGTAATTTTCACCCAAACCTCTCAAGAAGGTTAAACTCTGAAGGAAGCATTTTTATCCCAGTGCTAAGCTAACTCGGGGTTCTTTTTGGTCTTCTTCTTACTGAGAGATGACTCAACTTGTTCTTTTAACCCTCAAACTACTTAGTAGAAAAACCCAGGGTTTTCCCTAGCTGCACCTTCTCTACAACCAGAGGAAACACCATGAGTTAGTGGCATGTCTCTCACATTGGTGAATTTAGGATTTATCCCTGCATGGTAAATACAGCACAGGGCTGCCCGTGACTGTCTCAACTGACTGATAAAAGCAGGGAAACCTGCACCACACTCCCCTTTTATGTAATCCAAAAATAACTCCAGACAACTGTAAGGACAAAGTGACTCCCATCAGCAGAACTCATTTCAAAACAGACTAACCTGTTCCTCTGTCTGCACTGTGGGGTGAATATAAGGAGGTGAAGCCAAGTCAGTGAGTGCTCTCTAGTATTTACAAACATAAACACACCAGGTGTTACCATTTTTAAGCTGCTGTCATTCCCATATTTCTTAAAATGCAGCTTTTTCACTCCTGCAGCTGCTATCCCATCAAAAATAACAATTCTCCTCCTCACTCCACTTCAGGGAATTTTGAATAAGCAAGCAATACAGAACTATTCAACAAATTTTTAGCTGCAACTAAACCCTTCTCATTTCCTGTGACAATACCTTAGCGTAGAAGGAGACAATCTGTCCTACAGTTACACCTCAAATAAAGGATGAGAAGGTACATGGGCTTGCAAAAAAAAGGAGGCAGAAGAGAGTGAGCAAAACAGTTTTCTTCTAAAGGATAAAGCAAGCTCTACTTTACAAGAAATTCAACTCTTTTCATAGGCTTGAGTTTCCAAAATATTAAGTTTTTCTGATACACACAATAAAGCAACAGTGAATTCTTAACTTACTAAATTTATTTCTGCTTCAAAGTAAAAAGCTAAATGGAACTTAAGCAGAAAAATCAAGTAAAATGCAAACCTAAGGGGAAATCTGCATCTATAAGCCAGCAAAGGGCAAAAGAACAGGGAGCCCAGCAACTGCCTGGTAAGTACAGTCACAGCAATGGCTAACCTCAACATTTTTAAAGCAAACCTAAAATCTGGAGCAAACATGCATAAAGGTTCAATAGTTTCTTCTCCTGAGGAAATCTGCTGCAGGTGACTAAGCCTAACCTCCCTACTTGGTTTTAATACTCTGTGGTACTCACTTTCTCATGCAATATAAACAGTGGCAACACAGTGAGATTTTTCATTTCCACCATTTTACAATTTAACAAGACATTTCCAAACCAGCAGCTCCAGCAGAATTCATGGGAGTCAGGCCGTGCTTTGACAACACTCTTCAGCAGCAACCCCAGGCAAAGATATTTCCCCCAGAGTGTCCCAGGTGGCAGAGCATGTGCCCCCTCCAAAAAGAGCAATCTTTGGCAGGGCTGTGCTGTGACTTGGCCAGAGCCCTCAAAAGAGCAGGCTGCAAATGTGGCTGCTGAGAAGGCTGGATGAGGCACAGGGAGAAGTTTGCAACACACCCACATCTCCCCATGGCTGCTGCAAGAACCTTAAAGCAGTACTGCCAGTACAGGTCTGCTGCCTCCCACAAAACATGTTCACATCTCAATTATAACAAAATTGACAGTAAAGGTGTGAAGAGGGACATCCACAGACATGAGGCACCAGGTTCAGACACACATGGTATATAACTGCATGAACCAGGTGTGCACTCCTAACCCAAAGATAAGGAAAATACTTCACATGGGTATGTATTTACAACACACAGCACAAGCTGTGTTATGAAGTGGAATAAACTGAGCAAGCTTTTATTTGTATTCTGGCTGCTCATTTAAATAAATATTTCAATTTTCCTACCTGTACAAGCTGGGTCACTACCACAAAAAGTAGCAAGACCATTTCCTCTGGCTGGAGGGCAGCTGGAGACTAATTTAGCTCTTTCCTGTTTCACCTACAGTCTAACCCTTTTAAGGGTCAAAATACATCCACTTACCAAAAAGAGCCTGAAGAACTGCACCCAAACACCTTCTTATGGTTTTACAGTGAATCATAGACAAGGATTAGAAAAAATTCTAATATCTTGTGCACACACATCCCTCTACTGCACCAAAAACTACAACTCTATCTCCTATAATTCAATCTTTTCCTCCACAAAAGAAGAAAGTTTCCAACCCGAAGCTTTGTACCACAAGCAGGAAGAAACACAATATAAAAATTTATTTTATATATAGATTCTGGATGTATTTACAGATATTGGGGAGGGGAAAAATCAAAAGACAGTATTAACAGATGGCAACAGGGATCCTTGTTCTGTCAAGTACTGATTCAACCAAAACTAAGTTTATCAAGCAGGAATCATCTGTCCTGAATTATGCAACAGGCTGCCAAGACAACAAATATTTCCTCAGGGGAAGATGTCAGTTGCAATGGAGAAAAAAATGAAACAAAACCCAAAATTATTTTAAGTGAGTACCATCCAGTTCTACAGGTTGGAAATTAAAAAAGAATATGCAGCAGTTTACAGCTAGGCTGGTTTATTTGTTTCCTAGTTTTTATTAAAAATCGACCCTATCTAGCATGAATATAATCTTAAGCCCTTTTACAGAGTTAGGCCAATACTCAATTTAGCAGAGCAGGGAGGAGGGGAGGGGATGACTTACACATCAACAAAAGCAATTCTACAACCAACATGTACAGAGCCTGTGCTTATAGATCCCACTGAGATGGGATTACGAATTAGACAAATTAAGTAAACTGATCCCCTTCAGACAAGGCAAATATTAAGATAAAAGAAGCCATCTGTGCAGTTGGAGAACTCAAGTTTATCTGCAGCAACAGGTAGGAGAAGGCAGAATGTGTATTTACAAGTCCCATTTGGGCAGCACCACAGGTTTACAAACACTAAGATGTTATCTACCCTAAAAAAAATGTTGCCATCTAAAAAACAAACAAGATAAGGAGGTTGAGCACACAAGAAGCAATCCAAGCTGGAGTGCCACAGGCAGCTGCAGCAAGGACAGCTTTTGCTCTCCTGTCCCAAAGAACAGGCAGCTTTCTGCCAGCTCAGGGAGCTAAACTGGCTTGCAGGAGGGTCTGAGAGCACAAATACATCTCCATCTTGCCAGGCCAGCAAGCTGTTCAGCTAAGAGCACTGCACTGACCCCACAGCCACAAGCTGCCCCTTTGCAGCTGCTGAACTGTCCCCTGGTGTGTTCCTGCCCTTCTCCTGGTGCTGTTGGACCATGCTCTGAGCCATCCCAAGGTGCCAGAGTAGCTGCTGTGCCACCATCGTGCTTCACACATGTGGCTTCAATAATTTCTAATCCTGCTAGCACTAGAAAAATTGGAGGGGAAAAAAAAACCAAACCAAACAGAACACCCTGAACAGAAACATTATTCAAAGCTGTCAATATTCCCCAGCCCAGCTGCCAATGAATCAAATTTATGAGAAGACAGTAAACGCAGCATTAGCAGGGAAAGCAGTCACATGGAATTTTCATAGGTTGATTTAGGTTTTGGGGGGGTTTTGCTTGTTTTTTTTGTTTGTTTGTGGGTTTTTTTTTTAACCTAGCTACATAATAAAACCCTAAGCCCAGTGTTACAACCACTGCTTTGAGAAAAATCACTGGCCACTGGAGAGACAGGGGCTTATCTAGGACCCAGCCAATTGCATCAAGGGGACAGAAACATGGACAGGGTGAACACCAACTGCTACAGCCTGTGATGTGATGTTCAAGGGCCCTACTACAAAAACACATGGGGGTTGTAGCAAGTTCACTGTTTAGCCAGAGCTACACTAAACTCCAGTGCTAAAACCTGCAGTGGACAGCAACAATTAAAGTGTAGGGTGAGACTTACTATACCCCTGATATTCATACTTCAAAATTTTTGGTCCAATTCCTTCCACTTTTGATTAGTTGCCTAATCCTTCTGTTCCCATCCCCCTCCCACCCTCCTGGGTTAAGTTACAGTTAGCAACTCACCCAGCTGTTCTTTTATTCTAGATGCAGGCTTATCTGGCAGCATCACCTACTGCCAAATCATGTTGCCACAGTTCAGAATCCATGTAGTGTTCTAGTGATAAACACCATCTCACCCTCTCTATTCCACTCTCCCCAAAAGACACCACAGCAATATCCAATATTGCAAAGCTGCAGATAGAAGAGATTTAAGTGAAGAAGAGCAGTGTCCAGCTCCTCTGTCTTGAAGGCTGGAGAAGAGAGAACCTGCAGAGCTATTGCTAAGCCTCGGGTAAGTATCACTGCTGTGTGAGCAAAGGCCTCAGCAGGCAGCACAAGCAGCAAGGACACATGTTGTGGTCCCTGTGCTAAAGCAGCAAAACCACCTGGCCCCTGTGGGTGACTCCTGAAACCCACTCTGTGACTGCACCCACTGCCAAACACCCCAGCTTTATATTACTTTACAATCCAACGCCTGCTGATAAGAGGAGCTGGATACAAAACTCGTGTGGCTTCTAGTAAAGCTCCAAGACAACTTCCTTATAGCTAACAATCTGCACAGAGTGCTAAAAAAGGGAGAACAGATACCCCTTGCGGAGCTTAAACATTACTGACCATGTTCACTGTCAACAGGCCAAACCTCTTATTTTAGAGCAGATCAAAACGGTTCCTGTGACTCAAATCTCACACTTGATAAAGTATTGCACTTCCACTCACACTCAAATTTAGAGGGATACAGAGCTGGTTGTAGTGGGGGAAAATGGGATTTTGAAGATGGAAACAGCCAAAAGGCAGATGAAACTTGTGGTTTGTTGTTGGGTTTTTTTTAAACTACTCATTTTCCTAGATTAGGATATCTATTCAACACCAAATATTATCTCTCCTGCTGACAAAACACAGATAAGAGATTTAATTGTTTGACAACAGCCTTTAAGAAAGCTGTCTTCAGAGGCACAAACTCCTTAAATCACTGAAATTGTGATGATGTTGCTTACTAAGAATCAAGAAAACAAAAAGATAAAAAGATTTGTTAAATGCATAAACACTCTTCTCCCCACCTGTCTCCTCCAGGTTTTCCACTATCAGCTCCAGGAATGAGATTACTGACACTTCTGCAGACAAGGCTCAGGAAACACAAGATCAAGAAATACAAGGCAAATTTGCTCTTTCCTGATTTATTGCAAGACTTACTTTTTTTGCTTAGTACACTGACTTTCTCATGGAGTCTCCTTCACATTTCAGGAGGAGGGGAGGAAACCATCAGTGCCTTGCTAAGGCATCTAAACACCAGATAGGTGCACAAAATCAAAGTCTGTCATTGAAAAACTGGGTCTTGAAAGTGAATCTGTAAATCCTGTGGGATCTCAGCTTACAGTGTCTTAAATCAGCCAGCTGAACACCTATGCTGAAATACCTTGGGAAAATTCAGAGATAATTCAACGGATAAAGAAAGGAAATTGTGGAATTGAGGCAGTAAAACCCCAGAAGAAACAAGAAAGTCTTAGCTTAAAGAGAAGGGTGACATGTCACCTTTCCTGGAACAACATTTCAGTATCTGGAAAAACCCAACGACAAAAGGATGTCATCTCCAAACCTATCTATCTGCATTACAGTTACAAGAAGGGGGGCGGGGGGGAAAGGTGAGTCACAACTGGAAGGTAAACTTCACATCCTCTGAAAATCAACTGCAAATTCACTTCTCTCAAGAGAC
>NW_009952828.1:1155390-1175454 GCF_000747805.2 Chaetura pelagica | reverse complement strand
TTAAGCTAACATGACCTAATGCCACAGTAAGTACAAAACAAGTGCTGTACTTACTTCTAATAGGTTTTCAAAGAGCTTGTATGCTCACTGTCTGAAAATGAATGTCTTGGGTAAGTGAGATGTTAAAAAAGAATATTCACAGAACATTCACACTCCCATCATTTCACTGGCATGCTTCATATGGAGGCACATCAGCTGTTTCTCAGCACTTCAGATGGATTTTTAATGTCATGTTTTCTCCTTTGCATGCTATTACTTTTAGTCAACAGACCCAATGTAGGTTAATATAACCTAGAGAAAGATTTTCCTATCAGGCACTCTCTAATCAAAACACAACTCAGTATTGTGATCTTCCAGAGAAGGAAGGAATTTGAGGAGGGAAGCTAAGCTGCAAGAACCATGAATTCCCTGAGGTTCTTCACCTGAGAGAGGGCACTTGCCTATGAATCCCACCATGCAAGTCTTGGTTCACTGTCTTCTCCAAAACAGTAATTTTTAGGTTCTAGGGATTTTTTATTATTATTTTTTTAACTTGGCTCATAAACCAGGTAACAGAGATAGGATGGACTAAGAGCAGAGAAAACCAACCTAGGGTGGACTAAACGTGGAGAAAGCCAGTCTGAACTTGACAGGAATCAAAAAGCAAGGCTCTCCAAAACAACAGACCTATATCGAGCTGACCTGCTGTATGTTACTATCCTCCTACAAAACATGATTTTCTCATCTCTTCTCCCACAAGCTTCTAAAGGGACTGACTATAAAAGGGAATAAGACAAAGAAATCCAAGCATTTACAGCCAGCTTTCAGGAACCTACCACAGCCCAACTACAGTAACTTGCTGTTCTTTCAAGTCACCCTAAAAATAAGTAAATTCTCTTTTCTCAAAGAGACCCAGTGGCCATCTCCCCCAGATCTGACACCTCCTTACTGCGTTGTGAGATTAAAATAACCCTCAAAAGGTTTTTATCAAGTTAGAACTGGAAGGGCTGTTATCTGACAACTCCTGCTTGGTCCTTTTGACCTGTCCGAAGTGCTTATCACTTGCGCAGCCCCTGATTACATTGCCCAGCTACTTTAAATGTGAAACACAGTCCTGTGCTTTCTGACAAGAGCCTAAAGGTGGCCAGGAGTGGAAACAGGGCAACAGACAATGACAAACGACTAAACTCCCAATACTATGGGGTCTGAGATCACTGGATCCCAAAATAAACATGCTACAAGTATTGAAACACTTGTCACAAGACATATTTCTAACTGTTCTTTTACAACCACCATTTTACTGTTTGATGACACAACAGGTGGAAGGCTTAGCTGTTCCTCCTACTAAGATGTATTCCAGCCTGACAGGTTTTTATTTTGCTAAAGCACACACACACACTTCACAGACATAATGGAGAACTTTCAAATTCAGAATCATTCCAGCAGCCATAAAACCTGTTCTTTCTTTCCCTCCTCCCCCCAAAATGCATAGATTTTTTTCTGCAGGCTTTTCACTTACCTCTCCCATAGCCCGTCCTTCCAGAGCAAGCGCTTGAAAATCATGATTCAGCTCATCCATGGAACGCACCTATTTACAGATGGGCAAGAAAATTAAATGAGGAAATGCTTGTATTTGTTTCTCTTCATAACAGTTTACAGCAATTTTTCTGGTACAGACTGAGAGTTACATTCCATATTACAGCATGTAACAAGGTTACTGAGCTCCAAAGGATGACTTACCTTTAAGAGTTCCAGAAGCTAAAACATTTATAGCATTAGATTTATACATAGACAGAAAAGGAGAAACTAGCAATTACTTTTAAGACACACAAAGTCTAAATGCAACTGCCTTTGCTAAGCACATTGGAGACACTAATATTTCACAGCGAGTTGCATGATTTCTAGTGAGGAAGTCAATGCATAAGCAACGAGTCAGAAACATTTCCCTTCAGGTGAAAATCAAGTATAGACTCTAGAAAAAAAACTGGCAAGGTTACATTCAAGTTACATGGATGTCTCTCATCGGGACAAGTCCTTACAGATGCAGCCATTGAGCAGAAGGGGAAAAAAAAACCAAGAAAACAACTATGGACTTGAGGACAAAGCACAGAGGTTCAACCACGTGCTGAGATTCAAACTGAATGATTGCTCTCCTCAGGTAACACACCTGTATCAAAGCAGGGCTTATTCCAACAGCCACAAACACTTACGATGGCACATAAGCAATACAACACACCTCCTACTCAATGTTTACACAATCCCTGCAACCCAACAGATCTGATACAACTTTCTGCTAGAGCAGGTTTGTAAACACTTGTTTATGAGGAATCCACACCCTCTATTCACCATAGTCCTTTAGGGACTTTTTAATATGCAGTGTTCGGTCATGTCACCACTGAAGATGTTGCAGGCGATTTGGACACAGCCCCTTCCAGGCCAAGTGAAGGAACCTGGTGGGTGACTTAGAGGACAAAAAAACCCAAAAACTGCTTTAGACAATAATGCACCACCCTGCCAGTGGCCAGTGCTGTAAGCATATTCACTGACCTTAACCCTGACTTCTGATAGTCATGCCACTACTTCCAGCAGAACCAAGTCCAGACTTTGTTACAATTGTTTAATCAGATCTGAATTCTTCTACTATTCTGTGACAATACTACCGTGCAAAAGATTAGTAACATTGTTAAACTACCTAATACATATTTATCTAATTTACAAATTCTCAATGGCCAGTCACAGTTTAAAAATAAGGTATCCTCTCATTACTTTATCTCAGTTCAAAGTTATTTTCAGTTGTACTTCAGTCTTACCACCTCCTGTGTTGACGCTTATCACATCCACCATGAACACACAGACTAAAAGCAGGACTGCACCTTCCAGAAACTACAGCAACACCAAAGACTTTCCTTTGCTGTCAACCCCATCCCTGATCTGCCAGCAAAGATAGCTCAGTTGCCTCATGTGAGATAGAGGTTAATAAGACCAAATTCTTCTGTGAAGAATTTCAAGCTGAACTTATGGAAACCCTCAGATGTGCTAAGCCACAGAAGCTGAACAGCAGCAAATTATTATTTCCATGAGCCATCTGAGGAAGAGTGATGTTCATTACTCTCCCTGTTTAAGCAATGTCCCAGCAAACCACAGGTGCAGCTGCAATGGCCCTGCTCCAGGCCATGCAGTGCTGTGGGATGTGCTGGTGCAGGAGCAGAGGCTGCTTTAGCACATGTCCCCCAGCCTGGCCCAACCAAACTCCCAAAGGTGGATCTCGTGCTATGGGAACCTCAAGACAAAGCTGCAAGAAAGATACATTCCTAGCATAAAGAAAAAGGATATTCAGAGACATATGTATGTTCTTTTGGTCACACCCCAGCCCTAGCAGTTCCCTGCTGCCAGGCTGAGCTCCCCTCACAGCCCCTGTCACACTCAGGTCCCTGGTGAAAGTCCCGTGCAGAACACACAGGCAGCTTCTGACCAAGAATGACCTCTACTTCTCAGCCCCTCTCGCCCTTCTTTATGATACTTCAGCATGTTAGGTGGCCATCGAGTATTTTTAAAAATGCATCTTCTATTTGTTCACATTAGATGCAAGAACATTTTCACAGATGTCTTGCTTAAGCACTTGTCTTGAGTAGAAAAACGTGTCATCTTGTTAGACCAATTACAACAGCACAAATATGAGACTCACATCCACACACGAAGCTGTGCTCCCATGCTGGCCTGAATTCTTGGTGGAGAAGATAGAGCTGGTGTAACAAGGACATAGTTTTCAGCACTGTCAAAGCCTTCAATGCAAGCTCATGATCTTCCAACAGAAACCACAGCAATTCTTGTTTCTCCAAGAGGTACAGCCCAGTAAGCTACACAGCCCTCCCCAGTGCTGACCATCTGTCTGCTTCCAATGTGGAAATGCATGTTTGTCTTCCAATGATGCCATGATAATTAATAACTACAGAGGTGATACAGAGACCAAAACAGAGTGGTAAAAGCCAAAAGGAGGATTAACTTTACAGCAAAGTGCATCTCAGCTCTTTCATACCTGGTTGGTTTAACCACACCATTATTTTCACTTCTCTGGTAAGGGTCTGACAGAAGTGTCCTTCAAACATGTCCTAGCTTGCAAATTGCCATCCTGTCCTCCCAGATAAATGATACACCATAGAAAGCTGCTTCCATCTCCTTCCCAAATATACTTTATCCCAATAACTATTAAAAGTAGAAAAAATAATATTGGTTTCTTTATCTGCTATCAGACATCAGGCAATGGAAGAAATTATTCATCACAGATATTTAAGTCCCACCCTTAATAATCTCTCTTACACCAATACTAACAATGATGGATAAAAACATTTTCTAAATCAGGTTTTCATGCCTTACTTTGGGGCACTGTATGCTCAAACATATCCACCAATTTTGAGGCCCTCTCTTAGTCACATAGTTCCTGTATCTCCACAATTTGCTGTATTTATTTGTAATACAGGCCAGTTTATTATTCAGTTTTCAAAGACTGAACCAAAAGGTTCTCTTCTCATTTCCCCACTTCCATAATATCAAATAGCAACTCTTCTTTCACCTAGTTGTCTTCTAGTGTCCACAAACACTACAGGGCTCCCATTTCCTTTTGAAAGGAGAACGAACAGTTTCTGAAACAGCATCACACGAAGCCAAAGTCACTTTCCTACACCTTAGCATTCCAAAAGGCAGGCAATACTCTGGAATGATAATTAGATATAGGTGATCTGCCACCTCACCAGGATCTATTCCTGTTAACAATCACTGACCTATAATGAACATAGACAGGGAGAGCAGAGTCACAATGGTGTAAACACTAGAAGCAAGGAGGTCCACAGAAAGATAACTTATTCACAGATGAGTACTACTATCAAAGAGATTCAATTACCATAAAATTGGGTTCACCACTGAGCCTGAGTTTTTAAAGAAATCCAGAAGACAATGCCAAGATAAATTGGCTGCACAATGAAGAAGTGCCCTCACATCTGGATATGACATGACAACCTGGTTCTTTGGAGGAAGAAGAATGGAAGGGTCTGGAGCATGAGCCTTCTAAGGAGTGTCTGAGGGAACTAGGATTGTTTCATCTGTAGAAAAGAAGGCTGAGGGGAGACCTTCTTGCTCTTTACAGTTGCCTGAAAGGAGGCTGGAGCAAGGGGGGAGTCAATCTCTTCTCCCAGAGAGCAAGTGATAGAACAAGAGGAAATGGCCTCAAGTTGTGCCAGGGAAGGTTTAGATTGGACATTAGGAATAATTTATTCCTCTTGTCAGGCTCTGGCACAGACTGCCCAGAGCAGTGGTGGAGTCTCCATCCCTGGAGGGATTTCAAAGCCACATAGGTGTGGTGCTGAGGGACATGGGTTAATGGTGGCTTTGGCAATGCTGGGTTAACTGTTGGACTTGATGATCTTAAAGGTCTTTTCCAACTCAAATGATCCCATGATTATCTAGTTAATTAAAGAGATGATCTTGAGAAACATCAGGAATCACATGAAGTGAACCAACAAAACTTGACTCCTGCTCTCAGCCAGCAGCACCCCTCAAACACCCATTTCAGTCACTTCCAGGCAGGCAAGATGCAGAGTGCACTGCCTCAGCACCTACCAGGACCAGACCTCCCTACCTTCTTGTCAAGAGTTCTTGTCCTTTCTAATAGCACCAACAACCAGCAAGCTTGCTTTTAAAGCCTGCTTAGCAAAACTCAGGCTCTGCACATCACTGCTACCGAACAAGAGTTACAAAGCAATTTAATTGCCTAAGAACATTCTTCTCTTTCACATTAAATGCTGTGTATGCACTCAGGAATTATGTAAATCTCACCAAAATTAATGAACATCTCATTCAAGAAGAGTACTTTTCAGGCACGCTAATATATGAATGTGTGTCACTGTAACACACTCCAGCTCACAGCCACTTCACTGGCTCAGAAACAGCCTCCTGCCTGCAGGGTGGCAGCGCCCACCACAGAACAGATTTGGCCAGCATGCTATGGAGACGCTAGAGCAAACCCAGGGGAGCACTTCACCAAGCCTGGAGGCAGCTCAGTCTTTCAAAGCCTTCCTAACCAGTTCTCACCTTTGCTCTGAAAAACATATGATAGAGCAAGAGACAGCTGCAGCACTCATTGCAGACTCTCTAGGTCAGACCTCCTCATCTCATTTTTGGTCTCCTCAATAGAACCTTTGGCCCCACTCATGCTGAGGCTACAGAGACCTTTCCAAGTTTCAAGAGCAGATACCCACTGCCCATTTTAGAGAGGACAGGATAAAACACACCATGCTTTCTGCTCTCATCTACTGCAGACTGCAATACCAACCAATTTCTCCCCAGGTCAACAGTCACTTTCAAAACTCTACCTCCCACGCAGCAGAAGAGCTTCTCAGCCACTCTGCACTGAACATTCACTGTGGATCTTCCAACCCCTCAAGCAGCTCACAGCTAATTTATGTCAAGTAGCCATCTTACACAGGATATATTTATTTTTTGAATAAGATTAGAGGGTCTCACCATTGCAAACTCAATGACAGCAGCTCAGAATCAAATGCTCTCCTGGTCCCAAATCCACCCAGACATTAGTCCTTGTGCCTGTGTGGAACATTTTGGAATTTATATAACTAAAAGCAAATAAACTGAAGGGAATATTCCAGCAGTTAAAGATGTATTCACCAGTACCATTTGGTACTGGGCCTGCTGCTCACCCACCACAGCACAAACCCAGACAAGACACTCTCCCCTGCCTCTGAGCCTCCCCAAAAACATACACTGTTACAGCCAGTGTTCAGAAGTTTCAGAAGTTTTTTTCTCACAGAAGAGCAGAGCAGACTCAGGTGATCATCCCAGGCATCACCAGAGACCCAAGGGTCTGAGTCACTCATACGAGTGATTTTTAAGAGCAGGGAACAACTTGGAGAGGCCAGGACAAACCCTATTCTCTTACACCTCTGACAGGTCATCCCAAAACAGAGGTTGATGTCCCAGTGCTGGAAACCTGCAAAGCAAAAAAGGATGAGCAGGGAAACCTGGAAAAGCACCAGCATGCCCACAGAAAGCAGCAATCAACCCAAGCACCTGACTGGATACACTGCACTGCAAACACCAGTTAATTTTAACCCAGCAAACAAGGCCCACAGGGCTAAATGGCACTTGTCAAAAGGAATTCTGCAGTCAGTTAAATGAACAGGAACTGAGGCCCTGAACTGTCCCTACAATTGCTAAACAGTGATTTAAAGGATGTAACAAATTAACATGAGAGTAACAGTATATTTACTTTCACATTTCCAGTACCTTTTTTTTATTCTAGAATAATCCCAGGGTTTTTACCAAACCCGTAGCCAGTAGCTAGGTAGCTGAACTGTAGTTTTAAGCAAATATTAATGTCAACAATCAGTGTTAATACAACACCTTATATTAAGCAAATATGGTTGGTAATATGACCTTTACATATAAAGCCAAAGTGTAATGCTGAATTACATTTCATGGTCTGCAGGCGTCTCAAGGGGATTATACACTAGCCTTATATATATATATAAAGGATTCCTCATTTGTGTAGAATTTATATTCATTTAGACAGACACACAGCAAAACCATGAAAGGCTAAATTTCACTCTTCATCACAAAGGATTTTTTCTTCCTCCTTATGCAAGTGATGTTTCCCAGTAAGACAAAGGACAGGTAGAATTAAACCAAGTAATGGGGGGCTGAAGGGGGAAAGCAAAACATTTAGGAGAAAAAGCAACCAAAGAAACAAACTAGAAAGTGCTCTGGAAAAAAAAAGAAAAAGGTGAGAAATAAGCAGCTGAGAAATATTCTACCTGATGATGTAAAAAATTGTCTCTAGAAGTGCACCAAGAAGCCAAAGGGTTTATTACTTTTATTTTTTGATGTTGGCCAACATTAAACAGATCGAATACCTGCATTTATTAGTGGTAACAGTGACTGAAGAGAGTTTAAACTATCTATTTCTATTAAGCCAATTATGTTAAATAGGGTAACCAATGCAAACTAGAAGGCTGCTTCTGTAAGTCTCAGCTTTCCAGCATCTCCTTTTCTCCTCTTCCTACCACCACTCCCCAAGTAGCTCTATTCCCAAGGCTGCTTTTCCCCTTCCCCCGCATTTTCTTATGCCAGGATCTATCAAGCCCCCAGCTGACCACCCCTTACACTAGAGAACTTGCTCTCCCACAACCCCTCTCCCCATATTCTACTTCTGACCAGGAGGCAAAGCCCTCAAGACATCACCTGCTCTAACTGAGGCAGGATGGGCATTGAAAAGGCTGGATTTTGCAAAGCTAGAATATGTAAATGGCTGTTTTCAAAATTTCTTTGATCTATAGTAAATTTCAGGGCCAACTGCAGCCTCCAGTCATGCCAGCCAAGCAAATGAACTCCTGGGTATCCTACACATACCATAAGGGATTCTGGGGGAAGCACCTAAACTTATCTGCCAGCCTGGCAAACAAAAGCACTGTCAGGGGCTGGGTGCTGGGACCATAAGTCCATGGGGAGCACTGCCTGTGCTGTGCCCCAGCCAGCCTGAAGGGAGCCCACTAACAAGCTCTGTACAACCTTGATGGGACGACCTTGCTACAAGACCACTCGTTCTGCTTTCCCAACCCCACAGAGTAACATAGGAAATGGTGTTACTGCTACACATGTCAGGATAGATCAAAATGTCATGCCTTCTGAGCTCCTAAGATGAACATTTATTTGTTGCTTGTGAGAAGACAAGAGATGAGAGTCTGCAGGTTCTCCTGTTTGCACAGGGACATTATGAGTGCTTACCTAGAGCACCTCAAAGTGTGGTTATTACTTGCATATTTATTTTTAACTCATGCACTCTGCAAGTGTGAAAAGCCAAGTGACGTGGAAAGTTTCCATCCATTAGGCCTCCACATTTTAAGTCTTGCTGAATTTGTGTAGGTAAAAACACCAACTACCTCTATTTTCTCGTAAAACATTCCTCAAAAAAAGGTCAACATTACTACAGGAACATCAGTCTTCAGACAATAAAAACAAGAACCACCAAAAACATTCAGGCTGCTGCCTGAAGAAAACATCCTTAGAATTGAAAGAAAAAAAGAAATATGGCTGGGTGAGCAGCCACTTTGTAGCACTTGATTTACGTACTCACAAGTTGTTAAAGCTTTTTGAATTAACCAATGGTTTACAAGTCTAAGATGGAAAGAAATGTGTCCTACTCAGCTGTGGGAGCTTGCCTGTGTTCCTCTGGTTTGAGCAGCTCTCATGGCACCTTATTTTAAAAGGTATCTACCTTGTGTACACACACAAACACACACGTAGTATATAGGAGAGGAAAAAAAGGTATTTACCAGCTGACAGTAAGAAAAGCACTCACACTGTCAACAACAGGCTTGCCACTAACAACTAGATCCAGGGTTAAAATATGTTGTTCCACCAACTGATTACAGCACTATTTTTAGTCCTCTCCTATAACAATAATCAGTAAAGAAAGAATGTGAAGTCACAAGTATTAGACAGGATTAGGTGGTTTAACTACTATTTTAGTAGCAAAGGATTCATCATTAGTATTGCTACTACCATTAGCATTCAAAGCAAAAAGCTATTGAAATTGCAGATTGGCTAATGCTTTACATGGCATTTAGCCAAGATGATTAACAATTCAGGGTACAGAAATAAATGTAAGAAAGGCAGCCTTTCAGAATGGCTCAGCTTAGTTAGCTAATTATGTTTTTCCTCAGATTTTATTCACTGAGGGAAGTGCTTCATTAATGTGGAATTTAGGTTATTCTGCAATGTCTTGGGCACACATTGTTGGGGCGCAAACTTCCAAACTAACAGGCTACAGAAGAAGCAACCTTAATTTTGCCCTGCTGGAGCTTGCAATACCTTGGGAAAACTGTCTTCTGCTTCCCAGGAGCATGCATGGATAAATGCTTTTGTGCGAGCACTCAGGGCCACACTAAGATCTGGCTCGTCTGATCCCTGGGAAGACTCTTCCTTAGAGGCAGACTCCTACCTCTATTCTGATATCCTGAAATTTAAATTCAGAGGGAAAAAGGTGTAAGGAAGATCAGGAGCAGAGGTGAGTGGCCCCTCGCCAGGCTGACTGTTGGCAGCAGGGCCAAGGGCTCATCTCAGGCTTTAATAACAGCCCAATTTTACGCAGCACAGAATCCAGGTCTGAGGCACAAGGTAAGTAACCCAGCCAGATGTTTCCAGTAAAAACAAATGCCCCAGGACAAAAGTTACCATTAACAAAGGAAGAGGAGTAACAGGATATCAGAGAGCAGCTCACTTGCTGTGAGGAGCACAGCACCACACGATATCTGCACAAAGGCAAGTTTGTTCATCCCAGACCCGCAAGATCAGTCAGCAATGACAGCTTAAAAACTGCCTCAGCATACACCTATAAGTCAGTTTTCAGACACAAGCAACACAAGATTCAATGCTCTGGAACAGCTCTTTGTTGAGAAGATTTCCAATCAGCAGCTGAAATTAACTATGCTGTACCAGTCTGCAAGGAACAGGCACTGTGGATGGATGATATGGCTTCTATCTTAGGTAACATTCCACTCTTTTACAAAAACGCTATGAATATCACAACGTGTTCTGCAGAAGCATTGATAGGTCACACCAACTCAGCAAACCACAAAAGAGCTGATAAAGGGGAAAGCAAAGTTGGAGAGAGGGGTGGAAGAAAACAAGCAGAAGCTATGCTCTGATACAGTTCTGTTCAAAACACACTTGGGTGCAATATATTAACTGAAATACCTGAAGTCTTCTTGAAGCATTGAAATTTGCAATTTCAATAGTGTGAAATTATCTTTGCCCTCCTGAGGAAGCACCACAGCAAAGAGGCAGGCCACAAAGGCAAAACACCACAGAGAAATCCCAGAGCAAACACGTTAGGTCACTTGTGCAATCCCAACTAGAGCCAGGTATCTTGCACCTGCCTGTCAGGGATCATAAACCCCAGACTCAGAGGAAGCCGACTCCGAAACTGACTTCCTGAAGACTTCAGGGTGGCTTTTCTCCCTTGTATAAGAGAAGGAATTTCCAATACTCAATCTTAAATACCCAAGTAAGCCAATCTACTCATGCTGCTTCTATCTCAGGAGGCATTTAGAAGGGGCAACATAAAGCAGAAAAACTAAATTAAACGTTGCAATTCCCCTTGCACAAGACACTCCCTTTATTATAGAGAAATCTCTGCACAACAAATCAGCTCAACTAGATATTTCATTTCAGCTACATAATATGTTCTAAATTATGTGGGCATCAAGTTGGCACAGGCATTTCAGTGTCAATTTAAGATAAGCCCTAACCAGCTCACTGTAACACAAGGAAGTACCCATGAAAATTCAACAGGTTTAATGAAACATCAGAAAACACTCTTCAGGAACAGAGCCATGTGTTCTATCAAGTGGTGTATGTGATCAAGGACTCCTCCATGCCTTCAACTCTAGCCCAGACAACAAGCCAGATTATTTGGACCACGGTTGCCCTTGTACACCAGGTGCTTTGCATAGGCTGATCTGTCCTAAAGAGTTAACCAGTCACTTAACTGCGATTTACTTGAAAAGACTGAACATCTTGTCTTCTGTTTCCTCTGCTTCTGGGATCTTTCAGAGGACCCTAACACAGCTTCAAGGTAAAGCCTGGTCAGGGTGCCTGACAACAGGCATAAAACATGTCAAACATGGTCAAATTCAGACACTTTCAGAGCATCAAGCAGCACAGTTTGAGAAGAAGTGCTCCACAAAGGCAGCTGCCAGGAGAATCACCTTCTGTCTCCACTTGAATTCAAGTTCCCAGTTAAGAAGCTGCACAGCGACATTGCCAAAAGCACAAAACCCAGCCCTGTTGCTCTCACTATTCTTCACCAACTATATGTGAAAAATTCCCCACATTCAACAAGCTGATCCCTGCAGAGTTCTATTGTCTCCAATTATTAATTAAACACGCTCTCAAAGAAAGTAAACGCCTAAAATCATTTGCTTCTACTAAGTAACTCCCTTGTTACCCTAACTGCAATTTAGGCAGTCTAAGTATATCCATTGACTGTAATTCAGGAGGGACCACCACCAGAGAAACTCTCTTGACTCCAGTTCAAGAACATACATGCATGCACAAGTCACAAGAGACCCCCAGCCAAGAAAACCCAGCCAATTTTCCTGAAAGCCTGCTCAGTGTTGATAACTTCTCCCAGCTGAGTATCTCAACTGTCTTTTCACTCCCCTCAGGAGTAGTAGATGGGTGTTGGGGTTTTAATAAGATAGACAACCTCTCACAACCAAGACATATACAACCTAGGCCATCATTCATCAGGAGTCATCTCCTACATCTTCACTCACCTACTTGAAGTAAGATTCTGATCTCTACCCATTTATTACTTTTTTATTCCAGAATAAACAACAAAAAGTCACTTCAGTGCAGCTGGTGTAATTGACCAAACAGCCTGTAGAGCCATCAGGTATCAGAAATGAACAACAGCCTAAACCTCTTCAGTTTTAACCTTAGAATTGCAGGCAGACATTGACACTTAACCTCCTCTTCCTTTCTTTCATGGATAAAAAGAGAATACTTCATTTTGCAGCCAAGACCTGGCTGATGGAAGTGTCTTCCATGTAGTAGGAAGTTTGGTGATTAAGTATTTGTAGCTGCAGACAGCTGGAAGTTTGCTTAGGAGTTCAGAGCTTCCAACCTAGAAAAAAGTTTGATTTCACCATTACATCAGTGTCTGCAAGAACAAAGAGGAATTTATAATGTATGCTATTTGTGTGGCTGGTTTATCTTTGATAGCTAAATGTGCAAAATGACAGTAGCATCTTTAATTACTTAGTTTTATATATAAAAAAAAACTTCCCCCCTTCTACTTTATGGAGGAAGAAAGGGAAAAAGCAAAGGGAAGAGAAAATGCCTAGGTAATACATGAAAAGGACTGGCATTTTCTTCCCATACACAACAAGAGGAGGTTATCTATTTCCTTGGGAGCATAGCAACTTTGTCTTAAGTCATCCCTACTAAAGCCATCCACAGCCCAGTTCTCAGAGCTAACAGTGGAATGACGAACAAATGGCAAGCAGGAACAGTCAGTACTATAAAAAATAAAAAGCAAGGATCCCGTAAATAAGTTCTGACTCACAACACTCATAGGTATTAAATCACACATAATGAAATGCTATCATTTGGTTAAAATCACTGGAATATTATCACCAGAGACAGATGCCTGCTTACATACCTAACAAAGAAGAACCTGGGATTCACGAATTTTAAAAAATCCCTCTACCTTTAATTATGACCTCCCAAGCTCTAAGCAGACATTAACCTATATTACCCTATAATTATTTTTTCCAACTTCCCATTTCCTAATCTTCAATGCAACAAAGCAAGGGGCCTCACTGCATTCTCTTTGACAATCTAAAATCAAAAGTACAGCAATACAAGTGTATATATAAGGAATTAAGATTTAGCAAACACCCATAATAATTCCCCACCTCTCTGCATGTCCCAGCAGTTCCTCCCACTTCTGTTCCTGCAGGACAAATTCAATTCTATCCAGGCTAAATCCAAGCTGAATTAAATCATTGTGCATGCTTAAGAGTAGTTCGTGCTTCAAGGACTTTATAATTTAAGAAATAGATACAGAAGTGGCCAAAAAGTCAAAAGGGATGGCAGTATTAGGATTACATATATCCTGCATTCTGCTTCCCATGAGTAAAAGCCTGAGGCAAACAGAGAACCATGGAAAAAGAGGCACTCAAGAAAGGCTAAAGCAAATAAACACAAGAACACTGCCCAGCAATCACTGGAGTACATAGTATGGAATTAAAACACACAAGAAAAAGGGCTACTTCCCATCTCAGAGTTGACTTTGAAGAAATAAAATACAAAGATTGATTTAAAGATACACACTGAATGCAAAACACCAGGCGGTTTGAGAAATGCACTACAGCTGATTTAACAGCCACCAGGAAGTAGAACAGATAAGGTACAACGTTAATTACATTATAGTGAGTATTTCTTGAGCTTCAGATCACAAAAGACAAGGGGGGAAAATAAAGAAAGCATCACACACAACCTTGTGAGCTCAATCCTGTGGGTATATAGTATCTGTTCACTCTCAGCAGTGCTCTGCCTCCAAAGAATACAGGTGTTGCTGTTTTTAAAGTTCATTTAAACTAGTGCAAGCTAATGAGTTTTTATTTCATTAAGTGATAAATTTATTAGTATCATTTCACTCCATAAGCTACTGAAGAAAATAAAGCTGAGGAAGAGCAACACATCTTCTGAAATAAGGGCAAGGCTCTGTAACAGGCAGGATTCTTTTGAGTAAAAGTTTAAGTGTTCTGGTTATTCAAGAATGGAGTAAAAAAATAGTTCAAATAGCAGTACAATTTTCAATGACTGCAGGGTTTGGATGTCCAGTCCCTTGTCTCCTCAGTCTGCAGTGAGTTTGGTTGTCTTTGCTTTCAGGGGTTTTCAGAGAAAGAAAGAAGAAAGTGATGAGTTGGAGGAGAAATGGATTAAGAACTTTATGATGTTCATTTTAATTCACGAAGTCATCTTTCCACAATATGTCCAAACAAAAGCAGTCCCTGCCCAAACATCTCCAATACCAGACCACATGATAGCTTTTATTTGAAAAGCCTTTCAGTAAGAAAATTTTACTTTCTATTTCTTACACAACTCAAAGACCATTAAGATCTCTTCCATCAATGTCTCTTGAAACAAGTTTTACATTTAGTGCTTGAAAACTTGGGCAGTTAATAGGAAAACTACATCTCATTTCAATTAAGCTACTTTCTTTAAAGTGATAACTAAATAGTGTGTTTCCAGATAAGGAAATAACAATATTCTTCTGGCTGGTTTGGACACATAACAGTATTTTATGTGATTTTTTTCTTCCAGAAGTTAACAGGGCACTTGTGTTTACCTCTTTGTTGATGTACACACTGACTTCAGTGAGGTTGCAAAATCTACTGCAATGTTTGCTTTTAAATGGTCTGGATGGCAACATATCCCCCGGGAGGCACAGCAGAGGAACAAGGGCTTGCTCAGTTTTATTTGAAAAACTAGAGGCAGAAGACATTCATAAAGGCTGCTAAAAGCTTTTGTGTCTGCTGCTGTGACAATATTTGTGGGAAGCATTTGTTTTTAAGATGTGCTTACACTTCAGTTCTGCTTCCTCAGCAGAGGAAGTGTATCTCTTCTTTGAGGAGCGAGTTACAGGTCAGGGGCAGAAAGCTGGAGTGAGTCGTATACTCATTTAACTCGTAGCACACCCGACAATACAAGTACTCAACAGACTTCTAGTAAACACTACTACTGAGACATGATCTTGCCCACTACCCTTTTAAAACCTTAAGTCACTGTAAGAAGTTTGCTGTGTTACTAAAAGCACTGTTTCATTACATCCTTAAGGCTGTTCTCTCCTCAGTTCAGCTAAGCACATTAACAGCACCTTCCTTTCCCAATTCTATCAAAAAAAAAAAAATAAACACCCCAAACCCAAGACAAATAAGCAAAGAAAACCAGGAAAACACATTACCAGCAACTTCCAGAACTGTGTATTTCGATATTGGGAATGGTAAAAGCCCCAACCTACATGCATTGGCAGTTTTGTAATACCATTACATAAGAATTATTTAACTACAGCAACAGATCTGAAAAGCAGAAGCAGTCACTGCTACACTGGTTCACATATCCAACAAAAAAAAAAAAAAAAAAAAAATAAAAACAAAATCAATAAAGGGAATGATGGATTTTGCAAACACACATTGACTGTCACAGAGAGTGGACTGGGATTTCAACACCCTCAAGAGCAGAATGTTTCAGGTTATAACTACCGAGGCCTCGCAATCCTGGAAAGAGAAAACAAAAAGCACAACTGTTGCCATTCCAACGGCACAATAATAACCAGTTTAAGCCTTAAAAAGCATCATTGAAAGCATCTATCAGAAGCCCGAGGTGTTCACGTGTTGAGTTTGGAAACATGGAACTTTTTTTTTTTACCTGATGTTCTGCATGAATGTTATCCCCAGTAGGCCAGCGATGTTTGCTGTTATTATAGCCGCCTCCACCACTTCCTCCTCCCCCAAGCTGCTCACCATGCTGCCTCTGGAAGAAGTAATCCACCATAGCGTCGTCCTGGGAGCGGCCTGCAACTCCTATGGATCCAGGAACAGGACTGGAGTGTGTCCCTGCTGCAAGTGCCTGGTTTGCAGCTGGCTGTGGCTGAGCCTGGGACCCTGTTCCAGATGTCAATACAACAGGCATGGTGGGATTAGCTGTATCTTGAGCGTGCTGCTTCAGGTGGGGGCTGAACGAGTCCTGCCAGAGTACTGCTTTTCTCTTCAAAACACACGCAACGCTCATTCCACCAACACCTACGAGGGGGAGAGACGGCGACAAAGAGAGAAGGAAAAGGAAACATTAAATCCTTACAGCTTCAGCTTGATATAGTAAATAACACACCCATCTCATGACTGGAAGGGACACATCACAATGCCAAATCGGACTCCTTTAGCATTGTTATTTGCTCCATTAACCTGGCAACTAAAATACCGTATCAAAGCACACACAAGCCAAAAACCCCCATATCTAGTGCTGTGAAGTGTTATCAGCATACCCAAGATTCATGGAAAGTGCCCATTACACCAAAATCAAAACACCAATTTAGGAGGTGGACAAAACACCAACTGGAGTGCTGTCACAGAAAACTGCTAGAAAGAAAGCCCCCAAACAACCTGGTGGAACACAAATTACGCCATCAGTGCCTGCCCTGCTTGTTTACACCTGACAAATCAGGAGGCAGATCTTCAAACAGTGCACAAGTCCCACTGTATCACAGTGTGTTCACTCAGTCATGCAACAGTTGTTTGCCTTTTTGCAAATGCAAAATTAAAATACTGGATTTCTGCTTGCACAGTTAATTAAGTCCCAAACACAAGGTACACCCTTCCTGTAAACTCAGAAGCTGGCTTTGGTCATGAGATGGTGAAACACACTGGCATGTTTTGACTGAGATTCCCTGGAGAAAGAGCAGCTAACCTCTCAGTGCCCGGATCTCAGCAGAACCTTCCAGAGCCAGAGCAGCCAGTAGTGCAGGTCCCACTGTCAAAAACACCCAGGGAAAGCTGGATGAGTTGCAGAAATCATCCAACACTGAAAACACCTTTTTCAAATGCTCTGAAAATATCTCAAATGCTCTGCAAAATCATCTGTGCACAGGAGGACAACTAGCAGCCTAGACTGGCAGCAACTCACTGGTTTATTATCCCCCCAAATATTTTGATAGAAAGCCAGCAGCACAAAACCACACCTTGTTTGTTATTTGAAGACAAAACCATCAGCTGATCCTGAGAGCAACACAGACAATACACCTGTGAGCAGGAAAGTGGCTTCCCCCGTTATGCAACGCTCAGCCAGTGCAGAGCACACACAAAGATCAAATTTGCTTCTAAAGGCATGCCATAGTGTGAGTTATTATTATTTTTTAAAAAAGATTAATAGTTTATGACTTCAGTTACCTAAATGCATCCCCACAAATACCACAGAGTCACAAGGATGAAACTGAGGTGGGTGTTCAGCCCTTATGGGCTCCCACCACAGCTGCATAGCAGCACGAGAATGCTTTTACTATTGTACCTTGGTGGCTGAAAACCTTGGCCCTGATCCTGCCAGCAGCTCTGACAGCCTCAAAGGCAGCTCTGTTTCCTCTCTGCTCATCATAGTAGTTTTGAACAAGTCAGCTACTACAATCAACTTCCAAGAACAATTTCCTAACAGTGGAGAGAGAGAGTGGACACCAACAAAATCCAAATCCTTTATTTGATCAAACTTATTTATGCTTGTCCCACTGAGACCAGTGTTACTATTCAGAAGGAAATTACTATAAGAATAGCAGAGATAAGAGATTTTTTTAACTGCAGTTACAACATGCATTTGTTGACACACACACAGCCTCCATGGCCAGTAAACAAGCAATTCTTTTTCTGCAAATTCTTTCTGCAAAGCTTTTTATACATTCAAACACCTTCACCAATACCAGTAACATTCAACAGAACCAACTGCTCTTTTAAAAAGTCTGGAAATCACAACCTCCCCAAATACCTCATAAAACACTGTGACAGCACCTGGTATTACTGAACTGCTGCTGATTTTTAAGAATACAACAACAATACATTCTAATGGCATCTTCCCATTAGATTCCCTTTAATAAACATGATCCAAATCCTTCAATAACATGAAATGAAGCAATAAAACTCCTCTACACAATAGGAAAAAAAAAAAATTAAAAAAAATCAGTAATTACTGGTAAGAAATTAACGTATCACCAAGTCAGGTTGTGTAGTAATAGCAGACAATGAAATCTGAGCAGCCTCCAAGAAAGGAGGTTACAAGCTCTCACAGGGCAGTCTTTAAAAAAACAAAAGAAAAAAGAGGGAAAAAAAAAAAAAGAAAATAAAAAGATACTATGAATCCACAGAAAAGTTTCAAGTATCTCTATGTTGTGGAGTTCACACCAGGTACAAAGTTGCAACTGGAAGCCTGCACAGCCACCTCACCCTGCCCCCTCAAAGGTCCTTCTGTTCACAAATTCATTTCTGGTTTAATTTGCATGCAGATCGTTATTCACTGTGCAACTGTAAAAACTGGGGGGATTTTGAGAGTCTAGAAAAATCTCAGTCAAGGTACTACGAAGATCCACACAAGTGCCTCCTGCCCAGACGCTTCCTCTTTCGTCTCATACAGACGGATCCAAACACGAGAGCAAAACTTGGCAAAGGCGACATTTTGAAAGGGAGCAAAGGGGAAAGGAGCATTCTGGGTAGTTCAAGTTTAGTTCCAAGACGTGTTTTTATAGAAATGCCGTGTTAAATGTGGCGGACAGCTGAATCCTGTCATTCAAAGCACACAGAGCATCAGAAATATGTGAAGTCCCCTACACTACACACATTCGTGAGCGACCAGGCAGCTGCCAGACTCGCCACTGCTAATGGCTACTCAAGATCCTTTTCATTCCCAAATCCTTAGTAAATATATATATATATATATAACAAACTTTTCCCAGGGAAACCATTCGCTGGGAAGTTACCTATTTACAAACAAAGGCTTCGGCACTGCTACAACGTGCTCAAAGCAGGCAATTTTCTTTCTTCCCCTTTCAAAAACACAGCATGTAAATAAAATGCTCTGCGTTACCATTACAAGCAAAACACTCCAGATTATGGGGCATTCGACAAGCAACAAAAACTTCAGAGGCATCTCCATGCAAGTTTTAAGCTTAAAACTGGGGACGACGCTGAATAAAGCAGTTTTAATCCGCATGGAGAACAGCTACACATCCAGAGCTCCCCTGCTCTTATTAGATATACCTCTAAAAATAAGCAGGAATATTAAAAAATTAAGTCCACACAAGATGGGCCTTTCAAAAAGTTCAATCGGGAGCTGGAACCAAGCTTGGGTTGGGGTTTTTTTTTGAAAGTTATACTGGAAATTAAAGCCCAGCCATTGTTTGAGAGCTGTGTGGCCTACAAGAACTTTTCACGTTAAACCCTGTGTTTTCCTGGAAACCTGGGGAGACGCAGCAGGAAGTGGGTAAATTGATCATTGCTTAAACCAGCGTTAAAAAGATCCTAAGATAAATGCTGCCCCTTACCCCAACTCCCTCGCTCTTAATAAAGGAAATTCCTTACTCATGATCTGTCGAATACAATCTCTGCTCAGAACAAAGTTATTAAACACTGATCGAAAAAAAAGGGGAACAAAATTTAATTTAAAATAATCGAGTATTTATCAGATTGGGGCAAGAGACAGACTCTGAAAATTACAAGTTTGACATTAAAAAAGGGCCAAACGGGAAAACAAGATAAAAACAAGGGGAAAAACCCACACAAACACGAACCCCCCCCCCACCCCCAGGGTCACCCAGCACATCAAAAAAAGTATTGTCTGCCTTTTCCTCCCCTCCCTTTCTCCAGGCACCGCTTCCCTCCCTCTACCAGGGACACCGAACCCCCCAACCCCACCGGAGACCCCCCCAAAACCCGGGGTGGGGGGAACCCACCCAACCCAACACACACACACACC
>NW_009952828.1:1146193-1154597 GCF_000747805.2 Chaetura pelagica | reverse complement strand
GCCCACAGAAGCGGCGGCAGAACCGGCCCAGGGGAGCAGCTCTGCCTTCACCAACCCAGATCACCATCTGGGGTTCGGTTGTTCGGCTTTTTTTACCCTTCCCTGCAAAAGCCAAGAGCTGCGGAGGGGGGAAGAAACTAAAGAAACTAAAGAAAAGTGAAGAAACTAAAGAATTACACCCCGCGGCTGCAGGGCGGCCATGCCGGGCCTGGGGAGCCCGACCCAGCGCTGGGCTCTGGGAGTGTTAATTCCTGCCGGGATTTCTCCCTGGGAAAGGGGGCAGCGGGGTCGGGAGCGGCCGCTGTTGGTCCTGTGCTCCCTCCTGCACCTGGGGGTGTTGGGTTTTTTTGGGGGGAAGGTGCCAGGGTTTGATGCTGAGGCGCGATGTTTTCTCTCTCCGGCTCAGCCAGGCGAGCGAGCCGGAGGGGAAAAGCGGGGAAGCGGCTCGGGACGTGTCCTCGCATGTAGGGATGAGCCAAAAGCAGCCGCCCAGCCCCGGCTGAGGCCCTTTCAGAAGGGTTTGGTCAGCCCAGGGGCTCCGGGAGAGACTTCCCAGAAGTCGGAGCTTTGAGCGGGTTGTGGCTCCGGGTCCCACGAGCTGCTTCAAACCCAGTTTATCCCAGTCATTCCAGCCATGGCAGGGCTGGATCCAGCTGAGCTCTGGCTGCCTGGTTTGCAATCCTTGCTCTCCCCAAAGGGCTGTGGGGTGGTGGGGACTCCATGGCCACGCTGGGTTTCCCAGGCACCCACGCCAGGATGGAGCTCGTGGGGAGGCAGGTCCCCATCCCAGCCAAAACCCTGGGGAAACTGTCCTGGTTTGAGCCAGGATGAAGCCAATTTTCTTTTTGCTCGTGGCTGCAGCCTGGGAGGTGCTGAGCACGGGGGAGACCCCCAGGGTAAAATGTTAACAAAGGCTTTTGGTGTCTTTTCTGGTTTCTAAGCCAAGCCTTTCACAGTCACCCTAAACTTTCTTCATCCAGTGCTGGTGTGGATTATTTGAGCTGGCAAAACCCCCCCATGCTGTGATCAGCTCAGCTCTGCTGGGCACAGCTGCCTATGCCACAGCAGCTTGTGCCCCAAAGGTGTGCGTGGCACTTGGCACGGCCCCCCCTGCCCTGCTGGGCACCCCACCAGCAGCACGGATCCTGTGCAACAAGTAGCTCCTGTTAGCAAGGCCTGGCCACCCCCAGGCTCTTCGCTGGAATAGGAACATCAGCAGGTTCTTCTGGCCAGCATCCCTAACAAAGATGCAGCTCGTTCTGCTGAGCTGCACTGCCCTGTCACAAGGAAACTGCCTCGGCGGTGCAGCCAGTGTCACACTTGTGCAGTGAGGCTGGATCTGTTCTTCACCTTCCAGCTGGTAGTGCCCCAAACCTGGCTCTGCCCTGCCAAGGGGGACCATGTTGTCCCCAAAATGGCCCCCGTGTGAGCGAGGCCAACCTCTCGGCATAGCAGGCATGTGAGTAGTGAAACTGTCACCTTGGAACTGGAGCAAATAAATCTGTCCAGACACTTTTCTCCTTCGGTTGCATTCTGCAACATCTGCAGGTTGTGGCATCAGTGTTGGCTCTTGGGTGACGAATATTTGGGCTGCAAAGTGTGACACGTCAGGAGCTCTTTCCCACACCACATCTTCACTGCAGAGCCCGGGGGAAGGAAGGCTGGCAGGTCCCTACTTGCTTCTGCTGGCCAGGTTTTGGGGTACCGTGCTTGAAAACTGGCACCCTGAGCACCTCACCTTGCTGGTGGGGCTGCCTGTCCCCAAGCTGTCATGCTGGACGTAGCACAGAGGTCCCCAAGCAGCACTGACCCTCTGCTGTGAGCCAGAAGTACCAGCCACGCAGTGGTGGGTTGCAGCACACACCCAGACTGCTTGCTGACACAAGAAGCATGGTTTCTGTTAATTATACCTGGGATAATTAAATTTATACCAGTATAATGAGAGGGGGAGGGAAGGAGTCCTCCTGTGGATGAAGTATTAGTGGTTAAAACCCGTTTGTGCCAGTTAGTTTATTCGGTTTAGGAAGAAAGGCACAGAGAAAAGGCACATGGACACATAGCCCTCTGGCTCTGGGACTGAGTCAGAATTTGGGTCCAGCACCTCCATCCTTCCCACAGCCTCTTCTACCTCCCTCTCTCTTGCCTTTCTGACCTTGCCCAATCTCCCAGCTTATTGCAATCCATGAAAAATCTCCCAGTGGAAGAACATGCTGTTCTGGAGTCTTCAGAGCCAGGGAGGGCAGGCAGAGAATTAAGAAGAGGCAGTGCAGGCAGTGAAACAGCTTCCACCTCAATGGGAAAAACCTTCTGGAGGTGGAAATGTAATTCAGATCTTTGTCACACCATTGGCCATTGAGGGCAGCCCCAGATCCCTGGGCCTGGCTCACCCTGTACCCCTTGTGGCATAAGTTATCCTGGGCTTTGTCTTTGGTCTACTGGGAGAAAAAGATGCCTCCAGAAGGTGCTTGGTAGCCTCCTAACCTCTGAGTGACTCACTAGAAGTGCCTTTCTCCCTCTGTTGACTACAGAAGGGGCTTCAGTCAACTGTGTTCTTCATTAAACATCACAGTTACACGTCCAAAGCCAAATGCCCAAATCCTGGCCCTCCATCCATGCTCTGCCCAGACTGTTCCGGGTGGCACGATGCCCAACATAACAGTATCTTCTCTTTGAAGGAACCTTCTAGTCTCAGCAAAACTAAATCCAGGGCTGCCGTGATTCATACTCCTTGGAACAGAGCTTCCCAAATCTTGGTGGAGAAGACACATGCACAGGACAGGGGATTCATCTGGAAAAGAAAATAGATTGAGTGACTTGATAAATCACAAAGGAGTAGCCTCAGTGTTGTCTCCAGACAGACCTGGCTCTCCTCAGCCTCAGGGAAGTGTAGGGAGGTCCAGCACTTTTATTTCAATGACAACTTGTTCTCTGCAATGAAAAGCCAGATGGGAGGAAAGAGCATTGGCGACCAGAAAAAAATAAACCCACTGAGTGATTTGATTTTTTTTCTAAACCAAGCCAAAACCTGCTGAGATGTTCATGCAGGATACTTTCAAAATGTGCTGGCTGGACTGAAAAGTTCTAACAGCCAACTACTTCATTCAGCTTCATCATCAGGACAGCATTTCATCAAACCATGTTGCCTTGAGACAAAAAGTAATGACCAGCCGTGCAGCTGGGCAGCTTTAGTACTTGTTCTTGTGCATGGGCTGTGTGATAACCCATTCATTTCTCCATCAGCTACTTTGCAAAGATGGCCAGAGACCTCAAATCATGGACCTTCCTCAGAGGACCTTCCCCATCAGATCCCAGTCCCACACATGTGCAAATGCA
This sequence comes from Chaetura pelagica, assembly GCF_000747805.2. Taxonomy (NCBI): domain Eukaryota; kingdom Metazoa; phylum Chordata; class Aves; order Apodiformes; family Apodidae; genus Chaetura; species Chaetura pelagica. The sequence continues at coordinate 1,151,264 of NW_009952828.1, read as the reverse complement.
GGGCACATGGAAATGCTTTCTGAGCTGGATTTGTCATCATCATCAGACCAAGATTAGAAACATCCCCTTGTTTCTGCAGCAGCTTCAGCCATCAGTTTAACCTGTGGTTTTCACTGACACTTTTCACCTACGGGTTTCCATGCTCTTGTTGAGAAACCCAGCACAGACCTTTTCAGGAGTCAGCAGCCAAATGTCTAAAAGCAGACGGTGAAATGTTGTGGTTACAAAAAGCTGAAGGCAGTTCTGGCTGCCAACCCACCTGACAGCAGGCGAGTCTGAAAGTTTCATCTTGGCTGGAAGCTTGTTGGGTTTTTTTCCCTGCAAAAATACACCCCCCTAAAATTAACCTTATTAAGCAGCTCTCATCCATCAGCTGTGCTCAGGGTTGTACTGATCCTGACCCTGTCACAGAACCATAGAAAGGTTTTGGTTGGAAGGGACCTTAAAGATCATCCAGATCCAACCCCCTGCATGAGCAGGGACACCTCCCACCAGCCCAGGCTGCTCCAAGCCCCATCCAACCTGCCCTTCAACACTGCCAGGGATGGGGCAGCCACAGCTTCCCTGGGCAACCTGGGCCAGGCTCTCACCACCCTCACACACAAGAATTTCCTCCTCATCTCCAACCTAAATCTACCTCTGCCAGTTTTCATCCATCCCCCCTTGTCCTCTCCCTCCCTGCCCTTGTCCCAAGTCCCTCCCCAGCTTTCCTGGAGCCCCTTCAGGCACTGGAAGCTGCTCTAAGGTCTCCCTGAAGCCTTCTCTTCTCCAGGCTGAACACCTCAGCTCTCCCAGCCTGTCTCCAGAACAGAGCTGCTCCAGCCCTCAGATCATCTGCATGGTCTCCTCTGGACTCGCTCCAACAGCTCCATGTCCTTCTTACATTGGTGGCTCCAGAACTGGACACAGTGCTTCAGGTGAGGTCTCATGAGAGCAGAGTAAAGGGGGAGAATTCCCTCCTTTGACCAGCTGGTCAGTCTGCTTTTAAACACAGCTGGTTTCTGGGCTCTGGTGCACATTGTCAACTCATGCTGAGCTTCTTTTCCACCATTACCCCCAAATCCTGGGGGTCCCTGATGCTGGGTGCAAGAACAACAACCGAGCAGCTCTGGGTGATGTCTCGAGAGTCATAATCAACAAATCCCACTGTTTCCTCTCTGTGTGCAGGAAGGCAGCTGCCAAAGCCATGCCACGCATCCTGTGTTGTTAGAAACCAGCTGTGCCCATGCTCTGCATCCTGGTGATGTCCCCTTCTGTCCTCCTGCCAGTTTGCAACAGCTCACAGAGCCACCACAGAAGACAGCCAGGGGCAGGCAGCAAAAAATGCACTGAATAAGTGGAGATAAATCCAGAGTGGGTTAAATCCAGGATGAAAAGTGACTTCTTCACACTCTAAAGGGGTCAAGAAGGTATTTTCCCCAGCAAGAAATATTTTTGGCAGGGTCACTAGCACATGGGACTGAGTGTTGTTGGGAAGGATCCTTGAGTACCCCTCTGCCACCCCACTAATATAATCTATTACCAAGAAGGTAATTGAGAAACCTACAGATAAAGCAGCCTCACAAAGAACTGATAGCAGCTATAAACCAGGAAAAAGGAAATTCTTGTTTGTTTTTTAAACCACATGGGTTTTCCCCCTGGACCTCATTGCTGAGCTTTGCTACGGCAGCAAGGAGGGGGCTGAGGCCTCCTCCACATTCCTACCTTTTCATCAGCCTTTTTAACCAGCTGCCAAACCCTGCAGGGGCCAGGACATCAGAGCTGCAGAGAAAACAGGAGCTCTGAGAGATGCTGGTGGATAAAATAAATGAGTACTTGGGCTATGAATTCCCTCCCAAGAGCCTTGAGGCAGGTAGGGCTGCCCAATAGGGGGGACAAGTGTTGGGTTGGGACAGCAGCTCCAGGAGCTGATGAGATAAAAACATCTTACAGCTTAGCAAAGCAGGTGTAATAGGGAACAGTTCAGGTGATGGCACCTTCCTGCCAAGAGGGAGGTGGTGGTGGTGGTGTCACTGCTGAGCGGGGGCTGCTGACCAGGGCTTGTTTGATACCCAGCTGGAATGGAACTGACAAGCTTCAGGGCTGCTCTTGGCCAGGGTTCACCAAGTTGTAGGAGAGACTTGTCCCTGCTTAGGGTGTCCCACCTGCAGCAGCAGTCCCTCCAAACATGGCCCAGGTCAGCCGTGGCTTGGGCAGTCAAGGGGTTGTACCTATGTGTGGTCTAGTTAGATTGCCCCAAGCTCTGAGCTTGATCCTGGCACCTACCCAACTCCCTGCTTCATGGGTCCCAGGAAGGAACAGACACCCACCAGGAGCAAGGGGTGGGGACACAGGGGTCCCTCTACTACTGTTGCCTCATCAGCAAGGCAGGTAAACACTACCTGGAGACATTTCACATCCACTGCTGGCACATTGTCCCCATATACTGTAACTGGTAGGAGCAACACCATCTCCTCAGTGAGTGCCTGCAAGGCTCCCCTTCTTGGGGATCAACCCCACACCATGTCTCATCCCAAATTCTAATCATTACAGCTCTGAAGCAGGAGGCTGATTAAGCTTTCCAGCTTGTTTGTTATCATTAAATATTTCAAAGCTGGGTTTTCTCGACAGGCAATTACATGACTAAGTCCTTTGACAGTTTGCTGCCTTCTCAGCCTGCATGACTTCTCCCTGCAGTCCTGTAACCTGATGCATTTCATGGGGAGCAGTTTCCATCTTCCAGGTCTGTGTCCATCAACCCTTCCCTGGCACTGGACAAAAAGCAGCAGGGATGCTGTGACTTTCTCCTCTCAAACACCTCCTGAGCCAAGCTGGACTGGAGCACAGCATTGAGGCCAGTGGATACTTCCCCAGCAGACAAAGCTATTTATTGGGGTATGTATATATATTGAAATATAAATATTATTACTGGAAACATACACAGTCTGTGTAGAGGCAGATTCACAGAGCAGCAACATTCATACAGGAGCAAAGTGGTGGCTTTCCAAGGGATCTGTCAGCCAGAACGTTTACCCAGTCCCCAACCCCACTTCTCCTTTACTTCCAGCTTTCCCAGGCTTTATTTCTCTGGGTTTAAGATGTCTCATTTGCTTTTCACCCTCACCCAGAGGGGGTGACAATGCACTGCCTGCCAGCCAGTTGTGGGGCCCTCCCAGGTCTCTCCCCAGGACGCTGCTATCTGCACACCACACGTCCAAGATGTGTTTCCTGTTATGTTCCCAGTTAAGAAAAAAAAACGACAGCCCAACAAATTGTCACGTTTGGAGGAACATCATCCCAGCTGCAGACTCATACACTCAAATTTAGGAAATACCAGCATTACATTTGCCTGAGCAACCTTAATTCTGCCCCCTTAGGCACATGCTTTGCGATCCAGTCCTTAATTACAGTTTGCAGACGAGGCTTTTCCCACAGCACCCATGGCCCAGTTAGGGCTGGTTCTGCCCCAGGGCAGAGTGATGGAGGAGATGTGGATGTGAGAGCCCCATGTCCCCCCTCCTGCCCGAGCTGGAAGGAGCGTGCAGGGCGAAGGACAGAGGTCCTGATGCTTGAAATGCTTTTGCTTTTCATTTCTCTCACAACCTGAGCAATTTTGCTGAAATCCGAGGTGCTGCAGGAGGGTTTGCTGAGCAAGAAACGCCGAAGGGTGAAGGTGCAGCCTCTCGACTCCCAGCTCCATCCCCCCTGCCGCTAACATCCCTCCCAGACCCCACCTCACTGCCACCTCTCCAGGCTGCCCAGGCTCCCTGGCTGCCCCTCCCCTCCCCTTGCGCAGACAGAGCCCTTCTGTCGAGCCCACCCCTGTGCATTTGAACACCAAGATGTGCCCGGGTGGAAGCTGCTTTGATTCCCATTCCTCCTGCTCGCTGCCTAACGCAGGCAGTGGCTCCTCCTCCTGCTGCAGCCCAGCCCAGCCCGGGGCGACAGCCTGGGGACCCGGACACCTCCTGCCTCTGCTTGCACGTCCCCATGTGCCAATAAGCTCCATCAACCCCTCAGGCAGGGGTGCTGTGCCCGGCTGGGAGCGATCCGGGACCGACGGCTTTGCTAAAGAAACCCCCAGCGCGGCTCCTTCCGACAGGGAGGGAGCCCTGGAGTTTGCTGGGAATGTTGTTTCCCAAGCTCTGGCTAAACCCACCCGACCCGGGCAGCACTCAGCTCCCATGTCCTTTGTGCACCAGAGCTTCCCAGCTCTTTGCCAGCGCTCCTGGTTTGACTTCATGGCACAGAGAGGGGCTCTGATCTGCCCCGGGAATACCTGCCTGCCCAACCCACTTGCCCCCGGCATCACCTGGAGGCAGCAGCTCACAGGGGCTGGTTCACCCTCTGGACCTGCCCCTGCTCCTCGTGTGAGGCTGGAGGGAGCCAAAGGCAGGGGAGCAGCAGCCAACAGAGCTGCTCAACACGGGTGACCCCAGGTTTAGGGTGGTGGTGGCCCCTTCCTTGAGCTGCCTGCTTGGACACCAGGATTTGCCTGAGCAAAGCCTGCAATGGGTGTCAGGGACATCTGGTTGGAGGGTCCTGAGGATTGGTTGCAGGTTCAATCAACCCCAAGTGGTCATTTGCCTGTTATGCCCTGTTGTTGCACCCATTTTGACTCTAACTACAAACAGCTGTGCTCCTGGTGACAGAGGGATGTGTGTCCTCCTGCCAGCCCTGGGGCCACCAGCCCTGAGAGGTGGCTAGGAGGTGATGCCCAGTGGTCACATCTGGATGCATCTCCATTGCTTTCAGTGCAAAACCCTACCCTTCTGGCTCTTGTTGGAGCCCAGAGGGGTGAACAGGGTCTGCAGGGGGAGGTTGGGACAGCAGCTCCACCACCTGCGTGGAGGAGGCTCTGGGGATGCAACCAAAGCACCCGGAGCAAGAGGCACTGGTGCCAGGAACAGCACAGGGAGTCCTATGGCAATGGGGCAGGAAGATCAGCTTGGGGCCTCCTGTAACATGGCTGGAGCCTGCCCACAGGAACAAAAGGGAGATTTCCTGCTCCAGCTCCTTCCCATGCACCTGGATGTGTCCAATGTCCTGCCAGCCATGGCACTAGTACCTTGTGTGCTGATGGAAGGGGTAC
>NW_009952828.1:1145298-1146145 GCF_000747805.2 Chaetura pelagica | reverse complement strand
TTCCCTACATGTTCCAGCTCCAGTGCTGGCTCCCAGACATGCTCCAGCCCATCCTCAACCTCTTCCTGATGCTCTGGAGGTAAAAGCCAGCTGGTTTGGAGCTGGTTCTGTTGCAGGGCTGGAGCATTGTGCTGCAAAGGCATCTTAGCTCCTTTCCTGGGGAGTGATGGAGCCAGTGGTCTATATAGATATACATATATACTAAATATATGTGCAGCAGCTTTCAGGGGAAGGCACCTCCTGGTGCAAGCAGGCAGGCTGCAAGGAACTCATCAAGCCCTGCAGTCTCTGCCCAGGGTGAGCCATGTGCTGTGCAGCCTGAGCCAAAAACCGGGCATTTCCCTGCGGGTGCGCTATGGCTGGCAGGGAAAGCCTGGCAGCTCCCTCCAAGGCAGCCATCGCATCCATCCAGATTTCATCTGGGTGAACACCTGGTCATGGATCACCTTCCAGCTGGGACCGGAGGTGATGAGAGCACCAAAAAGAGCATCATCTTAGGGAAGTGAGCTGGGGATTTGGGGGGCTTTGCGCCCACGCTGCGGCACAGGTCAGCTGTGATGATGCCGGGGAGGGCTGTCCCTTGGGGATGCCACAGCACCTTCCACCTGGCACAGACCACTGGAGAGCTATCCGTCCCCCCCCCAAGGAATCAAAGGGGGAAAAATAAGGTCTAGGATATATTTCTTCCCCAATTTACCACCAAAAGCAAGCAGTGAGCTTCCTCCCGAGCGCAACAACCTTGTTCCCATCCACCTGCCGCATCCTACCAACCTCGCTCCTGCTCCCTCTCCCATTTCCCTGGAACCTGCCTCTGCACACCTAGGGCTGCCACAGGCTGGGTCTACCG
>NW_009952828.1:1140452-1144799 GCF_000747805.2 Chaetura pelagica | reverse complement strand
ATTTACCACCAAAAGCAAGCAGTGAGCTTCCTCCTGAGCGCAACAATCTTGTTCCCATCCACCTGCCGCATCCTACCAACCTCGCTCCTGCTCCCTCTCCCATTTCCCTGGAACCTGCCTCTGCACACCTAGGGCTGCCACAGGCTGGGTCTACAGATCTCCTGCAGCTCCTGAAAAGCCTCTCTACGCCTTTGTTTGAGGTTGTGAAAGCAGCTTTTTTACTCCTTAACATCTGTGACTCGCTGGGGTCCCTCGGCTGTGGGATGGAGCCGGCGCTTCTGTGTGGGGTAAATTAATCCTTTGTTGCTCCTCAGCCATTTCTTTGCTCGGGTTGGGATAGAAGAAAATCAACTCGTTTTTCTTCCTGTCCTTCCTGTTTACGACGACACAGTGTTTCTTCACATGATAGCAGAGAGAGATGCTTGGACTCTGTAATTACAGCTCAGCCATGGCCAGGCAGGGGACAGTGGCTGTTAGGAGGGACCAACTTGGTCCAGGGTGTCAGGGATACAAAGCAAAGCCCCTCCAGCCCCTCCATGGCTGTGGGTAGCTGTGCAATGCCCACACTCTTGTACTTTTTAAATTTGGGGTGCCTTGGTAGCTTTTGGGGCAGCAAGAGCATCACTGCTGGGGATGCTACCCACATGTCCCAGCTTCAGGCTGGGGTGGGAGCAGGAGGAGGGACATCTCATGTCAGGGATGGCCAGTGCCATCTGGGTGCCCATCCATACCATTTTTAGTTTGAAGATTTTCCCTTGCTGCCCTGAAAATAAGATTCTAGTTGTACAACCCCAGCAGCAGGAGCTCTGTACCCTCTGTCTGCAGGACCTGGGGGAAAGCACCTGCTGTGCACCCAACACTCTCCCTGCTCAGCAAAGAGTGCAAACCAGGAGAAAGTGTTCCTGAGGAGAATAGAAAGACAGGAGGTGTTTTAGCATCCATTTCCCAAGAGAAGGAAGGGAACTGAGAAGGTGACATGCACGAGTGATGGTGTGGATGTGGTGATGCTCCCAGCCAAGGTGTTGCCATTCACTGTCCCCATGGTCAGGTGGGAGATGAACTGGACCTGGGGATGGGAATCACAGGTTGGGTTATGGACTTCTCCTCCTCTGACAGATCCATCTGCACCCGGCCTTCCTGAGGACCCCGGGGTGGGTGTCTGGCACCCAAGTTCAGCTGGTGACCAGCAGCAACAGGCCCTGTGACGGGCTGGGTTCCCCAGGAGCCACCAGGCCATGCCAGTACCACTGGTGGGATGTGCCTCTGGTGTGGGAAATGCTGCTTGGGTTGCAGGGAGAAGAAGCTGGGACTCCCCCAGAAAAATCAGTTTGGTTTTGGGCAGCTGGTCCTAAGTATATCTTTCCAGGGAAGGGAGGCTGCAGACCCCCTGGCTGCCCCCACTGAGCCCAGAGGCTGCTGATTTTCTGCTTTTCTCCTTTTTTTTTGAAACTTTTTAAATATTATTTTACTATGGGTGGTAAGGCAGAGGAAAGCTGAGAGGTGGAGAGGGAAACTGGGGGATGGAGAGGGAAACTGGGGGATGGAGAGGGAAATTGGGGGATGGAGAGGAAAACTGGGGGATGGAGAGGGAAGCTGGGGGATGGAGAGGGAAACTGGGGGATGGAGAGGAAAACTGGGGGATGGAGAGGGAAGCTGGGGGGTGCAGAGGAAAATTGGGGGTGCAGAGGAAAACTGGGGGATCTGGAGCCAATGGGGACGAGAGGTGAGAAAGGGCAAAAACTTAAAAAAAAAAAATAAATTAAAAAAATCCACCACGGTTTAATCAATTCAACTGCACAAGGAAGGGAAAGGTCCCAAAACCAGAACAGCCATTGGATGAAACTTTTCCTTCGACTTTTATCATTACAGAATAGAAAAGAAACCCTCGGTTCACGTTACAAAGACGGTCTGATATAAAAACAAGCCAAAGGAAAAGAAAAAGGTGTTGGAGCGTCGGTGCTTGGCTCCTGCCAGGCTCAGGGGGGACAGAAGGTCTTTTCCAATGAGTTTTAAATGCCAGCAAACTTTTCCTTCTGCTTCCCACTGGCTGTGAGAAGGGCTTCGAGCAGGAGGGTGGCTGCCCAACCCATCCCAGCCCATCCCATCCTGCGACAGGTCAGCATCCCTGGTCCTGGAGAGGAAAAGAAACCCTGGAGATGCTGCTGTCCCTGGGGCTGGGCAGTGCTTAGGAATGGGGATGTGTTTTTTCGGGGTGGAGGGGGATCTGTTGCCTGAAAAACACTGTTTTCCTTGGAAGAAGGGGGAAAGGGTGGAAAAATTATTGCCTGTAAAGTTCACAGCTTGGCTGGAGGCGGCGGAGGGGCTGGGGGGAGGGATGCAGCCCATCCCCTGCCCAAGGTCTGGGCTTGGGCAGCTTTGGTTGTTGGCACTTCACAGCTGCTTGGTGGGAAGAACCAAAACAAAAACTCACTGCAGGGTGCACAAAAAATCCCCAGGTAGCCTCCAGGACTGGAGGAAAACCCCTAGGAGGAAAAATTCACGTGGATCCCCCCCCACCTCAAGATCCCAGATGCAAAGGGTGGACTTGGGGCCAGCTCCAGGGATCCAGGAGAAACCACATCCCACCTCTGGGAGAAAAACAGGAGAAGAAGGGGGTTGGGGGGAGCTGGGGTGCTTCATGAAGTGACTTCTTTTTTCCTTCCATCTTCTTTTAATTCCCAGCTCATCTTTGTTTTTGCCAAGCGATCGCTGCCCAACAGACCTTGCCCAGCCCCCAGAAAAGAATCACACCCCCCCCCCTGCAGCAGTGTCTCCCCTCTTCTGCTGCTGACCCTGATGGATGGATTGTCCACCAAGACCTCGAATGGTGAGGGGTTGAGGGAGGGGTTGAGGGGGCATCAGGCAGCCCTGGGGAGGGGGCAGAGAGTTGCTGAAGGCACGATGGTGGCCTTGGGGGGGGCCCAGCACAGGCTCACCTGGGGTGGGGGGTTGTGCTCAGCCAGAGTTTACTCAGGCACTTTAAATTAAAAAGAAAAAAAACAACAAACAAAAACAAACAACAAACAAACCCAAATAATTTAAAACCAAAACAGCAACAAACAACAACAAAAATCCTCCAAAAAACATTCATGACGTTGGTTAAAACAGCCAGAAAGGAGCTGTGTGGAAAGCAGCATCAGTATTGCCAAATTGGAGCAAGACCCCCCACTCAAAATGTGGCAGGGGTGGGGGGGGGGTTGGGGCTGGCAGGAGGGTTTTGGGGTGCTCTGCCCACCCCTCCCATCCCCAGGTTTGGGGGGGCTGAGGCAAGATGCTGACAGTGGGATCCAGCCCCTTGGGGCCAGGGGAGCATCCTGGGCTGAGCCCCTTCTGTGTGGTTTCCTCGAGCCAGGGGGGCTGAAAAAATTCCTTTTGGGAGCAAAACCCCCATTTTTGGGGCCAGCCCAACTCCCAGCCCTGGCGTTTTGGGAAGACTTCCCAACTCTGTGGAGAATGAAGCTGCCCTGTGTACCCTGCTGTCCCCAAAGCCATGTTTATCCCCCTCCCTGATCCCAGTTAGCTCCAAACTCTCTGGTGTTCACCCTAAACCTTCTCCAGCCCCCCCTTGTCCCCCCTGCCTGGCATGCAGGGAAGGGCCCCAGTGCTCCAAGGAAGAACCAGTCTGGGAGCAACAGAAGAAAATGGTGTCCAGTGAGCGATGCCACCTCCCTGTGTGTCCCCATGTCCCCATCCTGGGGAGGGCGTGGGAGCCCAGGGGAGCAGCACTGCCTGGGGGGGATCCCCCTGTCCCCAGCCCCCCCTGTCCCACCAGAGTTTGAGCTCGGAGACATCCCAGGTCAATGGATGTGCAGCTCCCACTTGTGTTTTTGGGGGTCCTGCAGGAGAGGGGTGGGCAGCTCAGCATCATGTGTCCCCCCCCTCACTGGGGGTCATGTCATGGGGTGTGGGGCAGTTCAGTCCAGGGGGGTCCTGTGGCCGTTGGGTCCCACTCCAGGCCAGGGCCAAGTCCAGGGCAGGAGGAGAATTACCCAGAGCTGGGGAGAGAAGAGGAGAGAGGGGTCAGGAGTGGGGTCCTGGATGTCACCCCCACCACTTGTCCCTCTCCACGGGCAGCAAACCCACTGCACAACCCAGGGGACAGGGACCTGTGGGGGTGACCCAGGTGGGCTCTCACATGGTCGTTGCCCTCACTGCAGAGCCCAGGATGGAAGAGAGAGCAAGTGGGGCCAGGCTGGGGAGCCCCAGAGGGTTGATGTCCCCTGCCCGGTGCCACGGGCACTGTCACTGACCCACCCACCCATTCCCAGCTTCGGGAGGGCACCAAGGGCACATGAAGGGGACACAGAGGGGCCCGGGACCCCCGACCACAGAGGGGCACACGCGGGC
>NW_009952828.1:1134275-1138409 GCF_000747805.2 Chaetura pelagica | reverse complement strand
CCCAAGGGGGTCCCCCCCCGCCCCGTGTGTTCCCTGCCTCTCCCGGACGGCGCAGGGGGACCCACCCCTGTCACAACTCTCCAGGTCTCAGCTCCCGGCTCCCAACCTGCTTTTTCCCACGCTCCCACCGAGATCCGGGTGACGGGAACCCCTGTTTCAGGGGGTTGGGACAGTCCGGGTGTGACACGGCGGGTGGGGACCCGATGTCACTCTGGCCGGGCAGGAGGGACCCAAGGGGGGACAAGGACCCGACATGTCACCTCCTCCTCCTTCCGCTGGGTGGAAACCCTCCCCCGCGCCCGCCCGAAGCTAATTACAGCTAATTGCTAACTGCGGAATGAGCTTTAATTGCTCAGGCCAGGACGGCCCGTGTCCCCCCCCCTGGGGACACAAGGAGGTGTCCGGAGCCGGGACAGAACCTTGTGCGTCCTTTCCTGGGTGATGGGTGACACGGAGACCCCCGGGGTGTCCCCCCCAAACCCCGATGGGGTCACAGCTGCCCCAGCCTTGGGACCCCCGGGGTGTCACCCGGCATCTCCCACCTCGGGGACAGGATCTGACCCCCCCCCCAAAATCCAGGAGCTCAACCTGCCCCAGCGAGGGCAGAGCCTTGATAGGAATCACAGCTGCATTAATTAGGGGGTGGGTGATGAATGAGCTGCCGGGGTAGGACGGAGGGGGCTGGGGGGGAAGAGTCCCAGTTTGTGACCCCCCCCCCACCCCAGGCCCTGCCTGCAGAGGGGCCACAAGGCTGTGGGCAGCCCAAGCTTGGTTAATTAGGAAGCAATCTAATTACGAGGAGGGTGTGCTGATATCCCCAAACCCTGCAGCTCTCAGTGAGCCACGGGGGGTCACTGGGCCCCCCTTGTCCCCCCCTGTGCTGCTGGGGGCTGCAGGCAGGAGAGGGTCAGGCAGGGCTCCCTGCCCATCTTTGCCACGGTGCCTTTGCACCAAGGCAGGTCTGAAGAGATCCCCTGGGGGACACTGTCCATGGGCCACGTCCCATCCATGGGACACTGATCTCCTGGGTTCCCCCGAGGGTGACAGCACCCAGCTGGGAGAGGGCAGGACACCCATATTAATCCCCAGGGTGAAACACACACCAGTGCCACCATCCATGTCCCCCCTCCCAGGAAGGTCCTATCCCACTGTGCCCCCCTCACACCTGGGGGGGCTGGGGAGCCCCCCAGCTCCGTGCACAGCACCCATGGGTGCTCACCCACACGCTGGGGTGGGCAGATGAGAGACTCTCTGTGGCCAAACACCCAGGGAGGGCCGAGCAGTATCACAAACACATTTGTTCCACCCCAGCCCTCTCTTTGCATCTCTAATTGCTTGGTGTGCCCTTGAATTTGCATACAAGGCTTAAAATTGAATTAATTTTTGGCACTCGGCTGAGCCCGCACGAGGCAAATCCCTTCAGATTTTGCAGCCTTATCTCATTTGAGCATTTATCTAGTTAAGCTTAATGGGGAAGGAAGATGGGGAAATAAATAAATAAATCAGCTGCACTCATCTGAAGAGCTGCTGGTCCCCTGGGCACCCCTGGTGTGGCAAGACTCAGCAGCCAAAAAGGAGCATCAAGCAAAACAAGGGCATGACCCCCCCAAAAAACCACCCAGTCCCAGTCCTGATGGAGCCCCTGGGCCTTATGTTGAGGCTGAGTGGACTCAACGACCCAAATCTTCTAGGTTACAATGGTGTGATGGACACCTTGGAGGGTTCCTGCATCCCCGAACATCCCTGATCATCCCTGGGCATCCATGAGCATTGGCAATCATCCCTCAGCACCCCTGGGCATGCTTGAACATTCCTTGGCATCTCTGGGCACCCCTGAGCAACCCTGGGCATTTCTGAGCACCCCAAATCATTCCTCAGCACCCCTGGGTATCCCTGGGCATCCTTGAGCATTGGCAATCATCCCTCAGCACCCCTGGGCATCCCTGAACATTTCTTGGCATCTCTGGTCACTCCTGAGCATCCCTGAGCACCTCTGGGGGTTTCTGAGCACCCCATGGCATTTCTGAGCATCCCCAGTCATCCCTCAGCACCCCTGGGCATCCCTGAACATTCCTTGGCATCTCTGGGCATTTCTGAGCATCCCTGAGCACCCATGGGCATTTCTGAGCATCCCTGGGCATCCTTGAGCATTGCCAATCATCCCTCAGCACCCCTGGGCACGTCTGAACATTCTTTGGCATCTCTGGGCACCCCTGAGCAACCCTGGGCATTTCTGAGCATCCCTGGGCATCCTTGAGCATTGCCAATCATCCCTCAGCACCCCTGGGCATCCCTGGGCACCCCTCAGCATTCCTGGGCACCCCTGAGCATCCCTGGGCACCCTGGGCATCCCAGGGCTCTCTGCACAGCGCGGGAGCCTCACGTGTAGAGCGGCTGTAGCTGCAGGTGCGACGTCTTCTGAGGTGCCTGGTACCCATAGGAGTCAAATCCGCCAATGAAGTCGACTGGGGAGAGGGAGGAGAGCAGTGAGGTGAGCTGGGGAGGGCAGGGGGACACTTCCCTGCCTGCCCCCACCCCCACAGCACCCAGGGGACATGCAGCATCCCAGGTCATCACAGCTTCCCAGGGAAATGCAACCTCCTGGTCTGCGGTAGCATCTTGGATCACCACAGCATCGTGGATCACCACAGCACCCTGGGGACGTGCAGCATTCCAGATCCCAGCAGCATCCCAGGGAAATGTAGTGTCCTGGGGACACGCAGCACCCTAGGGTGCCACAGCATCCAGGCCATGGCAGCATCCCAGGGAAGCACAGCATCCTGGGTTGCAGCAACACCCCAGGTCACTACAGCATCCCAGGTCACCACAGCATTCCAGAAAAGGGACTGGGAGAAATGGAGGAAAGGATCTGATGTGCAGAGCTCCCTCGGGCTCTCCCTCCTCACCACAGCAGCCCTGTGCTGCTGCCTGGACAAAGTGGGGTGTCTGCAGAGTGGGCAGTTCAGGGGGATTCCAGGGGCTGACATCTGGGTTCTGGGCTGTCCTTTTGGGCAATTGCAGACACCAATGGATCCGTTTTCCTGGCTTCAATTTTCAGTGATTCCTCACCTTTGGGCACCTGACAAGCCCCCAGGCACTCTCCAGACCCCAGCCCTTCACCCTGGCTGGACACAGCATGAGTGGGGGGAGGCTGGGGGTACCCCAACATCTCCTGTGACCACCCCACGTGCCCCTGCTCCTTCCCCCAGCTGCTTGGCCAGGAGCAGGCACCACATGCAGCCAAACCAGGCTCTCCAAACCACTGTGGGAGCTGCAGCACAACCCATCTCGGAGCACAACCCCCATGAGGAGTGTCTGAAGGAGTAGAGGTTTATTCTGCAGAAAAGGAGGCTGAGGGGAGACCTTCTCACTCTCTGCAGCTGCCTGAAAGGAGGTTGGGGTGAGGTGCAAGTCGGTCTCTTCTCCCAAGGAGCAAGTGACAGAACAAGAGGAAATGGCCTCAGGTTGTGCCAGGGGAGGTTTAGATTGGATATCAGAAACATTTCTTCACTGAAAGGGTAAGTAAACACTGGCATAGGCTGCCCAGGGAAGGGGAGGTGCTTAAGAGGCACAGAGATGTGGTGCTGAGGGACGTGGTTGAAGCACCGGACTTGGCAGAGTTCATGTTTGGTAGAGTTAGGTTGTGGTTAGACTTGATGATCTTAGAGGTCTTTTCCAACCAGAACGATTCTGTAATTCTGTGTGATTCCTCAAACCCAACATCTTCATCCTCAGGAAGCCATGCTCAGGTAGGTTCCCACCCAGGTGTGCAAGAACCAGCAGGGAGCTGGCGGGGGGGGCAGATCTCCCAGTGCATTTATCTTCTCGACTTAACATTCAGCCAGCTCTTGGTTGTGATGCCATCCATCCCTTTCCAAATCTAATCACATATTCCATTAAAAAAAGATGCATTCAAACCGTGGGCTCGGGCAGCATTAATATTAAAAGTGTATTGAATGCAGGAGTTTGTTGGAATGCAAACACGCTCAGAACCGTCAGCGGGAGAGAAACCCTTTTGCCAGCTCCCTGGGTACAGAAACAAGTTATTCCCTCAGGCAGTGCCCAATTTCACGTGGAGATTTCCCTTTTCCACTGCAGAGGAGTGTGGAGGGGGGGGAATAACGTGGGGCTCCT
>NW_009952828.1:1127106-1134235 GCF_000747805.2 Chaetura pelagica | reverse complement strand
AGGAATGCTGCTCCTGATGTTGCCGGGAAGGAACCGGGTGACGGAAGCATCTGGGTGGTTTTTGCTGAGCCGGTGGTTGAGGCACGTCCCAACCTGCCAGGAGCTGCTGGGAGCTGCCAGCTGGTAGGAATTAATTGGTGGCAGATGAGGCCTGGCTGTGGTTGGGTGGCTGCAGCCTTAAAACGCTCGGTGAACGGGGGTTGGGGTTGCTCAGCACTTCCCTAGGGGTGTTCCCAGGGAGCGTCGTCCCACCGGAGAGCACAGCATGGATCTGGAGAAACATCAGCCCAGAACTTGGCTTCAGTTGCTGGTTTTCCCCTTGTTCTGGGGTGAAAAGCCTCGAGGTGGGGAGGGGGGCTCTGTCACCCCACTGACCCAGTATTTCCCATTGTCCCCAAGCCGCATGTGAAAGGGTGAGGAGCAGGTGGCTCCAGGTGATGGGAGCAGGGAGGAAGCCTCTCCTGTAGCCCCCACAGGGCTGGATCCACAGGAGAACATTCACCATGAACTTCTCAGGGCTTGGAGGTGGCTTTTTTACAGCCAGGGTGATTGTCCTTTCTGCCATACTTGGACCATGAAGCTGGGGGAGATGCTCTGTCCTGGAGGAGGTGCTCTGAATTCGGGTCAGCAGGAAAGAGCAAGAGCAGTGCTGGTCACAAATCCACCCCTGAGCAGCCAAGGGTGGGGATGAGCATCCTGGTGGACTCGGTGCCATGGTGCTGGTGCAAGGATCAGGGATCAGGGACACTCTCAGCCTCTCTCTGGGCTGGTGTGGGGACAGAGCTTGACCCCACGTGTTGGGTGACCCGGCCCTGCTCCTGCATCCCAAGGCTGGGACTGCTGAAGTCCCATGGGAATGCAGAAGCTCAGGGCTCACTGTCCCCATCCCTCTCCTTCCCCAACCCTGGTCAGGTCACAGCACCCTCTCCAAGGGTGGCACTGCTGGTGGCACCTCACACCCCAGCACATCTGCCTCATCAGGGGTGGAAAATGGGGTAAAAAACCAAAACCCAAACAATTCAAGGAATCCCTTCACCTGCCTGTGACCCTGGCATCCCTGCCCTGTCCCCAGCCAGGAGCTGCCACCCTGATGAGGCACTGGCCAGTGTTGGCTGAGGCCATTTTGTGGCTCTTCCCCCCACCCCATGACTGACATCAGAAGCACTTACAGCTGTCTTCTTCCTCCAGGAACACTTTGCTGACATAGCAGGCGTAGACGAAGCCAAAGAGCTGTCAAACAAAAGCAGACAGAGAGAGGTGGGTTGTGGGGTGATGGGCAATGTGACCAGCAGGGCGTGGGTGGGGGGCTGGGGGTGGGAGCTGTGAGGTGGGTGCCTGGGAGCATCCTGAGGGGATCCGGGGTAGGATCAGGGCTGCTGTGGTGCTGGAATCCATCTCTGGTGAGTCTGGGTACTGGGTTAGAATGCAGTGTGGTCAGAGGGTTTCATCTGTGCTGGGGGGACATGGGTGGTGGCTTTTGGGGGGCTGGGCTGGCACCACACTAGGATGGCAGCTCAGAGGGTGTTGCACCCCCCACACTGTGCTGGGTGCCCCTTTGGCAGCTGCTCTGGACCCCCATTCCTTTTAAATCCTTATTTTCTTGCACCCTCCCAAACCTCCCCAGAAGCTTTGCACACAAGTGCGTCCCTTTCCTACCTCCCTGTGGGGTGAGACCTGTGGGTGAGACAGTCACCAGGAAGGGGCAGCCCTCCCTTTCCATCCAGCAGCACATCCCACCAGCTCCCACTCCAGCCAGGCAGCGCCGGGGTGCATCCCCCCAAGAACCCCCCAGTTCCCACAGCACCCAGCTCCCAGGGTTTTGGGGAGGGCAGCACCCCCAGGGTGCCAGCACGGGCTCCATCTGCTCTTCACCTCCCAGCCAACACCACCCTTGGTGCCACAAACTGGTGTGTGGCGACACGGTGGGACATTCCCAGCTGGCTCTACCCACCCCAGTCCCCACCAGTTGGGAGTGAGGAGGAAAGGCACCAGAGCTGCCCGTACCGCCAGGAATATCTGCGTGGCACTGCTCAGGACCTCGATGTACTGGTAGTCCAGGAGGCAGCCACTGACAGTGATGACGTGGTGGTCCTCAGGTGCCAGGTTGGAGTTGAGCACCGGGGTCACCAGGCAGCCTGGCCCGTTCTCCATCCACCAGGAGCGGTGCAGGGAGGTGTTGAAGGTCATGATGAAGTCTCGGTCCTGCAGGAGGGGAGCAGAGGAGGAGGCACAGACCCTGGAGCTGGGGGGGGGGGCGTTCCTTGCAGAGGGGATGGCCAGAAAATGGGGTTTTCCAACCCGAGGGTGCTCCACAAAACCCAGGTCATGTTATTGCAGCGCAGCAAAGGGACCCCAGGTGATGTCCCCAGGGTTTGGGGCTTCCTGGAGGGAGGAAGGAAGGAAGAAGGAGGGAAGGAAGGAGGGAAGGAAGGAGGGAAGGAAGGAGGGAAGGAAGGAGGGAAGGAAGGAGGGAAGGAAGGAGGGAAGGAAGGAGGGAAGGAAGGAGGGAAGGAAGGAGGGAAGGAAGGAGGGAAGGAAGGAGGGAAGGAAGGAGGGAAGGAAGGAGGGAAGGAAGGAGGGAAGGAAGGAGGGAAGGAAGGAGGGAAGGAAGGAGGGAAGGAAGGAGGGAAGGAAGGAAGGAAGGAAGGAAGGAAGGAAGGAAGGAAGGAAGGAAGGAAGGAAGGAAGGAAGGAAGGAAGGAAGGAAGGAAGGAAGGAAGGAAGGAAGGAAGGAAGGAAGGAAGGAAGGAAGGAAGGAAGGAAGGAAGGAAGGAAGGAAGGAAGGAAGGAAGGAAGGAAGGAAGGAAGGAAGGAAGGAAGGAAGGAAGGAAGGAAGGAAGGAAGGAAGGAAGGAAGGAAGGAAGGAAGGAAGGAAGGAAGGAAGGAAGGAAGGAAGGAAGGAAGGAAGGAAAAAGGAGGGAGATAGGGAAGAGGGATGGAGGGAAGAGGGATGGAGGAAGGGAGGGAAGGAGGATGGAAAGAGGGAGGGACGGGAGGGAGAGGAAGAGGAGGGAGGAAGAGGAGGCAGGCGAGGCGTTACCTGCGACAAGCGTCCGACCTCCAGGTAGAAGCAGATGATGAAGGCGTTCCAGCCGACCCACAGCACCAGCCACACCGCGTACTGCGGGAGGAGAGCGGGTCAGGGCTCCGCACCCCCCGCCCCATCCACGGGGAACGGGGCTGGGATCCGGGAGCTGAGCCATCCCTGGGACACACACACACCCGCGGCGGTACCTACCATCATGAGGTATTTGGATCTGTACTGGACGGTCCCAAAAATACCCAAAATAACGGCCATGATGTGTAAAAAGTTGGCCAGGATGGGTGCCCACTGGTAGCCCAGGAAGTCAAAGATCTGCCTCTCCAGAGCCGCGACCTGCAAGAGGAGGGGTCGGGGGGTGTTAAAGGCACCGCAGCAGCTCCCGGGATGCTGAAGGCAAAGAGGGAGCCGGTAATTAACGGGAAACCCCTTGGATCATTAATTGTGAGAGGCTGAAACGGTGGGTGAATGTGCCGCGGGGAGCGAGGGCGGATCAGGAGTGTTTGTGGCTGAGGAGGGGGAGGAAGGAGATACCAGCTCGTTGCCCCCCCCCCAGCACCCTCTGTGCCTCAGTTTACCCCTTCGGGCACTGCTGAGCAATCCCCCTCCAGGCTGGGCTTCTCCCTGAGCTCAGCTTCTCCCACGGGAAGCCGTGGCCGTGCACATGGGGGCCCCCCAAGTATTTCCCAAGTGATTTTTCAACCCCTATTTGATGCCACTGGGGTTTGGTCACTGTTACCGTTTCCAGCCCATAAATAAGGACGTGCTGCAGCTTCATCAAGGCACAGCACCCAGAACCAGGGATGGTGTCTGGTGGGATCTGCCCCTTAGCCCACAGCTTGTTTATGGCTCTATTTCCTGCTGGCTCTGGGTCTGTTACTCTTCATTACAGGATCAGCTTAAAGAAAGGTGGTTGCAAAGGTGAGGTGGGAGCTCTTGAGCATCCACTGATGGTTGTAAGGAGAAAATTGGGGATTTGATGAGGCTATGGGTTTTTAGGAAAAGTTTGGGATGCACCTCAAGGGTGTGGGGACAGGGCTGCAGGGAGGTGTGGTTCCAGTAGCCTTGCAAACCAAAAAAACCTCTTTCCATTTATCCTCCTGACAGCCCAGCCCTGTCTCATTGCTCTTTGAGATGCCCCAGGTTCACCTAATAAACCTCATGAGCTCTGGGGCCCCAAATCCTGCCTCAGTTTCCCCTCTTGGTGCACTGACTCTCATCCTGGTAGAAAAGTGGGAGTTTATCCTGAAAAGCACAGGAGAAAACAGGCTTTACATCCCCCTCTCTGTTCACCAGCAGCTCCATCTGAAGTTCCCTTGAGGAGCTGCCCCACAGCATCCCTGTCCATTCAGCCTGGCTTTAATGTGTCCTAATTACAGGGGGGAAACAAATGAGATGGCAAAAACCCTTCCCAAAGTGTTTTGTGAGGGTGACCATGGTGAATCATATGATGGTTGGAGTTGAAAGGGACCTTAAAGACCATCCAGTCCCAACCCCCTGCATGGGCAGGGACACCTCCCACCAGCCCAGGCTGCTCCAAGCCCCATCCAACCTGCCCTTCAACACTGCCAGGGATGGGGCAGCCACAGCTTCCCTGGGCAACCTGGGCCAAGCTCTCACCACCCTCACACCCAGGAATTTCCTCCTTATGTCTCATCTAAATCTCCCTCTTCCAGTTTAAACCCATCATCCCTCCCTGCCCTTGTCCCAAGCCCCTCCCCAGCTTTCCTGGAGCACCTTCAGGCACTGGAAGCTGCTCTAAGATCTCCCTGAAGCCTTCTCCTCTCCAGGTTGAACACCCCAGCTCTCCCAGCCTGTCCCCAGAGCAGAGCTGCTCCAGCCCTCAGATCTCCATGGCCTCCTCTGGACTCTCTCCAGGAGCTCCATGTCCTTCCTCTGTTGGGGGCAGTGTCTGCAAGTGCCAGCTGTGCCTCAGTTTCCCCATCCATTAAACATCACACATTCATTGAACTGGCTTCATGAGGGCTCTAATTAATGACCATTTTAGCCCAGTTCCATCCTGCCAGTGGGTAGGAAGCCAAAGGCAGAGCCAAGGACCATGGCATCCCATTCCCTACCTGACCCCTGGAATGGGACCAGCAGGACCCTGGTTTCAATTAACAGTGATGCAAAGGTCCAGAGCAGCCCAGCCCAGGCAGCCCCTGAATCCACAGGGCCAAGACCAAAGCTGTTTGTGTTGAAGCTTAATTCACTTCCACGCTATTTAAACTCTCCCAGGAAACAGCCTTTGGAAATACTCACAACCGGGCTGTAAATCTTTTAAATTGGGGAATGTAAATAATAAATGATACAAGGAGTGCGGCGCGCGGGGTTTTATGGCCCTGCATCCATCTGGGGGCTGCTGACAGAGCTGCTTAGCAGGAGCCAGATGTGAAGGCTCCAAGTTTCGGGTCCTGGTGAGTCTCTGAGTTGAGGGATGGGTCTGGGAAGAGCTTCTGAGAACATCCCATGGAGCCAGAGCCACGTGCTTGCGCCCGCACGGCTGCCCGAGCCCAGCCCGGCAAACCAGGACAGACCGACGGAGAAGGAGCTGGGAAGAGCCTCCTCAAACCTCCTCCTTCATCCCAAGGAGAGGCAAAATGAATGGCAAACACCTCAGTATCCCTGCGGATGAGCCAGGGCTGCAAATTGCATTGAGAAATGGTGCCAGAGCCACCCTGGTAGGTAAAACGCTGCTTCGGGTCTGCGGGTGTTTAAGAATTTTCCCTCCGCAGGAAAAAGAAATCCTGGGGTTTTTCAGACTTATCAGATCTTTCTGCTGAAAGGGAAATACAGAGACATGGCACAGGCAGGGGGGCTGTGGGTGCAGCTCCCCCAGGATTCACTGTCTGCAAAGCCCCAAGGACACCCCAAGGCCAGGGCAGCAGCCTTATGCCCGGCCTCATGAGTAGGGAAACTGAGGCACAGCCACAGGCTGGGGGAGCGTGGGCACAGGTTTGGCAACCCCCACATGGGGCAGTGCAGGGCTGAGTGAGGACTGTCCTTGGTTCACATGCTCCTGACCTGCTCCAGGCACTTACTGCTCTGGACACCAGGCTGGTCCTGCACTCAGAGCAGCTTCATAGAACCATAGAATCCCAGACTGGTTTGTGTTGGAAGGGACCTTAAAGATCATCCAGTCCCAACCCCCTGCATGGGCAGGGACACCTCCCACCAGCCCAGGCTGCTCCAAGCCCCATCCAACCTGCCCTTCAACACTGCCAGGGATGGGGCAGCCACAGCTTCCCTGGGCAACCTGGGCCAGGCTCTCACCACCCTCACACCCAAGAATTCCCTCCTCATGTCCAACCTCAGTCTCCCCTCTGGCAGTTTTAATCCATCCCCCTTGTCCTCTCCCTCCCTGCCCTTGTCCCAAGTCCCTCCCCAGCTTTCCTGGAGCCCCTTCAGGCCCTGGAAGGAGCTCTAAGGTCTCCCTGGAGCCTTCTCTTCTCCAGGATGATCCGTGCCCAGTCCTTTGGGGGTGAGATGCTCCCCACCAGCAAACCTCAGGACACCCAGACTTTTCCTGCAGCCACCACCAGATGTTCACCAGAGGTGGCTCTAAATGAAGTAAGAGCCATCAACAAGCCCAGCCCTGGATCTGACCAGGAGCATCCAACCCTCCCAAACCCAGGAGACTTGTGGAGCTCCAAGGATCCTCCCCAGCCTGTCCTCCTCGTGTCAGGGGTATCCCCTGTGCCAACAGCAGCCCTGTTAATCAACCCCCCTCATTAACACCCTGCCCTCCCCTTGCTCTTCAGCCCCACCAGGGAGGTCTGGATGCTCCTGAGGGTGCAGAGCTGGGAACCACACACCAGACTCCTCCTAATTAAGATAAACCTGCAGCCAATCAATGCAACGAGTTTTAGGGGCTCCCTCTTAATTAAACACTCTCTAGTTTATTGATTGGCCCCAAAAGTTCCCGTTGCAGCAAATCATAGCAATTAGCTGGGGGCAGGCAGGGGCCAGAGTCTTGCTAATTGAAATGCTTTGTTGCAAGCATTTGATTTTAATCAAGAAATCAAAGCTGGAGAGTGATGGAGAGAAGGGGCCACCACTGTGGGGAGGTCCCTGGGGAGGACGTGGCAGG
>NW_009952828.1:1126422-1127084 GCF_000747805.2 Chaetura pelagica | reverse complement strand
GGGGGGGGGGGGGGACAGGCAGTGCCCAGGGCTCTGGGCACAAAGAGCAAGGGGAGCAGGGCTGGAAAATGGGATTTTTTAGAGATTCTGGCACCAAATTCAAGTGGGAAGGAGCTCACCCGTCCCCAGATCGCCCCCTGGGTTTGGCACCTTCGCCTTCCTCAGACTCACCCCATGATTTGATGGGGTTCTCCTGTCCTTTTTAATCCCCATGACAAGAGTGGGAGAGATGTACACCCTGCACACACCCCCTGCCTGCACCCCCTGCCTGCACCCCCTGCACACCTTGCCTGCACACACACACACACACCCTGCACACCCTGCCTGCACACACACACACCCCCTGCGCACATACACACTCTGCACACACATGCACCCTACCTACCTGCACACACCCCCTGCACACACACACACCCTACACATACACCCCCTGCACACACACCTGCACACACACATACCCTGCACACACACACACCCTACACACACACAACCTGCACACACACACACCCTACACACACATACCCTGCACACACACACACCCTGCCTGCACACACACACACCCCCTGCACACATACACACCCTGCACACACGCACCTTGCACACACACACACCCTGCACACACATACACTGCACACACACACACACCCTGACCGCACACACAC
>NW_009952828.1:1125326-1125977 GCF_000747805.2 Chaetura pelagica | reverse complement strand
ACACACCCCGCACACACACCCCCTGCACACACACCTGCACATACACACACCCTGCACACACACCTGCACACACATATACCCTGCACACACACACCCCCTGCACACACCCCCTGCCTGCACACACCATCTGCCTGCACCCCCCTGCCCAGAGCAATTCCAGCTGAATCAGGGCACTCAGGGTCTCCCCACTGCCCCAGTGCTGCCCCCACAGCCCCCAGAATGTCCCACCACGACAGGGCACGTGGGCATCACACACGTGTCAAGTGCCCTTCATGTGTGGGGAGGTGGCACCATCCCCATCCCGTGCCAGTCCCCAGCCACCTCGTTCTTGGCAGAGCAGGGAGGATCCCAGCACAGCATCTGCTGCCAGCCCTGGAGCCCAGAGCCCCCAGGGGACCCGGCCACGGGGAGGGAGGGAGCAGAGGGGTGAACCCTCCACCCTGCGATGGGGCATTTGCAACCACCAAGCTGGGTCTTGCTCCAGGTTTTGGGGAGGGTTGATACACAAGGAGCCAGAAGCTCATCCAGGGGTGGAGGTTTTGCAAGAAAAAAGGGATTTAAAAAGGGGGGATGGAGCAGGCAGGGGGGATGGAGGGGGGATGGAACAGGCAGGGAACATGGAGCAGGCAAGGAACATGGAGGAGGAATGGA
>NW_009952828.1:1106386-1122697 GCF_000747805.2 Chaetura pelagica | reverse complement strand
GCAGGAGCAAAGAGGGGAGGGGGGAAAAGGAGTAAAACGGGTCCCTCATCCAGCTGTTGCAACCCCGCCCCGTCGATGTCGGTGGGTTTTGGGGGGGCTCCTGGCCTGGGCACAGCCCCTTTCTGCCCCCTGCCACCAGCACCGCCGGGTTATGGAGCTCCCAGACCCCTGGGATCTCACGCACCCCATGGGCTTTCCTTCCTCTCGCCTATTCCCACCCTCCCCCCCCCACTCCGGGTTATTTATTTCCCTGGGCTGCATCCGGCGCCGTTGCCATGGGAACGCAGCAGCAGGGCAACGCAGCAGCACCCCCGGCTGGATGCGCTTGTCTAGACGCTGCATCCCGGGAACTCGCCCTTGGCGACCTGTTCCATGGGCTGGGGAGGGTCCTGGGGGACACTGCACCCCTGGGGGCACAGGCACCCATTGCACCCCTCCCCAGGACCCCCGGGAGACCCCAGAGCCCACTCAGCTGGGTCACCCCCGAGCTCTGCAGCCCAGGCTCATGCTCCTGGCCCCATCCAGCCCTGGGATGCTCCTCTGCAGCACAAGGAGGGTTGGGAAATGCAGCCTCGGGGCAGCTAATGACGCTAATTATAATATTAATGCTAGTACTAGTACTCATACTAATGCTAGTACTCATGCTAGTACTAATACTATTAATAATAACAGCAACAAAAATGGAAATACATCCCCTAAATGTAGCCCAAGGGTTCTGTGGTTCCCACTGCCCAGGGCTGATTAAACCCAGCCCTCTCCTGGTCTGGCTCCATCCTAGGGAAGGGAAACTGAGGCACGGAAACTGGGAGGCACCTCCAAACCTCTGCAGTGAGGGATGGAGGGGTGGTGGAGAGGACCAAAAGGTCAAGCCCTGGAGAAGGGTTGTGCTCTGAGGACACGGGGCTGAGAGCTGCTCCAAGGCCAGGGCTGGGACCACTGGGTTGGCACCAAGGTGGGATCTGAACTACAACTTTTACCCTGAATTAAACTATGAGGAGAAATCAAGAGAGGTGGGCAAGGGCCAGTGGGACAGGGCAGAGGGAGGGAGGGCACAGGGCAGTGCAGGAGCCAGGGCAGAGCCCAGCCCTGCTGCCTCGGGCAGCCACAAACAGGGAGGTCAGGCTGTGGGCTGCAGCAAATCCAGCTGGAAGCAGCAGGAGAAGCACAGCCCCGTGACGTGCCCAAGGAACCCAGCTGTGTGTCTGAGATGGAGCAGGAACAGGGAAGCCTGCCAGCCCATCCATACCACCTCATCCCACCTGTCCTACCCATCAATCCCATTCCATCCCATCCCATCCATCCTACCATCAATCTCATCACATTCCATCCCATCCATCAATCTCACCCCACTCCATCCCAACCATCCTTATCCACCAATCCCATCATATCCCATCCATCCCATCAGTCCCATCCATTCTATGGATCCCATGCATTCCATTCATCCCATCCCATCCAATGCAACTCACCATCCATCCCATCCCATCCCATCCCATCCCATCCCATCCCATCCCATCCCATCCCATCCCACCCTACAGCAATTAAACCCCTGCCCCAGTCCAACCCAGATCCCTGATCCCTAGTTCAGCCTTGGAGGCACTTACTGTCTCCAAACCATTGGCAACCACCCCAACAGCTCCACCCAAACAGCCTTTTGGATAAAAAAAACCCCTGGGATTAATCAACCATCTAGATCAGCCCCAAGGAGCCACATCCCCTCAGCACCCTGGAGACCCACAGCAGAAGGCCTGGCCACCAAGAGGCTGAGAATTCATTAAAATGGGAAAAAAAACTCTAAAAAAAAAAAACCTGGAAGAGGTGAACCACTCAGAGCAGGGGGATTTATCCCTGTGGATGAGAAGGTGCCCAGCAGAGACACAGCTCTGGGCTGGGCAGAGCATCCCCAGCAGCCAGAGCAGCCTCTGGGTTGTTGCAGTGACACTGGGGACATCCCCCTGCCCAGGGGGGATCTGGGGCTTAAATTGGGGGATCTTGGGCTTCATATAAATATATATCCAAAAATACACATTAAAAATACCAATATACATATAAATATATTACATGCTTGTGTCTGTCACCATCTCGATAATCATTCACCAGGGAGGATGGGGTGAGGGGACCCCCAGCATGGGGGTCTCCATGGGCAGGGGGGCTGGAAGAGCTGCAGGTTCTCAGCAGTGACAGAGTCCCCCCACAAACACCAGGGTGAGGGGCTGGGGGGGGATCCTGCACCACCATGGGAGGAGCTGGGGCTTCAATCTGGGACATCTTGGGTTTAGGTCTGGTCTACTGGGGCTTCAGTCTGAGGGATTTGGGGTTTAGATCTGAGAGATCATGGCTTAAATTTGGGATACCTTGGGATTAGGTCAGAGGGGTCTGGGGCTTGAAGTTGAGAGATCTTGGCCTAAAATTGGGGGGGTTTTAGCTTAGATCTGGGGGATCTTGATTTTAAATTTGGGGAGTCTTGGGCTTAGAACTGGGAGATATTTGATTTACATTTGGGGGATTTTGGG
Source organism: Chaetura pelagica (assembly GCF_000747805.2). Taxonomy (NCBI): domain Eukaryota; kingdom Metazoa; phylum Chordata; class Aves; order Apodiformes; family Apodidae; genus Chaetura; species Chaetura pelagica. The sequence goes on along the minus strand of NW_009952828.1, from coordinate 1,120,187 downwards.
CTTAAATCTGAGGGATCTTGGGCTGAGATCTGGGGCACCTTGGCTTAAATTTGGGATATCCTTGGCTTAGATTGGAGGGGTTTGGGGTTTAAATTTGAGAGATCTTGGGCTTAAATTTAGGGGGTTTTGGCTTAGATCTGGGGGACCTTGGGTTTAAATTCAGGGGGTCTTGGGCTTACATCTGGGAAATCTTGGACTTAAATTTGGGGGATTTTTGGCTTAGATCTGGGTGATCTAGGATTTAAATTCAGGGGGTCTTGGGCTTACATCTGGGAGATCTTGAGTTTAAATTTGGTGGATACACAGGGGCAGCAAACAAGGTGGGGAACCAGGGGAGATACAGGGAACCCAATACCCTAAGCAATAAATTCTGGGGGTGAAACACAGACAAACCAAGGGGCTGAGCCAGGATGGGGGGCAAGGAGGAGCAGGAGGGAGCAGCCTGTCTCTGGCCAAGCTCCAGCACAAGGGGCATCCCCAGCCAAGTCACTTGGGGCCAATGGAAAGAGAAGCAGCAGGTCAAGCCCATCTCAATGAAATAAAAATGTGCAGAAACCCACAGACACTGTCCTGGGTGGGACAGGAGGAGATGCCAAAACCTTCCAGGAACCTGGGGGTGTCATTCAGTGGAGAAAGAAGAATAAATCCCCCATTCTCCAAGAAGCTCCAAGGATCCTGACCAAGATGTCCCCACCAACCCACGGTGTCCAGGCCTGTTTGGACAAGGATTAAGCCACAGGCAATTTCGATGCTAATTCTCCCTGTTAAGTTCTTTAGCCTGACATCTGTGAGAAGCAAGAGGCAATTTCCCCTGGATCTCAGAAGGTGCCTCCAAGACACCGTTAATAGAATGGGACAGAGGGGAGAAAAAAGGGGAGGGGAAAGAAATAATTATATATTAAAAAAAATCCAATTTACTGACTTATTTAGTGACACCTTTCATAATCAATTCTCCCAGGAAAGAAATACTGATTAAAGCCAAGCACATTGCTATGGAAACGGGCAGTCCCTCCTCCCACGACCCGCAGGCTGGGAAGGAGGGAATGGGGTGAGGAAATCTGCCTGGTAACAGCCTCGGTGATGAGCTTGGGAGCAAAAATAATCCCTGGGAGTGATGCTGCTGAGAAAGGAGCAGCCGGTGAGGAGGCCAAGCCGTGCGTGGCTCCCAACATGTTTGTTTTGGTGGGAGGGTAAAGTCTGGGAGGAGGAAGGGATGTCCCTGCATCCCGGAGGTGGGAGCTCCGGCTGCACCCACCGAGCCCTGGGGTGGGGGGTGTTTCTTCCAGCACTTCCCCAACATTGCAGCCTTAAAACACAGGATCCATAAGCCCAAGAAGCAAGTTGAAGAGATTCACCTGCACAACAGCCTGCCAGGAGGTAGCTGCCAGCACAAAAGGGCTTTGGAGGGTCAAACCCTGCTGGTTTTCCCCTCCTTGGGGTGGTTCCCTGCCCCACAGGTGAGGGGCACTGCTGCAGGCAGGGCTGCCATGCCCACCCGTGGGCCTGCCTGAGCCCGACCCTCATGGGCCAGAGCTTTTTGGAGAATGGGGGATTTATTCTTCTTTCTCCACTGAATGAGACCCCCAAGTTCCTGGAAGGTTTTGGCATCTCCTCCTGGCTGGGTGTGTCCCTCAGCCCAGCACCCCACAAGGAGAAGATGCTCAGAGCACCCATGGGTGCTGGCAAGGCAGGGAGAAACCTTCCCATGGGCTGGATAAAACCCCTCAGGAGGTGGGAAGCAGCCAGGCTGGCAATGAGGGACTGGGAAAGGACCTGGCTGCTTCTCCAAGTAACCAGGGCAATTTTTGGGGTGCTCAAAGGCATGAAGGTTTGAACAGGACATCGTTAGCACAGCTCGTGGTTTACTGAGGGACTTCACAACAAACCCACTTGGCATTTCCCTTAAATCCCCCTCATCACCATCACTGCTTCTACGGGTGGGAGCAGAACCTCCCTGCTCCAGCATCACCCACCAACCCCACCCCAAGACGGTTGCCAACCAGAGTGTTGGAGCTGGAGGAGCATCCAAAGGGATAAACCAACTAGAGACCCAAAAACCTGAAGACCTGGCACCGTTTCCAAGAGCTGGTGCTGTGACCCCCAGGGATACATTCCCCATTCATGGCAGAGGGGGTTTCCTGTGGTGCTGTGACCACGACCAGCAGCTGCCAGGGCTGGGAGCTCGTTAGAGACTCCTTACACATCCATAAAAACTGATTTTATGAATTGTTTCATTCTCTTTCTATACCCAACCTGTTCAGGAAGGGGAGGCTTTGGGGGCTGCTTTTCCCAAGCCTTTTTGTTGCCTGGTGGTGGATGGGGAGGTCCTGGGGCCAGATTCAGCTCAGCAGCCACCCTGCTCTGCTCTGCTCTGCTCAGCTGGTGCTTCAGTGACAAGGCAGGACACTGGGGTGTGGTGACAGGTGACACTGCAGCTGAGCAGGAGGACAATGCCACTCCAAGCACCCCAAACCCTGCAGTAGGGCCAGCACAGGCATCATGAGCAGAACACTTTTGGTACCAGGGGTGGGGCTCATTTGCAGGATCAGTGTGATCACATCTTCAGGCCCCAGAAGGCACCCTCTGATTTACAGACCTGAAACCAGCAGTGCAAACCCACCCAAGGTGCCCACTTCCAGCCCCTGCCATCCCCCATCCCAGAGCCACAGAAGGCAGATCAAGGCTCTTCTTGCTTCCAGTGCTCCCTGTCCAGTGCCTGGGCTGTGTTGGGGAACAGGGACAGATGGACAGACAACATGAAGAGGAGTGGAGGAAGGCTCCTCTGTGGTCAGGCAGGCAAAGATGGGATTGAGCAACCACCTCCTCTTTCTGCACCTTTCCCCATAGAGCTGGGTAGCAGAGTCCCAGGGGGTTCCTGGGGCAGCAGCAGCCTCCCAGTCAGTACCTGGCATTGCACAGGGGTGTGAGCCCATCCCCCTGGCACTGGGGGCAGCCCCACAACAGGGAAACCAGGATTTTAAAAAAAAAACTATTGGCTTTTTTTCCCCCCCCGACCACACAGGACAGCTTTTCCAGCTAAGGGATGGGTGCTGCCCCCAAACTCAGCACCCCCAGGGTGCTGCTCCAAGCCATCCTTTTGGATGCAGCTCCAGGAGACATGAGGGTTTCCAAACCAAGGGTTTGGGGAAATGCAGCAGCACCCGTGGCCTGGACCCAGGACTGATGCTCCCACCATCTGCTGGGGTCTCCCCACTGGTCCCCTGGAGGGAAAATGGGGCTCCAGGGCTCTCCCTGTGTCCTCCTGCTCCTGTGCTGGGGAGGGACAACAACCCCCCCACTGACCCTACTAACGAGGGTGCTGCTAATTGCAGTGTGGGCAACAAGCCCATGTATAACTCAAGCCCCTTTGTTAGGGCTGGGTTTGCTTTGTCTGGCCAGTGGCACCTCCCCCTGGGACCACCCTGGGACACCCCCAGTCCAGCCACCAAGCAGCTCCTGCTCTGGGGAGGCTTGATTCAAAATAATTTGGGCCTGGGGCTGCTGGGAGGTATCATTAGTAGGGTCAGGCTTGTTAGTGTTGGGGTCTCCATCCCTGCAGAGGGGAAGGTTGGAGCAGGGTGACACAAGGAGAGCCCAGGAGCCCCATTTCCCATGGGGGGACTCCTGGGGTCCTCACACAGGTTCTGTGTCCAGGCCATGGGTGCTGCTGGACTGAATTTCCCCCCCTGCCCCCAAATTATGGCATGGAAATCCTCATCCTTCCTGTGGGTGCTCCCAAAAGTGGGGGTGGTTTGTGGCCCCCTGTGCCAGCCCTTGTCCATCCCCACTCCTGAGCTCCAAACCCCAGCTGGCCACAAGGGACAGCAGCCCTGGGGAGGGGGCAGCACCTTCAAATCCAGGCAGATGCAGCCCAAGAAGGCTTGGTGGCCCCAGGGATGGGACAGGAATGTCCCCCAGCCATGCTGGAAGGGACATGAGGATCTGCCCCAGCTGGTCCAGCCTCTGCTCATCATCACCCACACAACTGTTGAGCTTCAGGGGGGAAAAGAATATTCAAAACAAATCTATAAATAAAGCCTTTAGTAATCAGTTGGTGGTTATGGAGCAGGGTGTAACAATCCCAGCCTGATGCTGCCAAATGAAACCCTTGTTTGGAGTCACTGAGTCAGAGATGTGATGCAGATTCCCAGAAGGGAATAAACCAGGTCCCAGCACTGATCCTGCACGTGCATCCCCTGGCCCTGTCCCTCCCATGGAAAGGAGGAGCAGAGTGAGGGGACATGACCATGACCAGGAGCCAGAGGCAAGGCCAGGCTGGGCACAGGGACCCCCAGCCCTTGGGGACCAGCCCAGCTCCCCATGAGCTCCACACCCTGTCCAAGCCCTGCAGCATCATCCCTATGATGTTCCACCAAAGCCCAACCATGGGACTGCTGAGCAGGTCACCATGGATGTGCCACCCTCCAGCAACCCCCCAGTGCCACCTCCAGCCCCCCTCAAACCTCACTGCTCTGACCACCACTGTGTCCCCACACTGGGAGGGACATGGGGACTCAGAGCCACCCTGGTGCCCATTACTTGTGTCTCCCCTCCTGGGACCTGAGGGAAAACTGCACCAGATGCTACAAGAAGAGGCAGGGAAGGGACAGTTTCACCTGAGAGTCCCAGCAGCTGCCAAGGGGAGTTGGCACCTGGCAGGGGAGAGGCTGGAAGTGGAGGCAGGAGAGGGGACAGGAGCAGGGAGGGGAGGGTCCCAGGGGCACAGGGGGGGATGTCACATCCCCAGAGTGGGTGAGGGGGACAGAGCTGGTTCCTGAGGCAAAACAGGGGGGGAGGAAAAGAAAACAGAGGAATGGGAGCCTGCAAAGGGTTTGTGCAAAGCTGCTCCCTGTGCCTGCGGGGGGACACGACCCTTCCCCAGGGCAGGGGGACAAGGTTGAAGGCAGGGGGGACCCCAGCTGAACCCCATGGCCACAGCTGCCACTGTGCATGGAGGAGGAGGAGGGGAGGAAGAGCCCTGAGGGATTGCTGGGGACAAGGACTCTCAGCTTGACATTTCCAGGCAAGAGCTGAGGGCCACCAGGAGTCTGGGGAGTCTGGGGAGTGTGGCACCGAGGCAGGGGGACAGGTTGTCCTGGGGGCTCCTGGTAGCCTTGGCATCCCATGCTGTGCTGCCCAAGCACCCTCCATGAGGACCCCAAGCATCCTCTGCTCCTACCCCAAGTGTCCTCCATGCTCCCTTCCTCCTGAGCACTCTCCACCCTCCAAGCACCCTCCACCCTCACCCAAGCACCCTTGACTCCCACATGAACATCCTCCATGATGACCCCAAAGACCCTCCACTCCAACCTGAGCACCCCCCACTCTCACCCCAAGCACCCTCTGCTCCTACCCTCAGTGTTCCCCTCTTCCCAGGGACTTTTCCCAGCTGGGGCTCTGGACTTGGCTCTCCCTGCAGGATGGCACCAGGGTGCCTGGGGGACAAGGTGCCAGGGAGAGGCACCACTCCAGTGACAAGCCCACAGCTCCCTGCAACCCCTCTGGCCCCAAACTGGGACAGTCCCAAGGCACAGCCAGGCTTCCCTCCATCCCTTTGCCTTTCCAGGTCCCTTCCACCAAAAGGGCTTCACATTTTCCTGCCCCAGGCAGAGACCAAGGGAAGCAAAGTGACTCTGTCCCTGCTCTGTCCCTGCTCTGTCCCACTGCCACATTCCCAGGGTCCCCAGGACATGGGGTCTCTAGTGGGAAAGGGCTGGACTATCAATCCCTTTATGGGAAGAGACCAGAGTGACCCAGAGTGCTATTAGCCCTAATTAGCCCTAATCAAGGTAATTACCCTGAGAGGCAGGCAGCAGGCCAGCCCTCAGAGCTTGCCCCTTGCCCTGCCTGTGGTTGTGTCCCTTCTGTGTGACAGCACAGCTGCAACCCCTGGCCAGGCACGGTGGCCACGTCCCCTGCTCGGATGAGAAGGGTGCAGGGACATGGTCAGGCTGGGAACCTGACAGCTCAGGCAGTGACAGTGGCTTTGAGGTGCCACTGCTGTCCCTGCCACCACCCAGGTGCCCAAGGGATGCCCAGCAGGGAAGCCCCCTGTTGGGATGATTCCCAAACCAACCCCACCAGGGGCTACAAACAGCCCCCAGCCCAGCTCGGGTGTCCTGCCAGCCCTGGGGGGATGCAGCTGGATCCTCCACAGCCTCCCACCCTGGTGCTGTCCCATGCTTTGGGACACCTCAGCAGCTCTGGGCTGTTCCCCTCCAAACCCACCCCATGCCCTCCTGTATCCCTTCCCCAGAGCCTCTGCTTCCTAAACCCTCCCCAGCATCACCAGGATAGACGGTGGCCACGTCCCCTGCTCGGATGAGAAGGGTGCAGGGACATGGTCAGGCTGGGAACCTGACAGCTCAGGCAGTGACAGTGGCTTTGAGGTGCCACTGCTGTCCCTGCCACCACCCAGGTGCCCAAGGGATGCCCAGCAGGGAAGCCCCCTGTTGGGATGATTCCCAAACCAACCCCACCAGGGGCTACAAACAGCCCCCAGCCCAGCTCGGGTGTCCTGCCAGCCCCGGGGGGATGCAGCTGGATCCTCCACAGCCTCCCACCCTGGTGCTGTCCCATGCTTTGGGACACCTCAGCAGCTCTGGGCTGTTCCCCTCCAAACCCACCCCATGCCCTCCTGTATCCCTTCCCCAGAGCCTCTGCTTCCTAAACCCTCCCCAGCATCACCAGGATAGGCTGATCCCCCCAGCACCCAGCTGAGCCCCTTGACACTCACACGTAGCCCCCCAGCACCCATGCCAACCCCCCAGCACCCAGCTGAGACCCCTGCCTGCCTGCAGGCTCCCAGCAGCTGATCCCTGATGGGTTAAGGAAGCTCAGCCCTTCTGAGGCTGAGGGTGGTGGGGAGGATTATTTTTTTGGGGGTTGCCCCTGGAAAGCCCTGTGTCCCCACAGATCAAGCACTGCTGGGGGAGGGGGAACCATCACCCCAACATGTGTCCCCCTGGCACCTCCTGCCCCAGCACAGGGGCAACTGGCTGCAAAAATCACTACCAAATAATAAGGTAAAATGTGACAGTGATTGACCCCCTGATTAAGGGGGGGGGTGACAGGGATGGCTGGGGGGGGGGCACACCCTGCCCTGCTGCTCCCATCTGGGTCCATGCAATGCAGCACTTGGGCAAGTGGCTTTTTCTCCCCCAAATCTCCTTATACTGCGGAGCAAAAACCCAAGATGGGTAAAATTTCCCAGCCAAGCACCTGGGAGTTGTTATTAATCTTATTAATAAACCACTTGGGGCTTAATGTCCTGTTTAAATACAACTGGGGCTGCTTTTGGGCAGCTTTGCCTTCCCAGTTTTCCAGGCTGTTACATACTGATTTTGAAAATTAAAAGAAATAGCTGCTTTCAAACAGGGGAAGAAAAAAGAGGCTCCAAGGGGCCCATCTGAGCCCCCCTGAGCATCCCCCTGGGATCTGGGCAGGACATTTTATCCCCACTCAACCCCCAACGCTCCAGCACTTCCAGCTAAAATGTGTGGCCAGCTCTGTGCTGCAATGGGGACAAGGACATCCCTGGGCACCTCAGGAGAATGAGGGCAGGGGATACAGCCTGGAGCACCAGAGTGAAGGGTCTGAAGCTGCCTGGTCACAGCTGGGCTGGAGCAGGGGTCACAGTGATCAACACCCCGCAGCAACTGGTGCTGGGGGAGCTGCCAAACATCAGGGTTTGTGGGTCTGTCAGCCCTGCCCTGTGTTCCTGGAGGTTTTCTCCCCTTTCCATAAGGATATCCCCCAAGGCCCATGGGTCTGTCGACCCTGCCCTGTGTTCCTGGAGGTTTTCTCCCCTTTCCATAAGGATATCCCCCAAGGCCCATGAATGGGCTGCCCAGGGAAGTGCTGGAGGGACCATCCCTGGAGGTGCTCAAGGAAAGGCTGGAGGTGGCACTTGGTGCCCTGGTCTGGAGATGTGGGGGTGTCAGGTCATGGGCTGGAACTGATGATCCTGAAGGTCTTTTTCAGCCTTGGGAATTCTGTGATTCTGTGATCCCAAGGGGTCCCCAGCCCCTTGGAGGGAGGGGATGCCAGCAGAGCCCCCAGCCCCCCAGTGATTTGCAATGGCTTGCTGGGTTATGGAGCCCTTTTCCAGCCCCAGAGCCTCAGCATAAGGCAGGGAAGCTGCTGGTTCCCTGTTCCTGCACCCAGCACCCTCCCATTGCTGTAACCCACTGCTGTGCCCATGGGTTGGGTGAAGCAGGATGAGTGTGGGGCTGGCAGCCCCATGGGCTCAGCACCAGGGTCCCAGCAAGGCATGAGGTTTTCCCATCAGGAATTGAATTTCTTCACAATGAGTTTTGAACCGTTTGAGCCCCAAATCCTCCCCCTTGCTCAATTATTCTGCACCTCCAGGTGCTTCTCTCCCAAGACACCAGAGGGAGAGGAGTCAACAGGTCCGTTGTAGGGGGATGCAGTGGGAGCCACTGGTGCCTCCAGGCTGGGTCAAGCATCCCCTGGGGCTCCTGCTCTGCTAACAAATAAAGCCATGAGGAGCTTGGCTGAGATGCTCATTGATCCACCACAGGGAGTTCCCACAGCAAAACCAACTGACACACATCCCAGGGCACTCGGTACCTCCCAAACGTGTCCCCTTGTCACCAGCAGGGATGTCCCTGAGCTCCCCTGCAGCCCCCAGGGATGCCTGGAGCCAAGTGTTGGCATCAAGCCCAAGACAAGCACTGGCCAAGGGCTCCAGGGAAAAGCCACTGCACCCAGAGGTGATGTCCTGCTGCAGTTAAACCCCCTCAGGGCTAAAAAGTCCTTTTTCTCCCCAAAAGCTGCTCCCTTTGCCTTATCTCTCCTGCACTAACAACCATCAGTACTGGGAATCTCTCCCACCTTCCCTCAGACCAGCTTCTCCAGCAGGTGCTTTGCTGCATTTTCCAACCTCAGATGTCTCTTCCTGACCCCTCCAGATGGCTTGGGGATGTATTTTGGGACCTGGCTGCCCAGGCTCTGGCACAGACCTGCTACTGGGAGCCTGTCCCTGGCTCACCCCACCCCAGGCAATCCTTCCCACCATCCCATCACTCCACACCTTCTCTCCAGCAATGATTTTATCCCTTCTCTTCCTCCTTCCTACTACTGAAACAAGCATCATTGATTTTTTATAGTGCTAATTTTTTTTCCCCCCCTCACAGGAAGCCAGCTGGGATTAAATCAAATTGCTTATCAGCATCACAACACTATGATGGCAGCTCAGCCCCTTTCAGCAGCCAAACTTGTGAGCTCAGTGAGGAACAAGATCAAGTTTGGCTGGACAAGGCTCATCTTCCCAGACATCAGCTAAGGCCACCAGCTTCTGGGCTTTGCTGATCACATCGTGCATCAACCTTTCCCTCCCCTGCTCTCACAGCTCCAGTGCCAGGCCAGGCTGTTTTCTGGCTCATCCTCTTGATTTTCTCTACAACCCAGCAGCACCAACCCCACCCAGAGACATTTATTTTCCAGTCCCCATGGCTTCCAGCTCCTCTGTGAACTGGCAGGAATGATTTAGAGAGTTCCTCAACTGGTCTCCTTAATACTCTTGGGTGCACATTAGCAGGTCCTGCAGATTTAGACACACTGCACTTTAATGGGGGTTTTAACTGCAGGTGGTAACACTCTGTGTCCAGACACCCCCAGAAAGCTGGAGAGGGGCCTGTTGAGCAGAGCTCTGGGTGTGAACAACGTGGGGGCACCTGAGGATGGACCTGCCCATGGGGGTTTCCCCTGCCTGGGATGCTTCTCCACAGCCACAGAATCCCAGAATCCCAGAATCCCAGGGGTTGGAAGGGACCTGGAAAGCTCCCCCAGCCCAACCCCCCTGCCAGAGCAGGGGCACCCAGAGCACATCACACAGGAACGTGGCCAGGGGGGTTGGAATGTCTCCAGAGAAGGAGACTCCACAGCCTCTCTGGGCAGCCTGGCCCAGGGCTCTGGGGGTGGTCACCCAGGGGGGTGACAAAGGTGGGTTGGGGCTTTTTCAGCCTCTAACACACCTCAGGGCTGTGTCAGGATCCTGCCCAGTCCTGGAGCATCCCCATCCTCCCACACCAGCATCCCCAGGCACACCCACCGTGTCCCGTTCCACAGAGATGGGCTGGGAGGGGGTGGGGGAAATGAGGGGCTCACCATCCCCCATTGCTGCCAGCAGCCCCCCCCTACCCCCCCAATTTCCATGGCAACCATGCAAATGAGAAAGCTTTCCATAATCATTAGGGAGCGGAGTCGGGCAGGATAAACAGTGACTGCAGTGGATTACACGCCTATTATGAACAGTCGCGCCTTCTGAGCGCTGGTAATTATACCTAATTGTGCATTTAATTGTGTAATTGAAAACCCCCATCCAGAGTTCAGCCCGGCTCCAGCCCCCCTTCCCTGGCCCTGGGAAGGTGCCCGGGGGCAGCTCCAGCCCTGGGATTGGGCAGGATGGGAACTGGGCGAGGACAAAAGATGCCGGCAAAGGTGGGTGGGGGGGGTAGGGGATGGGATTGTCTCGCTCCTCTCAGCCTTGCTGAGTCCACTCCTTCTCCTGGCTGGGTGATGGGGAATCCCATTCCAGAGGCTCTGGGTGCCCCTTGTGAACCCCACGGCTCGGGCAGGCAGGGTGGGATTTACCCACAGCCCCTCTCCCTGCACCCCACCCCAGGGAGGCTGCAGGAGGGGGGTGCCCCTGCCCAGCACGCCCTGGCAGGCTGAGCCAGGCAGGAGGTGCCAACTGAGCTCTGCTTTCCTAGCCAATTAAAGGAGAAGGAGAGAAACAAAGAAGGAAATGAAGCCCTGGGTTGGAGAGGAGGGGGGAGCACTGAGCATCTCCTGAACCCACCCAGCTCCGGGGCTGGAGCTGCCACCCACCCCTCGATGCCTCTGGGATGGGCAATGGGATCACCAGGTTGGGATGGAGGAGCCCACTCAAGCAAGCCTGCCCCACAGCAGCACCTGAGCATGGCCCCAGGGCACAGAGTGGGGTGGCCAAGGGGCACGTGGCTGCAGCCAGCTGGATCCCACCAGAGCTCCACATCCCAACATCCCACACTCCTCCCTCCAAGGATGGGTACAGCCCTGGTACAGCTGTCCCAGGCTGCAGCAGACACCATTAGGCTTCAGAGTAAACAAGAGTTTGCAGTTCTCACACCCCCTGCCTGTGCTGGAGGTGGTGAGCAGGGTGGTGTCACTGCTGGGTTCCCTTTCCACCCAACCAGCTCAGCAGCTCCCAGCTTGGTGTAAAGAAAAGACACATCCTCCCAACACTGGGCATCCTGGGGAAAGGGTCCCTAAGCCATGGTGAGCCCCTCAGCCAGTTACCCAGCCTCCAGATGATGGGGAGGACCAGAAAAACTCAAGAGTTTTGATTTCCTCCCCCCTCACCAGCAAAATCACCTCCCAGCAGGTGGGGGTGAGGTGGGGCAGGGCCAGTGTGTGTCTGGCAAGGGGATCCCTGGGGGTTTTCCAGAGAATAAAACAGAGATGGAAGCAAAATCTGGCAGGTGCTGCTTGTCCCCTGGGACTGGAGATACCAGTGCTCCCAGCATTGCCTCGCTGAGTGGCAGAGAAGGAGCCTGTAGGATACTTGGATGCTCCAAACCAGGTGCCCGGGCCTGAAAACCAGTTTCCCAAACTGGTTCAGGCACAACTGCTGCCCCAAGGTCTGGGCTATGGGAGGTGGAGCAGGCAGGGCTCTGCCCACACCAGGCAGGGCCTGTTTCCTTCTCCCACCCCACCATGGGGGACCCTGCACATGGACCTTGTCCCCAGCACCTTCTGCCACCATGAATATCCCCTGTGTCCAGGGGGGACAATGAGACCAGGGGCACATCCCTCAGGAGCCAGGTTGGGAAACCAACAGTGGTGTGAGAAGGTGCCCACGGGGCCACGGTGGCACCTGGGGAGCTGCAGGAAGGTGGCCTGGCAGTGAGGACCAGCTGGAGGTGGTGGCATCATGCCAGGGCAGGCTGAGCCTCACCCATGCTGCTTTGCTTAAGGGAAACTGAGGCATGAGGTAGCCAGTGAGGCTCATCAAGCCCACGTGCTCTCTGGGTAGCCCCACTGTTGGCTTAAACTAACCTGGGCACAGCTTCCTGGGCAGCCCAGTGCACACCATTCCAACCCCAGTCACAGCGACTGGGGTACTGGGACCATGGCTGCCCCCTCCCCCCTTAGTGCAGGGGGCCCAAGAGGGGCAGGAGCCCCGTGGTGCTGTCCCCATGCCTGGGGTGGCACAGAGCAGCCAAAGTGTCCCCTCCCAAACCTCAGACCACCTGGGACCCAGGGATTCACCCTGGGGATGAACATCAGCCTCAGTCACCTGAGGGGACACCCTGATGGCCCCCCTACCTTCCCCCTGGGGACTGGCTCAGCTCAGGGCACCCAGAGCCCCACCTGGGGCAGAGCATCCAGCAGCACCTTTTCCCCAGGGGGTGGGTGGGTGGCACTGCTGTGGGGCAGGGTGCTGGGGGACACAGCTCCCCACAGCCAGCAGGGTACAAGCTGCTGCCTTTGGAGCTGGGGAAGGAGCTTGGGACAGCATCCCACAGGCTGGGAGGGGATGTGCTGGGCTACAGAAAGGCTGCTGGTAAAGGGACAGTCCCAGAGCCAAGTTTTGGGGATGCCAGGAGCACCAGGACACCCGGGGTGAGGGGTGGAGAGCAAAGTCTGACCCAAATCTGCAGTAGAAAGTTTCCTGGGGTGTGAGCAGGAGCTGCCCAGGACCTTCCACTGATTCATTTCTCCCCCTAAGATACGAAAATCTCCCGGATCAAGGGAATCTCAGGGAATAAATGGCAACAAACCTGCCTGGGAGCTGAGAGGTGAAGAAAGAACCAAGTGGCTGAAAGCCAGGGAACCCCTCCATGCCTGGAAAACACCCGTTGGATTTACCCTGAATGAGGGGGGAGGCAGAGAAGTGCAATGCAAGACTGAGCAGGGGGCACATGTGGGGATGGGAGAGGCCATTCCCACTTGGAACTGCCAGACTTCAGCCCAGAGCCGAGCCCACCACAGCTCCAGTCCCCAGGCTGAGGACGGGCTAGGTTTCCCCCCCCACTATCCCAAAGTGGGGACCCCCTCCCCACCCGCTGCCTGCTGAAGGATGGAGAATGACCAGGAGTGATGCCAGGAACAAAGTGCCCCTCAGAGGATGCCACCCAGAGCAGAGCAGGACCCCGTTCCCATCACTGCCTCCATCCACCCCATCATCACACACACACACACCCCAGGTCCCCAGGGACAGCACGGGCTGACAACCACGAGCTCCATCCCCCCCCCATCCTCATCTTCCTCACCACCAAGGGCCCTGGCAAGGGCTGCAGGAGCAACTTGCAGGGTGGTGATTCCTCCATTCACCCGGTGAGGATCATTAATCCCAAGCTCAGCTCTGGCAGGGAACCCCCTGAACACCCCCCCGCGCTGCCTCCTCTCTGTCCCCAGCCCGATGAAGATTCACGGGGCTAATGACCTCGAGGAACAACCACCCTGCTCAAACACAATCTCTCCTCCCTCTGCCCCAGCCCCGTCCCGCCCGGAAAGCGGCAGAGTTTTCCAAAGTGCTGGCAGCTGCTCCAAGTTTCCCTCTTACCCTGAACCGGGGGACCAGCACCCCCAGAAACCTCCTCGGAGCCGCCAGGATGGGGAAGCGCCGGGGGGGAGCGAAGCCGGAGGGAAGGGATTGCAGCTGGGAACAAAGCTCACACCTGCTGGAGACGCATCCCCAGGCGCTGCCAGCGCAGGGAACCCCTCGGCATCCCCCCCCCCTCCCCCCCGGGGGCTGGGCTGGGGCAGGGGGCGAGGGTGGGCCTGCCATCCT
>NW_009952828.1:1086444-1105592 GCF_000747805.2 Chaetura pelagica | reverse complement strand
TCGCTCCCGCCTTTCGCTGTCGTCAGGGTTTGTCTTTTTTAATCTCAGATTTATTATCCTTTTTAAAAAAATATATATTTTTATTTCCCTCCTCCCCGCTGGATTAAAATCCCGGCGATTTGCAAACGCAAAGGGCTGGGGGAGCTGCTGCTGCTGCCCGCCCTTCCCCTCCTCTGCGGCCCTCGGGTGGTGCCTGTACCCGCAGCACAGGGTCCCCGCAGGCACCTTCTCTGGGGAGCATCCTTTGGGTAGCGCTGCCCGGGCAGCCCCAGCCCCGCAGGGAGCACAGACGGTTCAGCCCTGGGAGGAAAGTCCCGCATCCCCCTGCAGAGCACGGCCCCGCAGCCCAGCTTTGTAAGGCAGCACCCGGCCTCCCCGGTTTGGGAATCTGCTCCCACAGGCTCCGACCCAGCAGGTCTGGGCAAGGAGGTGTGTGCGGGCAGAGCTGGCAGGGCACGGCCTCTCCCCCCGCCCACCCGCCTCGCCTTTGTGCTGCCTTCACATCGCACCTTCAGGGGGCATCGGGCACCTGCCGAGGAACAACCGGGATGCTGCTGTGGCAGGGCTTTGGCAACCTCCTCCCGAAGTGCCACCCCAGCAGAAGGGCTCGGGAACAGTTCCCTGCTTGTCAGTTCTGTGATTTCTTCATCTTCAACCCTCATTTTTCTCAGGAAGCATCTCCCAAACCAGCCCCACACACACACCTGAGCATCAGATCTGCTCTGCTCAGGATCCCAGCTCCTGATCCCCACTCTGCTCCCATAGGGATCCATTCATGCACAAGTCTTGGTCTGGCCGTGGTCTGAGCTGGCCCATCCAAGCTTGAAAGGCTCCAGCCAGACCAACACGTCCCCCCGTGCACTGCTGGGATTGCCTGCCACACCTGCAGCTTTCCCTTCATCCTCAGTGGTGGGAATTTCCCTCTCCCTGCTGTTCTCTGCTCCCAGGAGCGTTTTGGGAGGCCCCTGCCTGGCTGGACTTTGCAGGAAACACTTGACTGCTACAAATGTCTGTGCCACAGAAATGCAGTGGGTTCTCCAAGCAATACTCTCAACTCTCAGGGGTCCTGGCAGAGGTGGTTGGATCCAGGTGGAGCCAGTGGGTGTGTGAAACACGGGGACCCCCGGGTTTGTTCCTGGTGCTCCAGGTGCTCCTGTTGTTTGTTCCTGGTTAAGTGCATGGAGAGCTGCAGCTTCCAGCAGTTCTCTGTACCCCCAAACCTCACCATGCAGGCTGCTGGGGATCCCACTTGGTCCCCCTCTGACACCTCCACTGTGGGCTTAACTCCATCACCCCCAGAGCTCCATCATCTCCAGCTCCTCACCAAGAGCCTGAGAGAAGCCCCATCACCCTTGTCATGGGTATCCCAGCTCCTCAGGGTTGTCTGGGGGCATAAAGGAGGGACCAGCCCCATCTCCAGGTTTGAGCCTGTGGGTTCCTTTGGGGTTGAAGCAGAAACCTGGAGCACAGGGACCAGTTTCACCCCATGGGTCAATAAAATATGAGGATGCACCCACCCCATAATATCTCCTTGGCAATTGCTGGGCAGATCTGCCCAGCTGAGCCCTGCCCATCAGCTCCAGAAAAAACCAGAGAAAGGAAAAAAAACACCTCAATGTGAAAATCATCAAAACTGCTACAGTGGTGCTGAGGTCCTGCCTGGTTCTCCACCAGGAGGAGTTTCACCAGGAATCAATTTTAGATTAAAAAAAAGGTCAATAGAGCATGTCAAGGAGCTTCCCTAGAAGGTGAGGAGACAACTTCATTTGCAAGCGGGTGGGAAAGGAGCCCAACGTTTTGTCTTCTGCTTCACTTGGGCCCTGTCACCCCCCAGACCCCACAACCTTTGGCTTGTGCTTTGTTTTTTTGCAAGGAAAATAAACCCCAGATGATCAAAATCATGGAGGAAATATTAGGAGGAAATCAAATCATGCTCAGGTTATTCACTCGTGGGAATGGGAAGGACAGTGAAGATAAAATGTCTTGATGGGAACCTGGAGCTGCTACCAAGCCCTGGTGGGCCTCAGTTTCCCCAACACCTATTGCAATGGCAATGCCAGAGCCTCACCCCAAATCCTGCATCCCAGCCCTCCAGGAGCCTGGATATGGCTTTGACCCCCATTCCAGCCCTTGAGGATGGAGAAGGGAGAGGAGGTGTCTGCCCAGGGCTGACCCTCTGCTTCACTGCCACCCCACATCCCATGCAGGGGGGTGACATCAGATCTCCTCCACTGCAGAGCTCACCAGCCACGGGGACATCCTCCCACCTGGATGCACAGCAGCAGGTGACCTCTCTGCTCATCCCAGGGCTCTGGAAGCCCCCCAGGACCAACAGGAAGGCTGAATCCAGCCTGGCCAAGCCCTCCAGCCCTGGGGCAGGAAGAGGCAGGTGGGATTGCTTCACTGGCTACACAAAATACCTCCTTCCCCCCAAAGGGATGTTTTAAGTAAAAATATCCTTGGAACCTAATGCCAAAGAGATTCCTCTGCCAGGGGTATAAACAGAACACATGGAAATAGTATTTTCTTCCACTAAACTGGTATTTTTATTAAAAAATGCCCATTATTTGCTCCAGAAAACCAACACAGGGACTGGGTGGGGTTGTTTTTACAATTTATTCCATATTTTTTTTTCCCCCCAGCAAAAAAAATCTGGAGCAGACAGAAACCACACCAGCAGCAGGTTTTGTTTCCCTTCCTCAACCACAGGTTATGGAGAGCCAGGTACCTGTCAGGACACCAGGATTTTGGGCACTTGTACCCATCACCAGATTTATTCAGTGTTTTCCAAAAAGAGATTAAAAAAAGAAATAAATGACTCCCCAGGATGAGCATCTTGCAATGTTCCTGATGCTGCCAGAAAACAGGAGGGGGGACAAGGAGGCACAAAGATGCTGCAGTGCAAGTCAGGCTTGGGATGATGTTTGTTGCCTTAAAATAGGAAAAAAAGACAGGGGAAAAAAGAAGGTTTGGGTGAAAACACCACGGGACCATCATGGTTTTGTAGCTCTGAGCCCTGGTATTTGTGTTGGGGTTTTGCCCCTTCTTTTCCTGCTGGGAACTCAGGGATTGATTTTAGTTTTATTCCTTTGTTTTTTTGAAGGTCAAAACCATTGTCCAAGTCTGGTGATGATTCTGAGTGGGAATTCTGGGGGGGGAAATTTCTACCAAATCTCTGTTTAGGGTTTTCCCCAGGATGTGCCACAGAGCCAAGGGAGCTCCCGAGGATCTTTCACCCACTCAGGCAGTAATTAACACCACTAAGTCATCAGAACAAGACCAAATGATGATTCTGGCATGTTTATTGGCAAAGAAATCTTGGAAGGGGCCTCATCGATCTGGGTTATGGTGACAGGGAAAATGTATTTATTCTGATGCAGTATGCAAATCAGTGCAGGGTAAACATATGCAAATCATCCCACAGGATGCGCATAATTAAGCTGGTCGGGTAATTCCCCTTAATGGGGAGGGGGTTTCTGCTTAGTTCAGGTTAAATCCCTCCAGAGGTGGGTGGGTTTTGGTTGGGTTTTGGCTGAAAAGCCATGAAACAAACACCTTTGCTGCTCCAGGGATGAAGGCCTCTGGGATTCATGCTAATAAGCCCTTAATTAAGCAGTGGCTGGAGTGTCAGAGCAGCCCTGAGTGAGAGTGAAGGGCGGGGGGGGGCAGCCCAGCACCTCTTCATGGGGCAACTGGGATGGAGGAGAATGGACAGGGAGGCATGGACAGGGCTCCTCCAGGCTCTGCTGGGACAGGGCAGCCAGTGCTCCAGTCCTGGGAGCAGGCAGGCTCCATCCCCACCATCAGGAATGCTCAGCCCTGGGGTTGGGGACATCTCAGTCCTGGGTCCAGGAATGCTCTGGCCCTGGGGTCAGGGATGCCCCAGCTTGGGGTCAGGAGTGATCCAGCCCTGGGACCATGGATGCCCCAGTACTGGGATCAGGGATATCTCAGCCCAGAGGTCACAGATGCTCCATCTGTGGGGTCATGAATACCCTGGTCCCAGGGTCACAGACACTCCATTCCCAGGGCCAGAGGGATGCACCATCCCTGGGAAGAGGGACACTCCATCCCTGGGAAGAGGGACACTCCAACCCTGGGAAGAGGGATGATCCATCCCTGGGAAGAGGGACACTCCATCCCTGGGATGAGGATGCTCTCTGCGATGCAGATCCCAAAACTGGGCATCATGCTCAGGCTGGGGTTGCTGGTCCTCAGCCCACACCCAGCACCTGTGCCTCTGGCCTTGACCCTGAAACCCATCCCTCCTTCCCCTGGGAACAGCTCCCAGCAACTTGGAGCCCCTCATGTCACCCTAGGCAGGACACCACCCAGTGCCCAAGGCCAGAGCCTCAATGGAGCAAACCCAACCCAAGAGCTTCCCCATCCACCACCAGCCAGAACCACACATCCCATTCCCCAACCTTTCCCTCATTCCAAGACATCATCTCGCCTTTGGAGCTCACAAAATTCAGAATTAAGCACCAATTCCTCTTCATTTCCTCATGTAATTCAATTAGCTTTCCATTAAATAGAGATTAAATATCATCTAATCCCCCAACAGAGCAAATAATTGTTTTCCAGTCTTTTGGAAATTATCACTTGCTTATTGTAACTATCAAAATTCATGAGAAGCCTCAGAGCAGGGGTGGGGAAAGGTGGGAGAAGCACTGGAGGAAGGACAGGGAGGGGGTGGCAGGGCCAAGGCTGCCCTTGGTTGAGCCAGGACCTCCCAGTGATGTCCCCATCGTGCCCAGCATGGGGATCACCAGCACCCAGAGCAGGATCTGGCCCATCACACCATGCAGGGGGGGGTTGGGAACAGCATTTGCTTCCAGTTGGGAATGCTGGTGTTGCTGAAGAGTCAAGAACCAGGATGAGTACAGGGATGGGGACAGGGATGGGGACAGGGATGGGGACAGCCACACAGGCCCATGGCAGGCAGTCACTGCCAGCCCCACATTCCCCATGGAAAGGCTGGGAAGCAGCTGGCAGCCCCCTGCCCCCTATTACTCAGAGGCCTTTTATCTGGACCCCAGGGCAGATTTAATTTCTTGTGGAAATCTCTCAAGCAAATACCTCCCTGGGAGGAATAAACCTGTTCAAGAAAACAATTTTCTCTGTGCTCAGATGATGCCTGGGATGCTTTGCTGCTGCTGTGCCCCAGGGTTGGGATGGGAGACAAGAGGGGCCTGTGCTCACCCGGGTGCAACTGGGAACTGGGGGGGAAACAGCCCTGGGGCTGCCCGGCCCCACATCCCCCAGTGCTCTGCTGTGCAGGGTTGGGCATCATCCTGTCCCCAAGCCTGGTGGCAGTGGTGGCCCTGGCAGTGTCCCAGGGGGTGTGCGTGGGTACGTGTGGGTGTGAGTGTGCACGTGTGTGTGGGCATGTTTTTAACACTGTGCACGGGAGTACACGTGTGTGCATGTGTGTGCATGAGTGTGCAGGTGTGTGCACACAGGGCACAACCTTGCAGTCATCAGTTTGCACAGCAATGCCCCCCAGCTGCCCCCCCCCAGGTGCCAGCCCCCCTTGATGGGTGCCAGTGCCTCACGGTGGGTGCCCAGCTCTCCTGGCAGCCCCCCAGGCCCAGAAGTGTGCCCCCCAGCTGGCTGATCCCAGGGGAAGGCTGATCCCAGGGGAAGGTGGCACAGGCCAGCTGTGCTCCCCACTGCCCAGGGGGCCTCTGCAGAGCATCAAACCTGTGCAGCTCCAAGCACCAGCCTGGAGCAAAAGGTCCACAAAAGGTCCTGGCAGCACCATTGTCCTGAGCCACTGACTGCAAGTCCCGTTAGGAGCAGGCAGGTGTTTCTCCTAAATCAATTTCCAGCAGTGCCCCATGTTCATAAGAAACCACCTTGCATCCCAGGGAACAGAGCCATGTTTCTCTGCCTCCTTAAAAGCTGACGGGTCTGTTTTGGCCCCAAACATGTCACCCTCCAGCTGCTCTCTTCTGGCCACAGCATGGAAAGCAGGGACAAAACACACCTTCAAGGGGACTCTGTGCTTCTTCCCTTTTCACTGCACAAAATGAACCACTTTCTCAGCTCCTGAATATCTGTTGGCTACAGCAGATTTGTCCTGGTCAAATGTTGGCCAAGAGTGTGCAAGACAGTCCCATGGCACAGCACTGCTGGGGTGGAAGCACCATGTGTCCATGGTCTCAGCTGGACTGCAGCCCTTGAGAACCCTCCTCTGGGATGGGGCAGGAAGGCAGTGAGGTGAGAAATGCCTGACACCAACTGAGTCAAGGCAGCAAACAAGGGGTGGAGGAAAGGATGAAACGTCTAAGAGCTGAGGCAGACACATTCAGAAGAGAAATGCAGCACGTACTTGTCACAGCAAGTTAATTAACAACAGGCCTGTGGCAAGGGGAAACCCCTTTGCAGCCATGTTTCTCTGCCTCCTTAAAAGCTGACGGGTCTGTTTTGGCCCCAAACATGTCACCCTCCAGCTGCTCTCTTCTGGCCACAGCATGGAAAGCAGGGACAAAACACACCTTCAAGGGGACTCTGTGCTTCTTCCCTTTTCACTGCACAAAATGAACCACTTTCTCAGCTCCTGAATATCTGTTGGCTACAGCAGATTTGTCCTGGTCAAATGTTGGCCAAGAGTGTGCAAGACAGTCCCATGGCACAGCACTGCTGGGGTGGAAGCACCATGTGTCCATGGTCTCAGCTGGACTGCAGCCCTTGAGAACCCTCCTCTGGGATGGGGCAGGAAGGCAGTGAGGTGAGAAATGCCTGACACCAACTGAGCCAAGGCAGCAAACAAGGGGTGGAGGAAAGGATGAAACGTCTAAGAGCTGAGGCAGACACATTCAGAAGAGAAATGCAGCACGTACTTGTCACAGCAAGTTAATTAACAACAGGCCTGTGGCAAGGGGAAACCCCTTTGCATGGTCCCACAAAGACCAGTTCTGAGTCAAGGGCTCAAGGCCAATGTCAGCCTTGGCACAGCCAGGGCAGACCATTCCCTTCCAGCCTTGGGGCATAGCAAGCAGATCTGGGGCAGAAGCTGAGGTCCCCTCCTGAAGCTGAGGCAGGCTGCAGACACTCCTGTGTTGTCCCAGCAGGCAGCCACAGGTCTAGGAGGTATCCCTCTAACCTGCTCAAGGACCTGCCACCACCTCGTGCCACCCGGGTTAGGGAAAGGGGACACACCTCCAAGTCTTGGCCCCCCCACTGCTGACAGGCCTGTCACAGAAAACTCACTCCCTTTACATTTATTTATAGCAGGAGGCTGGATTTTACTCAAAACATAAAAACGGGTTTCAGCAGCAGACCAATAATTATTTCAAGTGTGGTCATTTTTATTGCCATGAATAAAAAATAAAGCTGCTCTTCTGAAGTCACCATCTGTGGTTTCCCCAGGTTATCTACGAGCAAAGGCCTGGATTTAGAACTGTACAATAGAAAAGTGAAACAGAACAATAAATCCCATCCACACAGTTCTTGTAAAAAGCTATCTATTTCAATTTTCACTGTATAAAAACACCAAGAGAATCTTGACAGGGAATATACAAGCCACATGTGGAATCTAAACAATGTTACCAATCTCAAGTGATCTGGGTAAGGGTTTAATAGTTGATGGCGCAGCCAAAACCAAATTCCTTTTAATTCCAAGTTTTCCACCCTCCCCAAAGAAGGGAGGTGTGTGGAAAAATGCTGTACAGTGAGGCCATGCAGACACTGCAGCCTGTGAGAGGGCAGTTGGTCTCATCAAATTGCTTCAAGGTTTTCCCACTGCCACCAGTGGAGGGGCTGGCACAGGTGAGAAGAGTCAACCTGACTCTGTAAACCAAGGACCCCGAGGGCACGAATCCCATCATCTTGTGGGCAGGAATCCCAGCATCTCCTCGTGGGCTTCACTGGATCTCCCCCATGTACAGTCTCTTGTCACTGGATGCAGAGAGGACTGTGGGAGAGAGGGAAGAATATGAAAATGAAACACAACAGTTCAAGGCCTCTGCTAAAGACACCTCTTTGGAGCTGAAGTACTCATGTTGCTCACTGCAAATGACCTAGAAAGCCAAATTTCATTTGCTCCCCCAAAACACTTCATGGAATTACTCCTCTGGCACCTGGTCACCCGCTGTGTGGCTGCTCTTCCTGTCCCGAGGCAGGTCTGACTGTGCCACACAATGTCTGGGCATTACCATGGGGAGGTGTTGACACAGGCTGGTTACACTCTCCAGCGTCCTGAAATGTCATTTTCATGGCAAGGAGGGCTCAGCCGGCCCAGCCGCCGGGATTCCCGGCCACCAGAGGGCACAGCTCGGCCGGGAAAACCTGCCTGGCACTTTTTCCTTTTAGCAGAACTGGCAAAATGCAGCTGGGATCTAAATACCACAGGCCACTGAACCACCTTCACCCAGAAGAGGCTGTGCAGGATTTCAAAACAAGAGTTGAAGGACTGTGTCAGTCCCACTGTCAGTGCTGCTCTTGACACTGACAATGGTTTCACCTGAGTCCAGGAGAGATTATCCCAAGGGAAGTGGAGAATTCAAGCTGCACCAGGGCAGGGTCAGGCTGGACATTAGGAACAAAAATTTTCAGAGCAAGAGTGGTCAGACCCTGGGACAGGCTGCCCAGGGAGGTGGTGGAGTCACCATCCCTGGGTGCGTTGAAGGGTCGTTTGGATGTGGTGTTGGTGGAGATGGTTTAGGGGAGAACTTTGTAGAGCAGGGATGATGGTTGGACTGGGTGATCCCAAGGGGCTTTTCCAACCTGAATGGTTCTATGATTCTCCTACATTACACAGATTAAGATTCAGCTTGACAGGGAGCTGGGCCATCTCTCTAAACTATATTATTACCTAGAAAGGTTGGAGAGATGATCCTTGAGGTCCCTTCCAGCCTGGTGTTCTACGATTTTCAGGATTTCTGCATGAACTCAGACTAGTGTCTGTCACCCTGCAGCATTTTGGCTCCCCACGCAGACCAGCATCATGCAGTGGGTGCAGCAACTGAGAAATGTTCCCAGAAACCAACTGCATCACTCCCATGAAATGCCTGCACACGTTTGTAATTTTTATTTCCAGCTGAGTGATTGATTCACAGAGGAGCTCAGCCGAACACAACTGCAAACAACCTGCTCCAAACTGGAGAGGAAGAGATTGCTCTGCTGTCCCAGCACAGGCCCCGACCTGAAGGCAGGGCAATAAATAAGCAAGGAACAAACCCATAACTCAGGGCCCTGCTGCAGAGACTGTCAGCCCCAGCACAGCCCAGCTCTTGGCTGCACTTTGGGGTCGACTCTTGTCAGTTTTTGGCTGGAGCAATGCAGGGAACTGGCTGATGGTGCCAGTGTTCCCACAGAAACAAACAGCACCCCTATGGTCCCGCCTGGGCCCACACTGAGTGCAGAAGCTGACACCAAACCTGGGCTCAGCTCATGCACAGTGTTAAAATGGTCCTGAAAAAACCACCAGTGCCACGTGCAGGACAGAGTCTTGTTTGCTTCCTACAGCTTTTGGGTAAGTTGGACCCCGGGGTGGAGTCACAATCCCTGGTTGCTAGAACTCCTTAGATAGAATCATGGAATCCCAGACTGCTTTGCTTTGGGAGGGACCTTAAAGACCATCCAGTTCCAACCCCCCTGCATGGGCAGGGACACCTCCCACCAGCCCAGGCTGCTCCAAGCCCCATCCAACCTGCCCTTCAACACTGCCAGGGATGGGGCAGCCACAGCTTCCCTGGACAACCTGGGGTAGGGTCTCACCACCCTCACACCAAAGAATTTCCTCCTAAGATCTCATCTAAATCCTGCCCTCTTGCAGTTTTAATCCATCCCCCCTTGTCCTCTCCCTCCCTGCCCTTGTCCCAAGCCCCTCCCCAGCTTTCCTGGAGCCCCTTCAGGCACTGGAAGCTGCTCTAAGGTCCCCCCAGAGCCTTGTCTTCTCCAGGCTGAGAATAACCATCACTAAAGGCATGGTTATATCCCTGGTGTCCAAACCTAGACACCTCTCAAAACCTTTTTGCATGGCCCTTGGCAAGTCCAGACAAGCTCTAGGCAGCAGCAGCCAAGCCATGGCTCATGGGCACCCTCACACCCCCAGAGTCCTCCTGGGCAGGACACAGGCACAGAGACCCTACGCTCAGCCCAGGACTCCAGGGCACATCCAGCCCAACTCCTGCCTGCAGGAGAGGAGCAGGCAGAAGTCTGCCCACCCTAAATTTGTCTCTGACACTTGGGGCTCTGGGCCCCACACAA
Source organism: Chaetura pelagica (assembly GCF_000747805.2). Classification (NCBI taxonomy): domain Eukaryota; kingdom Metazoa; phylum Chordata; class Aves; order Apodiformes; family Apodidae; genus Chaetura; species Chaetura pelagica. The sequence goes on along the minus strand of NW_009952828.1, from coordinate 1,095,377 downwards.
TTTTGGGGCTGTTTCCCAGAGGATCAGAAGTTCAGCCTGCCCTGTAACTATTTCCCCAGCTGATCTGTGGTGGGGATGACTTACTAATGGGTTCCTCTGGATGGAAAGCCAGCTCATTCACTGATCCAGCATGGCCTGGCAGCTTGTACAAAATCCTCCTGGATGTGGTGTCCCACACATAGACAAACCTACAAGAGAGTCATAATGAGGACAGACATTTGAGAAGGTAAAGCAGGTGCCCCCCCAATGGCTTCTTCCTGCAGCAGTTCCAGCACCTAGGCTGTAGTAGATGCAGCTCTTAGTGTGGATAAACAAGGAGCCTCTCAGGAGCAAAATGCTGCACTGCCAAGTCCAGAAGAGCAGAGGTCTGAGCAGGTAGGAGCTAACATGTCAACTCAATGTTAAAAGCCTCACCACCACCATGGCATGGCAGCCCCACCTTACCCCTCGGGGTGCAGAGATGGATTGGAAAGTGTGGGGCTGTGGAGACCCTCAACAGAGCAGCAGCTCAGTGGGTACAGGAGACAGTGGGAGCAGGGAGGAGGGTTCTCACCAACATCTGCCTAGGAGCCTGGTGGTCACCCTTGGTTAGGGCTGGCTGGGAAGGGGGCCTGGCTGCCTCTTCCAGCCCCTGCACAATCCCTCACAGCCTTACAGAGGGATTTCTTCCTGCTGGATGTTAAGGTCCAGATCCACCTCCCAGCCCTTTTTAGGGTGCTGAGCAGATAGTGCTGAGCTCTTTGGTGACCCCCTGCAGCCCCCTGTGGTCTCCCACCACTGTTGGGTCCTGCCTGAGCACCCCACCTTGTTGGAGGGCAGCAGCAGAGGCCACTGGTGTCCTTCAGGCAGCAGGTCAGAAAGAAACTGGGGGCACCAGGCATGGATGAGCTTCCAGATTACTCTTATAAATGGTCTCAGAGAGCATCAATCACACTGTCCCCAAGTCACCTCCCATGGGTTGCTGCCTGCACAGTGTGGTGGCCACATGCAGGCTCCACAGGGAAGCAGGGCAATGCTCTGCCCCTGCTCATGGTGAGTATCTGCAGGAGGGAGGAGGTGTTTTAATACATCCAAATGAAAAGAGCCCCAAGTGACACCCCACAAACAACCCAGGCCTTGTGATGCTGCACCCCAACTGCAAGGAACCCCACAGCCCTCCCTCCCAAACACTACAGCCTTGCCTGGTAAAATGGCATTTGTTACCAGGGCCACACCTCTGAAAAAAGACTCAGTGGCTTAAGATATCTGCCAGTTCTGAGTGACACTCTGCCTTCTCCTTTTGCTCTTCAGGGAGGTGACTGGCTGCTAAAATGAAATCTGCTGGGGCAGAAAAGGGAAGTGGCAGGGCAGTCATGGTCTGGGTTCAGTGTCAAGGGCAGCTCTGCTGCTCACACACCCCAGAGGCTTCACTATAGCTATTTACGGGGACTGCAGAGGGTTGAGGGCACAGGAGGAGCCCATAAACCACATTTAAAATCAAACTACTGCCTTACACTCCTCCAAAGGAAGGTTGCTGCAAATGCCACTGGGCAGCCCCACGTTTATAAATCCAAGCATGCTGGGAATAAGCAGCTCTTTCCTCAGCCCAGCCTTGGAATACCAAGGCCAGACCATTCCAGGCTTATGCAATGCTACAAACAACGGGCTCCTCAGCTTCACCTGCTCCTTCCCATTTGTAAGGACTTTGCAGCCTGGACAAAGAACAAACTTTGCATGTACAATTTGCCTCTTGAAATAGACCTGAGCTGCTTTTCCAAGCCAAAAAGCACTGAATCATTTATAGCACTTGCTGGCTAGGGAGAGAAGGCACTGGGTGCCAACACAGGGCAGCCTTGCTTTGTTAGCAGCATCCACTGTCAGGCTGGGGTTATTCTTTGGCTCATTTTCTTGAAACACAGGAAGAAACTCAAGCCTGCAACTTAACAACCATGACTGTTACTTAAAGCAGCATTTCTTCAAGCACAACTATTTTATCTAGCAGGCAAGACCTGTATCAAGTGCCTTCTCAAAGCACTCTGCTGTTGTGTTTTTCATTTGGTGTTGCAAAGCAGGCAAGCACTTGAAGTAGTTGATTTTACTACAACCCTTCTAAAGGGCACTGGACTGGGAAGGAGTCACATCCCAGTCACTTGCTGGGACAGCTGGCCCCACTGTACCTGGACAGTGAGAGCTAAAGTTGTCTGTATCCTCTACCAGAAATTCATTAATTTGCTGATTACTACTGCTCCATGCCCTGGACCCCAGCCTGCAGGAATTCCTGTCTCCATGTCACTGAGTACATCTGGATTTACTCCAGCAGAGGCTGGTCTCCTTGATGGTGACCTTCAGTGTCCAGAATGGGCCTTCTGCTGGCTTCCTCCCTCTACCTGTTTTACTCCTCAATTACCTTAGCTTACAGAATATCTCATTTAAAAGTCCAATGTGTGCTAATTTGGTCTGATCTTTATTACTTCTTTCTCATTAATTAAAGTAAGGCTCAACAACAGTCCCTGGAACACCACTGGTGCTTCCTGCAAGCCACCATGCAGCAACTTCACTGGTATTTGTGGTACTTACCAGTATAAACCCCTCACTACACCCTACTTCCCAGGTTCCCTGCTTCCAGAAGACTTTCACAGGCATCTGCCCATACCTAGTTCACTGTCAACCACACTCCTGTCACCTGCTGGTCCTAGTGCTGGATCCTGTGGTTGACCATAAGCAGCAATGCAGATCTCTACTCAGCTTTTGACATCAAGAAGCTTTTACATCTCCTCCATGGACAGGAAGCCAATATGGACACATAGCTACAGGAATCAGGGCAGACAATGCTCACAGAAGACCTCAAAGGGTCGCTGGGGTTTTCAAACATAACTCTGAGTCTTCAGATTGTGATCCAGCTCATTTCAGGGGTGCTTGTAAAATGATTTAGGATTGAAGGTAACAGAGGCAGTGGCAACTCACCTGTCAGCAGATCCCCCTGCTATTTTACTTCCATCTGGGGACCAAGAGCACCTCAGAAGATTCTAAAATAAAAGAACAATTACAGATCTATTTCCAGAGGAAGATTTGGTTTTCCTCTTCTACTTGAATTAAAATCACCCTGAGACTTTAAATATCACGAGCACTTCCCTTTCAGAAGATGAGAAAGTAATTACAGATTCAGTTTTACTGCTGGAAACATTCAGTGCCTTGTTATTTCACACAAAGTAGATCGTAAATGTAGAAAATACTTAATTTACAGCTAATTATGGTTGAACCAAGCAAAGAAATCTTCTTACTGCAGCTTTAATTGGAATCCCACTTTGTGCGTTAATCTTTCTGTGAGTCCTTATTAAAGCCTTTCTGGTTTAAACTCGGATTGAAAAAAATATTTCTGGAGAAGTTAAGAGCAGCAGCATTTTACAAACAACCACGTTTGGATCTGCAGTGCACTCACCTTTTCAAAATTATGTATGTTCCCCTGAAAAATCTTCACACATCTCTCTTTGGGGGCAAAGGGCCGCACATCCCAGATGCGAACTGCAAGAGAGAGGTCCCAGGCATCAGCTGAGAAAGGCAGGGACAGGGCAAGGGCAGTGCTGGCAGCCTTCCCTGTCCCAGGAAATGCAAAGACCTGCTCATGCTCCTCGTTTCCTTCATGCCTAGGTTTCCCCAGAAGCATGTAGGTGTGCCTACATGAGCATTTGCTCAGCTGAGCACCCCCCGCAGGACACAGGCGGTTTGGAGGCGGTGCTGTCACTCCCTGCTGTGGGGACACATCCAAACCCCCCCAGCGGGAGCCAGACTGCAACTGCCTTCAACTGGCTGCCCAGATTGTGCCCCCACTGCCCTCTGGGAGAGGTGACAAACCCTTCTGATGCAAAGGAGGTGACTGTCACCAGTGTAACAAGAATTGCAGCTTTATCTCTGGAGCCAAACTCCTTTCCAAAATGCCATGCAAAGCCACCAGGAGGGAGCAGCATCTGACAGCTCTGCTGTCCCCCCCCCCCAGGAAGGATGTACCTGTGTTGTCCATGGCATTGGAGAGCAGGTAGGAGCCTTCTGAGCTCAGGCTGAGGCCAGTCACTGAGTCTGCATGTCCCCTCATGGTGTAGGTGAGCTTGTTCTGGCGAAGGTCCCAAACCTGTCAGACACAACATTGTGGTTTGGTGAAAATATCAGACTGCTGGAAAGGCTGTTGCCAAAGTGTCTCACATGGGTACTGATCAGGCAGCTGATGGCATCAGCTTTCTATCTCAGGGTCTGGATGGCTAAAAGATAATGCTAGAATTGTATACACTGTGTATGGAAAAGGGAATTTGCCCCTTAGAAGACTTCTTAACTATTGTATCCAGACACCAAGGAGTTACACATCAGCAGCTCCATTAGCACAGGAATCCCTCTGCACCTGGATACAGCTCCCAGATTCCACTGACTCATGGCATAGAGCAGCAGTTGTTCAACCTCCAAAATTTCACACTAAGCATTTGTTCGGCTGAGCACCCCCCGCAGGACACAGGCGGTTTGGAGGCGGTGCTGTCACTCCCTGCTGTGGGGACACATCCAAACCCCCACAGCGGGAGCCAGACTGCAACTGCCTTCAACTGGCTGCCCAGATTGTGCCCCCACTGCCCTCTGGGAGAGGTGACAAACCCTTCTGATGCAAAGGAGGTGACTGTCACCAGTGTAACAAGAATTGCAGCTTTATCTCTGGAGCCAAACTCCTTTCCAAAATGCCATGCAAAGCCACCAGGAGGGAGCAGCATCTGACAGCTCTGCTGTCCCCCCCCCCCAGGAAGGATGTACCTGTGTTGTCCATGGCATTGGAGAGCAGGTAGGAGCCTTCTGAGCTCAGGCTGAGGCCAGTCACTGAGTCTGCATGTCCCCTCATGGTGTAGGTGAGCTTGTTCTGGCGAAGGTCCCAAACCTGTCAGACACAACATTGTGGTTTGGTGAAAATATCAGACTGCTGGAAAGGCTGTTGCCAAAGTGTCTCACATGGGTACTGATCAGGCAGCTGATGGCATCAGCTTTCTATCTCAGGGTCTGGATGGCTAAAAGATAATGCTAGAATTGTATACACTGTGTATGGAAAAGGGAATTTGCCCCTTAGAAGACTTCTTAACTATTGTATCCAGACACCAAGGAGTTACACATCAGCAGCTCCATTAGCACAGGAATCCCTCTGCACCTGGATACAGCTCCCAGATTCCACTGACTCATGGCATAGAGCAGCAGTTGTTCAACCTCCAAAATTTCACACTATTCTTTCCCAAAGAGTCACTGCCTTCCATGGGGCAGAAGGAACAGATCTCACGTCAGTGCTACACTTAGGGATGGCCCTCTGACAAGCACATGCTCTCCATGGCTGGGTAAGGCTGGAGCCCAAGACTAAAAGCACAGTAAGACAGACTGAACCACAGGACTGTCAGAAGCTCAGTTACCAGCTGAATGAAACATTGAGCTCACTCTTAAATAAGAACTTTCCACACTAGCAGGTGACTAAGCAAACTGGAGCAGAGGGCAGAGACTGTGGATGTGTCACCACATTTACTTTGGTTTACCTCATATATGGCTTTAGAGTCTGAGGGCTGGGCACAGGCTGGCAGAAGAGCCAGCAGACCACATTGGCTCCAGCAATGTATGACAGCAGCACTGGGATGCCTGGCCAGAAATGCCAGGGCTGCCCAGGGTGTCACGTGGCAAAGAGCCCTGGAGCAACTCCCTGAGTTTGTTGGCCCTGTACCAACAGGGAGGTCACATACTGTGGGACCACATGGCTCTTGTGACTGTAAAATTAACCAAGAGGCCTTCATACTTGTCCTTGACCAAGGCAAGATGTGACAAGATGGAAAAGGTGCACGAGGCCATAGAGGCTCAGGAGGACAAGGGTGTCCCAGGGTGTCCTACCTTAATATCGTTGTCGATGCCTCCAGATATGATCTGATCACTGGTGTCATTGAAGGTGACAGCCAAGACCTGGTATGTGTTCTGGAATGTCTGGACAGCAGCTTTTTTCCTGATATCCCACAGCTGAAAAGCACAGCAGTTGGAAAACTTGAACAGAGATATTTGATGATAAAATTCCAGGGAGCTGCACAGATCCTTGGCAGAGACTCCAAATCTTCTCCTGAAATCCCTTCTTTTAGAGGTCTCTATAAAAACCAGGGCAAGAGCCTGGTGTGGTTGGAGCAAGGAGTGCAGGGGAGGAAGAAAGGCCAGCATGTGAGATGTCATTAACAGCTTGCCCTTTCCCTCTTGACCAGCACGAACAACTGAGCAGAGGAACCTTCTTAATCCGCTCTCACCAAGAATTATAGGAACCGGGAGCAGCCACATTTTATTTCCAATTTTTTAAATTCTGAACTTAAAGTTACTAGATAATGAAATCATCAGAGTAACAAAGGGCTGATTTTAGCCCACTTAAATGGCAAACCCCTCCAACATTCTTTCAGACCACCTCCTGACACTGACCTTGACCGTCCCGTCGTCGCTGCCGGTACAGACCAGCTGCGGTCCCCGCCGCGCCGGGTAGCAGGAGTTGACAAAGGACGTGTGGCCCTTCAGCCTCTTCACCCTCTCTCCAGTCTCACTGTCCCACACAGCCACGGTTTTGTCAGTGGATGCTGAGAAAAGCATGCTGCAAAGAGGAATTGCCACCATTTTTGGAGACCATCCTCCCCTCCCACGTTTTTTACTCTCAAGTTCTGTGGGAAGAATCTCCCCCGTGTGCTAAGACAAAGGTGGTGTCTCAGGGGAGGCTGACTGACAGCAGGGCAGCTACACTGGAGGCACCCCCACTAAAGCCCACTTTTAAACACATATGGACTGGTTTTTCACCTCCTCAAACACTCTCTGGGATGAGCATGAGGAAAGCTCAGATGCAACAGTGGAACAGCCTTTTAAACTAACAAATATCTCACTTGTTTTCCTTCCCTCCCCAGTCTCTCCCAAACGACCAACACTAACTTCCTCATGTTCCTCAAGAAGGGCATCAGTGGGTGATGGGCAACTCCAGATCCTTTGCTCAGTCCCAAGCAGGCATCACTCCTGACCTGGGGAAGCCACACTGCAAGTGCTCACTGTGTGAGGGCTGAGCAGGGGCACTGACAGGTGATCTGTGGGGGCTGCAGCCAGAAGGAAGCACCTTCCTCTGGAACAGGCTGGGTCCTGGGAGATGCCCACACAGGCTGTACCTGCCATCTGTGTTATAGTGCAGCTCCATGACTGCCCCGCTGTGTCCCTTCAGGGTGGCAAAGTTGTCACAGTCCCCGTAGACATTCCACAGCACTGGGGGGAAAAAGAAGGGAGAGGTAAGGACACACAGACACAGCTCCCTGCTGTGGATGGAGCCACTCTCTGGGAATTCAGCAGAAGGAACTATGCCCCATTGCTACTACCCAGCCTGGAATGTTCTATAGTAATGAACAGCATCATGTGAACCCCAGAAGGACCGAGATGGTTTGAGCCCATTTATGGTTTTACATCCATCTGAGTCCATGAAGAACAGCAATAATCTTCACCTCAGCAAGGCAAAGCATCAGAACTGTTTCTGCAGATTGCTGCAGTCACACAGACCCACAGGTACCCCTGTGAGGGACCTGGGAAGGCAGGCTGTGACCAGCACAGTGTGTTACCAGCCCCACATGAGGACAGTGACGGCCCAGAGGAGCAGGAAGAAGTTGCTCTCCCCTCCAGGGGAAGCACTTGGCACTGAGTATCCAGCAAACTGAGGGCTGAGGTCACAGAATGTGTTAAGGGACTTTAAAGGTCATCCAGTCCCACCCCCTGCATGGGCAGGGACACCTCCCACCAGCCCAGGTTGCTCCAAGCCCCATCCAACCTGCCCTTCCACACTGCCAGGGATGGGGCAGCCACAGCTTCCCTGGGCAACCTGGGCCAGGCTCTCACCACCCTCACACACAAGAATTTCCTCCTAAGATCTGAACTAAATCCTGCCCTCCTGCAGTTTTAATCCATCCCCCCTTGTCCTCTCCCTCTCTGCCCTTGTCCCAAGCTCCTCCCCAGCTTTCCTGGAGCCCCTTCAGGCCCTGGAAGGAGCTCTAAGGTCTCCCTGGAGCCTTCTCTTCTCCAGGCTGAACATCCCAACTCTCCCAGCCTGTCTCCAGAGCAGAGCTGCTCCCTTGGATCATCCCACTGGCCTCCTCTGGACTCTCCCCAGGAGCTCCATGTTCTTCTCCTGTTGGTGGCTCCAGAACTGGACCCAGCACTCCAGAGGGCATCTCAAAAGAGAGAACCACCTCCCTGCACCTGCCTCAAACCCACCACAGCAGTGGCTCAGATCCCAGCAGCCCCAGCCCAGGACTCACAGATCAGCCTGTCGAAGCCAGCAGAGGCCAAGGTGTTGCCATTGGGGTGGAACTTGCAGCAATACACCTCCCCCTCGTGCCCCGAGAGCAGCATGATGGGGGCCTGCAGGGAGGAGCAGCGCGGGGGGCCCTGCAGGAGGCAACAGGAGAGCAGGTGAAGGGACAACACAAGGGGAACCCCCCAGGGTATGGCCAGGACCCCCTCATGGGTCTTCCCACACACCCTTGATCCCTCAGGGGCTTTCCCTCACATCCCACCATCCCCTCACATCCCATCATCCCCTCACTCAATCATTCTGGTTGGAAAAGACCTCTAAGATATCAAGTTTAATCCTTCCCCCAGCCCTGCCCAGGCCACCCCTGCCCCATGTCCCTCAGCACCATCTCCAGGGTTTTGAAACCCCTCCAGGGATGGGGACTCCACCACTGCCCTGGGCAGCCTGGGCCAGGGGCTGACAGCCCTTTGGGGAAGAAATCATGCCCAATACCCAATCTAAGCGTCCCCTGGCACAACGTGAGGCCATTTCCTCTTGTTCTATCACTTGTTCCTGGGCAGCAGAGCCCGACCCCCCCCACACACACCTCCCCGGGCCCTTCTATAACCCCACAGACCCCATTCCCCACAAAGAACCTCCTCAAACC
>NW_009952828.1:1079509-1085661 GCF_000747805.2 Chaetura pelagica | reverse complement strand
CTCCCCCTCCAGGCCCAGCCCGGACCCTCCAACCCCCGTAAGTTCCGCCCCGGTGTTAGAAATGAAATGTGCTGTTGATTTGGCGCTGTAGTGTTAGAAACATAGCGTCGGGTTTGGTTTCTGTGCCTGTATCTGTCTCCTAGTGGTTTAAATATATAGTTTGTTTGAGATACGTGAGGTATCTGCGCATCCTAAGGGCACCAGGAGGGGTTTGTTGCCCAGGAAACTGAGGGAGTGAGTTGGGCTCCATCTGGGGATCAGAGCAGGATTTATGGCCCAAGATCAGACCCAACGAAGCCACTTCTGTCCTGCTGCTCAGGGCAGGGTGACACCAGTGGGTTTGTTAATTGGGGAGGCAGCCAAGGGGGCAAGAAAGGTCAAATTTTTACCTTAAAAAGTGACCTGCTAGAATAGGATGTGTGAACAGGGGCGGGAAACTTACAGGATAATTTGAAGCGTGGGAGAGGCTGTGAACCCTGGAGTGCCCAGCCAGTGGGGACACAGGGGAGGGAACTTTGGGAATAGGGAATAGAAGCCGTTATTCACCTTGCTATGGGTGTGCCTGCCTGTTTAGGGCACCCGTTCTTGCAAGAATTTAAATAAACGTTTCTCACACCGGAATCTGCCTGCTGGTCAGGCCTGGGCGTTCCCTGCCTGAGGGAGTTTTGTTTCTTTCCCAGGCAGCTCCGAAGGCAGAAGAATTTACCTGGCAGGACCATGGAGCCCCTGCCCGAGCTCTATGCCATCTTCCAGGGAGAGGTGTGAGGGCTGCGGGGCCCGGGGGGGCTGCACGGCTTGGGGAGGGGGCTGCTTGGGGCCTGTGGTTTGTTGTTTGAGGTTCAGTGGCGTTTTGGGTACCTGGTGGTTTTGTTCCACAAACTCCTGTGTGTGTTTGTGTGTTTCTAGACTCGTAGGACAGAATCACAGAGTTGTTTTAGTTGGAAAAGGCCTTTAAGATCATCGAGTCCAGCTGTTGACCCAGCCCTGCCAAGGCCACCACTAACCCATGTCCATCAACATGACATCTACAGGGCTTTGAAATCCCTCATAGATTTCCCATGGGAGAAGCACATAGAAACACAGAATCTTTCTGGTTGGAAAAGACCCTTCAGATCATTGAATCCAACCATAATCTAACCCTGTCAACCATTAACCCAACTCTGCCAAGTCCAATCCTTAAGCCATGTCCCTCAGCACCATCTCCAGGGCTTTGAAACCCCTCCAGGGATGGGGACTCCCCCCCTGCCCTGGGCAGCCTGGGCCAGGGCCTGACGACCCTTAAGGTGAAGGTTGTCATGTATATATTCATGTGGACATACTTATATCCACATATACAAATAAAAGATCATGATCTGAACAGCAGGACTTGGTTGCCTGACCAGTCCTGCTCCAGGGTGATCCAGCATTTCATTGTCCAGCCTGCCTGGAAATCTGAAACTGAAGGAAAGCAGGAAAACTCTGTAGGCTTCTGTGCATTTTCTAACCTGGGCTTCACAAACAGGTCTTTTCTGAAGGGCTTTGCCTTAGGTTTTTGTCTTGATTTTCTTCACAGGTTGCTACAGTGACTGAATATGGGGCATTTATAAAAATTCCAGGCTGCAGGAAGCAAGGTTTGTGTCTGTGGTTTTGTTCAGAGCTTTGCTGGTGTGTTTGAGCTGAGAAGTTGTCCTTGGAGCTCAAGACTTGCTCTGGGCTCTCAGGACAAGTGTTTTTTTTTTTCTAAATAAGGAAGAAGTTGAGATTTTCACCAAGTGTTTATAATAAGATGGTGTGTTTACATGAGTCCCACAGGGACTTGGAGCTTGTTGATAATTTCAAGACATTTTAGAATCATAAAATGTCTTGGGTTGGAAGGAACCTCTAAAGGTCCCCTCGTCCAACCCCCTGACAATAAGCAGGGACATCTCACACTAGAGCAGGTTGCTCAGAGCCCCATCAAGCCTGACCTTGAGTGTCTCCAGGGATGGGTCTTCCACCACCTCTCCAGGCAACCTCTTCCAGTGATCCACCACCCTCATATTAAGGAACGTTTTCCTGATGTCCCATCTAAATCCACCCTTTTCCACCTAAACCCATCATCTCTTGTCCTGTGATTATATCTCCTTGTGAACAGCTCTTCCCCAGCCTCCTTAGAGGCTCCTTTCAGGTATTGGATTTTAGAGAATAATTTTAAGGTATTAGACAAACTAGAGAGATTTTCTGCAATTAGTTGGAGTTAATTTGGAGCTGCTCTTGATAAGCTTTTACATGTTTCATTGATGCAACTCATTAATTCTCACCTGCATCTCCAAGCCTGTCTGATTGTGCATGGCCAGTTAAAATCAATTAGCCCTGTCAATTAAAAATAATTTGGAGCACACATGCCCAGTGTATGTATATGTATGTTTATATATGACCCATGGGGACTACTGTCCTTGTTCTGAACACTGTAAAACACTCAAAACCAGAAATTAAAAAGGATCAGTTAAAGGTGAAATAAACACTGTGAATATTTGATTTATTAGCAGTCCAAAAAGATTTTCCTCCTGTACCTGCCCAGGATGTTCTTGCATCCACCACTCTTTGGACACCATCATTCCAGAGACAAAACTGTGATGTAAAAGTGAATTTTTGGTGTGTTTTTTCCCTCCCTCCCTTTCTTCTGATCCAACCCCACAACTAGGCCTTGTCCACAGGACTCACATGTCCTCCTGCCACGTGGACAAACCCTCGGAGATCGTGGATGTTGGAGACAAAGTGTGGGTGAAGCTCATTGGGAAAGAGGTAATTTTCCTTCTTTAGTGCCGTGTAGATAAAATAAACTGCAAAACCTGAGAACTTCTGCCCCCAGAGGTTGTGTTTCTGTCACATTCTCAGGTTAGGGGGCTCCCTTTTATCAACAGGTGTATTCTCATGGCTGTGACTCTGGGCACTGACCCTCTGTGACTTGCAGTTGAGGAAGAGGAACTTCATGAAGGCTTTTGGCTTCAAACCAACAAAATGCTTCCCTTTCTCCCCCAGCCCACCCCTTGCAGCCTGCATGGCCTTCACTGGGTGCTTGGGTGGCTTCATGAGCAACCTGAGGGGATCCCACAGTAAAAGACCACACAAACAGTCCATGAACTCTCTTGAGAGACAGCAAGTGCCTTCTTAGGAGAAGCTGAGATGTTTGTTTCTTTCCAGAAGATGTCAGTAAATTATGCCTGAGAGAAAACAAAGAGGCTTTTTGGTCTTTTTTTTTTTTTGTAGTAAGAGCTTTATACATTATTTTTTTCCCCACTATCTATGTTGCTTTTCTTTCTGCAGCAGATGGGACACATCATCTGTATTTAGAGATTTAAAAAAACCCCTAAAAGACTTTTGCTCTGGTGAGCCATGGAAACAAAGCAAGCTGGCTGTATTGTGTTGGGATCAAGGCAAAACCATTTTGTTGCACAGGATTTGGCCATAAATGCTTTATATTTTTTTTTCTTTGGAAAAAAGATAATTGAGTTGATGTACAAAACAAGGACTTGATTTGGTGGGGGGATAAAGGGAAAAGGGTTGAGAAGCTTGGGCTTAATTACACAGTATAGAAAATGTGTGTGAAAGACTCTACAGGTTCCTTTTAGCCATCTGTGATGTGCCTTTTTTCAATTTTGTTTGTATAAATTGTTTTTAAGCCACAGTTTTCTTGATCTGGAACACAATTGTTGGGTTCCTGGTGTCTTTGCTATAGGGGTGGGGGGAGATGTGGACAGTGGAAGATTCTATGATTAGATTGTCTGCAAATAACTGCATGGATGTCATGACCAGACAAACCAGAAACACCTTTAACAGCAGCCCTGGTGGAAATGGAAGAAGTTGTAAGAAAGGCTTGAAAAAAAACACCCCAAAATACAACTTTTGCTCTTGCTTCTGAAGGGATAATGTGGCAACCAAGGACTTAATAGGTCTCAGAAAAAGAGTAAGCCCCTCAGAGAAACACTTGAAACATTTTTAGTCTCCTGAGGAGACTGAAAGGATACACAGTTCTATTTTTCAGGGTACAAATTGGGCAAAATGTCAGTCCAGGGGGTGAGTGATTTGAGATCTACAGCAAAGCTTCCAAATCTGCCCTTTCTCCTACAGCTCTGGGGTCTGGTTGTATCAAAGCAGAATATTAATCTGAACAGACCTGTGGTTTGAGAGGACCAGGGGCAATGGTTTAGAGCTTGAAGAGGGGAGATTTAGATTAGATATTAGGAGGAAATTCTTTACTATGAGGGTGGTGAGACATTGGAACAGGTTGCCCAGGGAGGTTGTGGCTGCCCCATCCCTGGCAGTGTTGAAGGGCAGGTTGGATGGGGCTTGCGAGTTACAGAAAACTTTCCATCATCAAAGAAAAGCTATTATAGGTAAAATGATACAGAATATTGTTTGGAATTACATTAATTTATACTGAAATCTTCACTTTCCATTTACAATCACTTTATATCTTCTACTTTCAAATGTGTAATTTTTGAAGGTACAGCTTTTTGGAAATGGAGAGATTGCAAATTGAACAGGACTAAATTTTGAAAGGCGTGATATGTGCAAATATTTCATTTTAACTGGTGGCAGCTCTTTAGGAAGTGAAAGGCTGATCAGCTCTGTAATGGAAATGAAGCAGTCACTGAACACAGCTCAGGAAAGAGGAACAAAGCAAAAGCATCTGAGTTGGAGGAGCCTCAAGTGGCCTCTGCTGCAAATGTGCATTTAACAAAGGTGCATTAAATGGGGAACTAGTCACTCCTCTTCTGATAGCAAGAGCCAAATGGACTGCAAGTGGGTTTATGTTTACACAATTGTACCTTCCTTCTCCTGCAGAAATGATTGTCTGGGATCCCCATTGAGCTGCCTTGCATCTGATCATGTATTTTTTATTAGGACATTAACCTACTGCTTCTACTGTTCTCATGCATTACTTGCTTCAGGGTTGAGGAAAGACCTGGTGTCAGCAAACCCTGGGACCCCTCTTCTTCACACAAAGAGGGAGGGCCTGAAGTGCACCATGTAACCATCCTTCTTCAGCCTCCTTTAACATCAACACACAGAACAAGGTTAGCAGACCTCCAGACTAGACCCCAGGGTGAAGGTCTTCTACACAAGAGATGTCCTAGATAAAACCTAAACATTAACTAAAGTCACTGGTAGCTTTTGTGTGGACGTGAACCCTCAGAATCAAGCACAGAATCACAGAATGGTCGGAGTTGGAAGGAACCTCTGGAGATCATCTAGTTCAACCCCCACTAGAGCAGATCACACAGGAAAACGTTCAGGTAGGTTTTGAACATCTCCAGGGACAGAGACTCCACAACCTTCCTGGGGAATTTGTTCCAGTGTTCTGTTACCCTCACAGGTTCTGCACCTGGGCTGGGGAAAGCCCAAACACAAATACAGGCTGGGTGGAGAATGGATCGAAAGCAGTACAGAAAGGAAGGACTTGGGATTGACAGTGGACAAGAAGCTGTCCCATCCTTAAAAGTGTCCAAGGCCAGGTTGGATGAGGCTTGGAGCAGCCTGGGCTGGTGGGAGGTGTCCCTGCCCGTGCAGGGGTTGGAACTAGATGATCTTTAAGGGCCCTTCCAACCTTTATATGATTTGAGCTTCTCTTATTACTCAGATACCTGTTGAACAGTTTTTTAAGTGGCATTATTAGCTGGAGTGCTCTAAGTGCAGCTACAAACTAATCAAGCTGAAGCACTGTCACAGAGGCCTTTCTGCCACTTCTCTTTGCTCACCAGAAGTTTCCTTCCTTCTCTAGACACAGTATGTTAATTAACAGCATTGCCATTTACTCCTTGCTCCCTGTCTTTCCCCTCCAGATGAAAGATGACAAGCTGAAGCTTTCCCTCTCCATGAAGGTTGTGAACCAAGGCACAGGAAAAGACCTCGATCCAAACAATGTTTCCCTTGAGTAGGTAAATCTACTGAGCAGAACATAAGGGATCAGACAGGTAGCTGCTGCTGCCTTTCCCTGCCCTACACTCCTGCCTTGCCTGCCATACTTATTCTCTCACTCTCCTTCCTTTGGAGGGTGATGAGGGCTTTTCCTGAGCCCCTAGTGATGGCTGGAGGGCTGGCAGGTCATTCCTGGGTATGTGGCCTGGAGGCAGGTGGGAGCTCTTGGGGGCTGTGGGGAATTCCAGCCCTTCACAGCACCACAGGGTTTT
>NW_009952828.1:1065188-1079497 GCF_000747805.2 Chaetura pelagica | reverse complement strand
CAGCTTGTGCTGGGAGGATTGTTTCTTCCAGCTGGGATTTGTCTCACTTCCACATGCTACAAAATCAAATCTGAACTGCTCAGATGTTTCAGAGCTTCTTTGTCTACCTTTTTAAATTTGTCTACTTTTTTTTTTTTTTTGTGGCAGTGTCTCTTGCAGGTCAAATAAAATAATGTTATTTTCCTGCTTTGTGGGCATCTATCGTAGAATCATAGAATAGTTTGGGTTTGGGTTGGAAGGGACCTTAAAGATCATCAAGATCCAAACCCCCCTGCATGGGCAGGGACACCTCCCACTAGAGGTTGGTCAGCTCTGTTCCTGGGTTTAGCCAAGTGGTGCTTTTAGAGCAACATTAGAAAAAAGTTGTGTTAAGATCATGTCCATATCAATATAGAGGGTTAAAGAGGAGAGGTGGTTGAAAAAGGAACTGTCCTTCTCTTTCCAGTCAGGATGAGAGGAAGAAACGTACCTTCAGAGACTACACAAGTCAGAAGATCACTCTTGAAGCTGTCCTGAACACTGTGTGCAAGAAATGTGGGTGCAAAGGTGTGTCCTTCAACATTGCCTTCTTCTGTAGCCAAACCAGGCACTAACCTGTAGGTAGGATTGGGTTGACATCTGTCTCATGGTGGTGTCTTGCTGTATAAGGACTGAGTTTTGCTTCCCCGTGTCTTAGAGGACAACTACATAGTTGAGAAAAAGGAAGATTCAGCTAAACTCCTTTTATAGATATTTTTAAAATAAATCTCATCCTTTAGGGGGCCTACAAGGCAGCTTGGGAGGGACTTTTTTCAAGGGTTCATAGTGAGAGGACAAGAGGAGATGGATTAAAATTTGAAGAGTGGAGGTATAGATTAAGTATTAGAGGAAAGTCTTTAGTGTGAGGGTGGTGAGACACTGAAAAAGGTTGTCCAGAGAAACTGTGGCTGCCCCATCCCTGGAGGTGTTCAAAAGCAGGTTGGATGGTGCTTGGAGCAATCTGGGCTGGTGGGAGGTGTCCCTGCCCGTGGCAGGGAGTTGGGACTGGATGGTCTCTAAGGTCCCTTCCAACTCAAACCATTTAATTATTTTGTGATTCCTGTAAAGAACCTTCCCTCTGAGGGTCAGTGCAGTTTCCCTTCTTGCAGTGTTTGTGTTACTATGTCTCACAGCCAAGGGCTCATTCCCATGTTGCATTTTAAAAAAGAAAAATACTTCACCAGCTCAGATCATTCTGCAGAACCATCAGTGGAATCATAGAATGGTTAAGCAGCAGGATGTTGGCTTATGTGATGCCTTTTTAAGAGCTTGTGCAAATTGCTGAGGCATAAAGTAATTCTTCTGTACATGGAGCTTTTGCTGCACCCTACCTGTTTTATGTTATTTAGCTATAGAGTAAATACTGAATTGAAGTTCATGGTGTTCTGGAGAAGGTTAGTAATGAGCATTGTTCTCTGTAGTGATAGAAAACTACCTTTAAAATAGCATTTAAAAAAAACCCCAAACTGAACTGGATTGTCCATATTTCCAGTCTGCTGTTCAATGATGATACCTATTCCTAACAGGCAGGGAGATGTTGTCTGTCAAAGTCTCCACTACAACTGTTGGTGGGTCAACCTCAGTGTCTCCAGACTAGAAAGGGTAGAACCAGAGGAGCTGATTTCCTCTATATTTGTGCCATTGGTCTTCTTTACTGTGTGCCTGTTACACCTGTTAACTCCCTTTTCCCATACACTTTTCCATGCTGTTCAAGCCCTTGTGCAGCCACATTTCTACCAATTGCCCTTTTCAGGCAAGAGTCCCTTAGTTTTTTCCTGACTGATCATTCCAAAATGCCCTGGGTTGTGTTTGCTCCCTGTTTGTTTAATGAGGGCATATGAAACAAGCTCAAATGCTAGGACAAAAAATGTGCAGTGTAGTTTTATCTTACTGTGATTAGTAAAGATAAGATTATTGGTGGCACTTCAAGTGTCTGAAATGCAGTTTAAAAAAAAACCAACAGAGGTGGGTTGCTCCATCAAACACTGTTTTACAGGTCATTTTACCAAGGAGTGTTTTATGCAGCCTGGAGGTACCAAATACAGCCTCATTCCAGAGGAGGAGGAAGAAGAGGTGACAGCAGCAGGATGTGAAAGAGATAAAAAGACCAGCGGGGCTGATGATTCTTCAAAAAAAAGGAAAAAGGTAACAAGTGCTTTACTACTGACCTGGAAAAGTGAACTAGATCCCTTGTTCTATGTAGTCACAGCTGGGGTTTGCTACAGCAATGTGGTTGTGAGCAAGTGGCTCAGTTTTGTGCTGATTCTGTAGACTCCCCTGCAGACGTTTTAATAATTCTTACACTTTCTGCCCTTATTCTCATAAAACTGTCTTTAAGGTGCTTTTGTGCTGTCATGCACATTCTTCAAAAGGGATTTCTTGGAGTGAGAAAAGGATTGATATTTTTTCTTTCCTGGACTTTTTGGGGCTCTATAGAAACTGCTTCATTTTCCTGAATTTCTGTGGTTCTTGCCAGTGTCTCTGTTTCCCTCCCTTCCCACTGCTCTTGCCCTCACACCTTTCTCTCCCCTGGCTGCCCTGCTCAGTGGGTGTCCTGCCTCAGCCAGCACTCTGGGAACAAGGCTTATCTGCACGTACCAGGGGAAAATCACTACCTGTATTTGCACAGGGAGAGTACTGCCTTTCCAGGCTCTAAAGCAATAGTTTTCTGTGTGAAAATGCCAAGAGATAAGAGACCTTTCATGTCAAGTGTTTGAACTCTGGCTTCAAGGTGTGCTATTATAAAAGGTAGGGGATTGCTGAATCCAAACCAGCAGCTTTTGGTGGTCAATCTGTTTATACATATACATGTGTTCTAGATCTAGACTTCATAGAGTCATAGGGGTTGGAAATGACCTCTGAAGATCATGAAGTCCAAATGCCAAGAGATAAGAGACCTTTCATGTCAAGTGTTTGAACTCTGGCTTCAAGGTGTGCTATTATAAAAGGTAGGGGATTGCTGAATCCAAACCAGCAGCTTTTGGTGGTCAATCTGTTTATACATATACATGTGTTCTAGATCTAGACTTCATAGAGTCATAGGGGTTGGAAGTGACCTCTGAAGATCATGAAGTCCATCCCCTGCTGCAGCAGGAACACCTAGGGAAGATCACACAGGAACATGTCCAGACGACATGAGAAAGTCTCCAGAGAAGGAGATTCCACAGTTTCTCTGGGCAGCCTGTCCCAGGGCTCTGTCACACAGAAAAGAAGTTTCTCCTCATGTTGAGGTGGCTGAAGTTTGGCTTCCAGTCATGTTTTTCACTGGTATTATGGCTTCTGGCACTTTGGGACACTTCTGTGAGTGGCTGGGGATGTTTGTCTTGGGGAAGACCTTAGAGCACCTTTCAGTGCTTGAAGAGGCTCCAGGAAAGCTGGGAAGGGACTTGGGAAAAGGGCAGGGAGGGAGAAGACAAGGGGGAACAGATTAAAACTGGAAGAGGGGAGATTTAGATGAGATATTAGAGGAAATCTGTGAGTGTGAGGGTGGTGAGAGCCTGGCCCAGGTTGCCCAGGGAAGATGTGGCTGCCCCATCCCTGGCAGTGTCAAAGGGCAGGTTGGATGGGGCTTGGAGCAGCCTGGTCTAGTGGCCCCTGCCCATGCAGGGGGGTGGATCTAGATGGTTTTTAAGGTTCCTTCCAATCCAAACCATTCTATGATTGTGTGTTTGCCCTCCAGTCAGTACAAAATGAGGTTAGTATTAATTCCACATCCAATCTGCAGTTGATGTTTGCCCAGGAGTGCTCTGGATAGTAGATCCAGTGTCAGGAGCAGGATCTCTCTTGACTGTAGATCCTGTTGCCTGGTTCCACCCTGGGATGTGCTTTTTGCTGCCTAGCTGTGTAGACTCTTGTTCAGGAATGTCTTGGGCTGGTCTGTGCAGCGTCGTTACGCTGTAGCGGAAAACACAGAGGCTCTTGTGCCTCTCCTGCTCTCCCAGGCACGTGCCTGAGCTGAGGTATCTCCCAACTCCCAGGCCAACTGCCACTAACCTTTCCAAGCTCCAGACACTGGGCTTCCTCCTGCCATGGAGCAGTGTGAGAAATATTGGTGATACCTGAGCAGGGCTGGCTTCTCCTGCCTTGAGCTCTCTTCCCCGTAGCAGCAGTGATGGTTTGGCTGGTAAAAGCTCATATAACTGTTATGTAAATGCTGTGGGGAAAAATCACACTAAGAGGTGCACAAATAACTCATTATCGTGTCAGTGCCCAGCCTCCAGGTGGGGTCTCCCTGTGGAGTCTTGCCCTGCTGAGACTCCAGGATATAGGGGTCACTGTCCTGAATTTGTTACTCATTTTTTTTGGTCTGTGGGTTAACAACCTTCCTTTAAATCTTGCTCGTTCCTTTGATCTTCCTCCCTTCTCAAGGAGGAGATCAGAAGTTTTCAGATGTTTTCCAGTGCTGGAAAATAAAACTTTGAGCTTTCTGGAGGCAGGATGTGGGATCCTGGAAATGAATAGCTCCCTTGTTGTCTCAGATGCCTGCTGTGATCTTGTCTGAGTGTCACCATGTGCTTCCCTGCTTGCCTGGAGCCCCGGGGGGATGTGCACAAAGAAGAAATAGCTCAATCTACCTTCTATCAGTTGCCTTGCTGACCCTGTCCCTTCTGATGTTTGTAACATAAATGTAGAATTTACTTTTTGAAGGAGTTGATGGGGAACTGCTGTCTTATCTACCATTCAGTGTCACAGCAACAGTATTAACATCTTTGGTTGTTCATGTTCAGTGTTTTCTGTTTCCTTGAGCTGATGCTTCCTTGCAGTTTCCAGATGCTCTTTCTTCTCCTTACAGAGATACTCTGGGGTCCTCACCCCCTTTTTCCTGAGCTTGCCTTCCCAGTGGTTCTTCAGTTCTTTCACTTTCCTCCCGCCTGAGCCCCACAGCATTTACAGGAATAAGAATCACATGGGGGCTTCAAGTCCAGGAGCCCCCCTCTGATCTACTCTCCTGTCTGTCTTTCAAAAAAAGATCTGCTGTTCCCACAGAGTAACCCCTTTAATTTAAATTCTACAAAATCATCCCATCTCCTGCTGAGATTCATTGATTAACTCAATTACCCCTGGGCTAGTTTCATGACAGTCACTGGAATTGCATGGTATATGTGACCTGTGATGGCTTTTTGGCAGACTTTGCTTTTTCTCCCACCATGTGAAAGATTTCCAGGCAATCTGCTTGCAGATGGTGTCTCTTCATGTCAAAGCCCCACCTTCTCAATTCCTGTTTGTCTGTGACCTGTAGTTCATCAAGCCTTAGTCCATCCTCACTTGTAGCTGGTACTTGTTTTACTAGTTCTTAAATGACATCAGCTTAGAGCACAGCTCTTCACACACTTTGCTCTTCTCTAATTGTCCTCTCTCTGCTTTTCTGAACTTCTCTGTGTTTGTTTAATAATCACAGGCTGATTCTTCTCCTTGGATTAATTCTGACTGGTTTTCAAACAAGGGGTGCAATAATACCTTTAGGTTTACGTAATGAATCTTGATTGGAATTAAACTGGGCAGTGGAATTTTAACTTTTTTTTCTTTCTAATAATTAAAAACCCTAGAATGAATGCTGGCACCTCTCTGGAGAGGCAGAAAGACACATTTGAAAATCTGTTCTACTTTCTCACAAGGACAGACATA
Organism: Chaetura pelagica; assembly: GCF_000747805.2. Lineage (NCBI taxonomy): Eukaryota > Metazoa > Chordata > Aves > Apodiformes > Apodidae > Chaetura > Chaetura pelagica. The sequence continues at coordinate 1,073,854 of NW_009952828.1, read as the reverse complement.
AACTCTCCTAACTCCACAAAAAAAGGTCTGGTGAAAAATAAATAAAGTTCTTGGAGAGTTCTGGACACTCCCTTCTTATCTCAAAATCAAATACCTTTAGAAGGAATGAACTGTTGTAACATTCCTAAAGCCTAGCCCAGAGTAACCTTCCTTACAAAGAAGAGGAGGGAGCCTGTTGTGAGGCCACATCTGGAATGCTGTGACCCAGAAGACAGGGAACAGCTGGAGAGAGTCCAGTGGAGGGGAACAAAGATGACTGGGGGATTGGAGCATCTCCCTGATGAGGAAAGGCTAAGAGAGCTGGGACTGTTCAGCCTGGAGAAGAGATGGCTGAGGGGAGACCTTATCAATGCCTGGAAGTATCTAAGGTTGGGTGCAGGAAGGATGGAGCCAGACTGCTCAGTAGTGCCCAGTGATGGGACAAGGGGCAATGGGCACAGGCTGGAAAGCAGGAAGTTCCACCTGAACAGAAGTTAAAACTTCTTTACTGGGAGGGGGACAAAGCACTGGGAGGGGTTGCCCAGAGAGGCTGTGGAGTCCCTCTAGCAAGAGGTTGAGCTAGATGATCTCCAGATGTTCCCTCCAGCCCTGACCGGTCTGTGTGCCATCGTGGAGCCCTCTTAGTGCCAGCTTCTTCACAGTACCTAGAGCTGTAGAACCATTGATATCAGGCTACAGCTCAGCCTATGGCTCTTCTGCATGCCAGTTCCCAGCATGGGCTGTGAGTTGAGTGATTTTGAAGCACGTTGATTCCTTTTCTGAAGAATTGTGATGGTTACATACATTGGACAGGAGGTGCAAGGAACTGGAACCTGCAGGTCTTCATATTTGTTGGCCCTCTGCATCATTGCACTGTGAGTCTGCTTGGGCAAAATCCACTCAAAATGTTGACACAAAGGCAGTATTTGCAGTTCTGGGGGAGTGTCTGGGTGTGCCTGGGAGCTGAGATCAGCTCCATCCATCAGCACCTCTGGGTCCTGGAGGGCAGTGGAAGTTCAGGGCAGGGCTTTGCTGTCATCACTGGAGGCAGAAATCCAGCCTGTGCTTTGACACTGCCCTCTCCATATGTAACCTAGAGACATGCTCCCACTTGCAAAGCAGTGAGTCCACTGCTAAGCCTAGGAGTTCACTGGGAGCCTTGTCTCCCAGAACTGGGATGTTGGAGTTTCAAGGAATCCGTGGTGTAACAGGAGGTGCAGTCTGGTTTCATAGCAGCACGACCTCCTGCTACAGAAAGTGTGAAGCTCTGGCACTGCTGCCTTCCTCTGCAGGGTTTGCAGTCCAGCCTGTGCTGTGGTGCTTGCAGTTCTGCACTGGAAGCACTTTTTCTGTGTTGGTCAGAGCAGTTTGTCTGGTAGAAGCCCCCAAAAAGGGGAGACTGAGGGTTTTGCGGGGGTTGTTCTTTGTTGTTTTTTTTCCCAACCAGCACAATGTCCACGTGTGTACTTTTATTTCCCTGTAATCCTGAAGGGAGTGGTGTGACATCCTGTCCTGTCTTCAGCCTGAGAAAGTTTCCCAAGCTCTGGAATGAAACTTTGTTACTTGTTAAGGTTTTGTCAAACTTTCTCACCATGTGCACAGGCTGGAAAAGCTTGAGAAACTTCTCCTTGCTACATCTCTTTCTCTAGAAGATTTAACTCTTTCTCATCCTCCTCTTCTAAAGACTGTTACAATTTGCTTCTGCCCTTCCTCTTTGTGTAGGGGTCTTTGTAGTAAGTCTGGTGTTGTCCCACAGTAAAATTTAGACTGTCAAATTTTGGGTGACATTGGTGATCGTAGTGCAATTGTGAAGCTACAAAAAATGTGTAACTTCTAAGGGTTGACTTGATGTGGGGTGAACTCAATCCTCTGCTGTCTTCCCTGGAGTTCTGGAGGACTCTCCACTTGGTGTTCAGCTCCAAACCTTGCTTTGTCTTTGCCCTTCCACCCCTCCCAAAAAGTGGTTCCATTTCACATTAAATCAGCTGCCAGCTCCCTTCCTTTGTTGTCCCTCATTGATAGCTGGTATCTGGTGCTACAGTCCATGCTAAGTGGATGTCTTTAGCTGGACCTTTTGTGTCCCCACTCTTCCAGGAGGATGTTGTTCCCACATGAAATGCAGGCAGGATGGGCTTGTCTTCCCGTAAGCCAATATATTAGTCTCCATGTAGAAACTGCTCTTGTCTGGAAGTGGCTGGAGCTAATGGAAGAAATAAATGTCTCTTGGGAAGGAGCGGGGAATCCAGCCTTCTCTGTGTTCCCACTTCAGGACATTCCTTCTTCTCCAAGCAATTTGAAGGTGATTTGCCCTTCAGGGGAAGATTATGGGTGGCACTGGGGGGCTATCACAGCCCTATGTCCTTGCTGTTAAACCATACCTATACCCAGCATGGACTTGGCTTTGAGGTGCTCACAGGGCTTGGTGTGAGCTACCTGAGCACCTACAGGCCCACAGCAGATGATGCAGAGTTGGGATTTAGGACTCAGTTACAGCAGGGAATTCCCCTCCTTTTCTTTGCCTCATTTTTCATGCTGTGTTTAGCAGCTGCTTCTGGCTTTTGTTTCCAACAGATGAGTGCTGGTTTCTCAGCTTGGAGTCTTCTGGGTGAACATGCACATGCAGCCATGTCTGGGGTTTCCTTCTGTGAAGTGGCCTTTCCTCACATGGATCCTTTCCAGTTCATTTCCAGCCAGGGTTGTTCCTTTTCCCCTGGGTGGGGTGGGTGTGTACCAGGCCTGAGGCAGCACCTGTGGGTGCCTGAGTGGGGAGGGAGTGTCTTAGGCTGGACCTACAACACCAGTGTCAGTGCTGGGCTCTCCCCTTCAGCCCCCATGGCCAGCTCTGTGCTGTGCCTGGTTGGGTTGGAGCAGCTGGAAATATCTGTGGACACCAATCACAGGTATCTCTTGTGTGGCTGTTCCCTTCAGCTGCTCGTTTTCTCTCCCTTGGCTCAGCTTCTAGGGTGGCTGTGGATGTCCACAGCAGCTGGCCAAGGAGGGTGGCCTCCCTGAGGACCTGTAGTCCTGTGACTGGCACAACCCTGCCCTTGGCCTTGCTGCTGCATGGCACTAACAGCCCTGCCAGGGCAGGGGTGACTTACAGCAAATGTCTCCCAGTGAAACTCTGCAAGCCCAGGGGTGGCCTTGGGGTCATTTGGAACACGCTTGGCAAAGAAAAGAAGTGGAGCTGTTGGCCTGCAGGCTCCAGGCTTCTCCCATTACATTCCCTTCCATAGTGGAATGGAAAACACATTTGTGTGTGATGTTTGGGACTGTCACTTGACCACTGTCCATCTCCCATTGTGCTGCTCCCCACGGCCTGTGCACAGCGACCCCCTGAACAAGCTGTCTTGAACCTCTGTTGGTTAGAGGTGGGGGGTGGAGGCAAATGTGGCTTCTTGTCTGCCTTAGCAAGGGTCCTCTATACCTCCTGGTATAGAGTGCAAGTCCTATGAGGAACATCTGAAGGAAGTGTGAGGGTTCAGCCTGGACAGAAGGAGACTGAGGGGAGAGCTTCTTGCTCTGCAACTGCCTGAGAGGAGGTTGGAGCCAGAGGGAGTTGGTCTCTGCTCCCAGGGAATGAGCAATGGAACAAGAGGAAATGGCCACAAGTTGCACCAGGGGAGGTTTAGACTGGGTATTAGGAGAAACTTCTTCACTGAAAGGGTAATTACACACATAAAGGGTAATTAAATCCATGTCTTGTCAGTTTGGAGACCAGGATGTTTTGTGGGACAGTCTCATACCCTTTACACAAACGTAGAGGATGTCAGTTGCTCTGTCACCATCCACCATCTCTGAAGCCTTGTCATAGAAGGCCACCAAATTGGTCAGGCATGATTTGCCCATATTGGCTGTCACCAGTCACCTCCTTATTTTCCATGTGCCTTTACATGCTGCTTTTCTTCCCCAAAAGAAGGGGAGAAAATGTCTCCATTTTGCAGGACAGTAATTTCTTTTTTTAACGCATCTTCCTAAAATACACCTGGAAAAAATACCTTCTGTCTTGTTCTGAGAGTTGGTCAGTGTGATAATTCGGGGGGTATTCAGGGAACTAGAAATGTGAGTTGAGCTGGGATCAGATTGGGATGTTTGCTGGTTTGTGACCATGCTGGATGATGCCTCCTGAGCTCCTTCTGTCCCTGTCACTGGGACCTCTCTGCTCAGCACTGGCTGCCTCCAGCACCCACCCACAGGCCTTTCCTGACTCGTGGTGCTTGGAGGGCTCAGTTGGCACTGGGAGCTTCTGTGGGCATTTCTTCTTGCTGGAAAAGGGTGAAGCAACAGGCAGAGCAAGGCAGGCAGCTGGGGCACTGCTTGTGCAAGCAGGTCAGATCCTCTCCCCTGGGTACTGCTTTCTAATTAAATGTACACAAATTGCTCTACTGTGCTCTGCTGAGAGTGGTGAGACCCTGGCCCAGGTTGCCCAGGGAACCTTTGGCTGCCCCATCCCTGGAGGTGTTGAAGGCCAGCTTGGTTGTGGCTTGGAGCAACCTGGGCTGGTGGGAGGTGTCCCTGCCCATGACAGGGAGGGTTTGAAACTAGTTGATCTTTCAGTTCCCTTCCAACCCAAACAATTCAATGATTCTCTGATTTCTCTGCTTGAGGATGCTCTGCCTGCTGCCGTTCCAGGTGGACTGAGGTGCTGATCCCAGGGTAGTTCCTGTCAGATCCTTTTCAGAGCTCCTTGTGAGCTTTACTCCAGCACCAGCTGTTCTTGTTCTGCATCTAAATGTCAGGTCTGGAGCTCTGCAGGGCTGTTACTTCAGGGCATCTCAGAAGCAGCCCAGGGGGGTGAGTGCTGCTCCTGGGCTCTGCCTGTGGGAAGTGGGGAGAGCTGGAGGAGCAGCCTGCTCGGGGATTGTGTAAAGAGTTGCTGCTTGCAAAAGGGCACTTTCCTCATCCTGCTCCCCTCTAGGGAGGGCTGCAGGAAGCTCTGACTGGCATTTCTTTGACTTCCCTGCAAGGAGAAGGGTGTGTGGTCACTAGCGCTGCAGCGCATCAGCGCTCATTTCCTGGCAGTCTGTGGGGTGGTGATGGTGTGGGGCCACAGGGATGCGTTGGCAAAAGGCCTTCATCTTGCCAACCTCTGTTTATGAAGACCTGCCTTCAATAATGGGGTAATCTCTTGAGTGTTGAGTGGTGGCAAAGGCTGTCTTCTGAGCTGACTTAACAGTTTTCAGGCATAGATTCACATTGTGGTACCCGGCGCAGCTGTGGGGCAGAAGCTTCATGCACCTTTTTTGTCCAAGCAGGCTCACCCCTGTCACACCAATACAGAAAGTGTCTTGCTGCCCTGGTGAGCACAAGGGCACAGTTTTCCTACATGCAAGGTTCTTTATTCCTTTCCCTCCATTCACTAGGAGAAGAAGAAGAAAAAGAAGCACAAGAACAAGCAGTCCTCAGAGTCAGACTCGGACAGCTCGGACTCGGAGAGCGATGGAGCTCAGCCAGCCAGCAAGAGGACCAAGCAATCTGGGAAGCCCAGCAAGACTCAGAAGAAGAAGAAGAAAAAGAAGCACAAGAAGAAGCCCCGGGACTGAGCAGGCAGGGGTACTGGTGTTTTGAGTCCCTAGCATGCCCCTTGCTCCAGGGACAAGGAATTTTCCTAGGAGTAACGCTTGGTGTGTGGTGTTGCCTTTGACGCAGGTTGTCCTCTGTTACCACAGGTGCAGGGCACTGTTTTCTCTCACCAATGGGCACACCTGCCAAAACTGGCTCTTTACACCCCTTCATCAGTACCTCTCCTGTCCTGTAGCCTCGTGTCTCACTGTGGATGAGCTGCCAGCACTCCTCAGCTCCCCCAGATGGGCACCCAGCCTGTGTCACATCAGCCCCCATCTTGGTGCCTGTGAAGCCACACAGCCATGCTCTCCTTGCTTGTCCCTACACCAGGCTGGGGTCAGGGCTGGTTGTTGCTGGGCCCTGTGATGGGGCTACATCCTCCCAGCTGTGGAGCTGCTTGGTTTTGGTACAAACCCTCCCCCAGCGTCATTCATTTTGTCTGCAAACAGAGTTAAGAAGCAAGTGGGGGAATGGAGATATTTTAAGCAAACATTGACTGGTGTGTTTGTCATTTTGGTAAGTGGTGGAAAATAAATCTCTCCAATCTCCAGTTGTACTTTGTACTGGGTCTTTTGGTTTGAAGGCTCCACACTTGGCAGAGAAAAAATAGGGCTGGTTGCATGGGACCAGCATTGAAGGGTTTTTGAAAGCCCAGGCTGCTCTCAGAGGCTCCCTGGGGTGGGAAGGGGGTGTGTGGAGAGGTGACCCCTATGAGGAGCCTGGTGCCTTCTACTAAGGAGCAACTGGAGCATAAATCTTGTAACTGGAGCTGAAGGTCAGGGGGAAGGGATGGCAGAGGGCTGGGCTGTCCCACACCTCCCTGCGGTCGCTCTGGGCTGTGGTGGCTGCAGAGGAAGCTTGCTGGGGGTGGCTTGTATGGGAACAAAGGTACCATGGGGGAAGCTGAGCCACTCACAGGGGAAGTGAGGGCAGGGCTGGCCATGGCCCCTTGGTGTGGCAAGAGGACTTGGGGCTGCTGCAGGCAGCCTGCCCCTTTTCCACGTGCTGTGCCCTTTCCAGTGCCTCTCGCCTCAGTTCCAAGCCCCTCCTTTTGGGCCAGTTCCCTTCCCAAACTCAGACCTGATGTGCTTGTGACCTTGACTTTGGCACAGGCTGTGCTGGGCACGAAGCATCAGCTGCTACTTTGGCAGAGCACACCTGCCAGCACGGGTGGCTTTGGCTGAGATGGAGCCTGCCTGGATCCTGGACAACTGATGGCAGAGCTGCAGTGGGAATTAACTAATCTTCCTGCCAGAAAAGCCCATCTCTAACTGTCACAACTTATTTCCACAGAACCAGTGCTACTGAAATCACTGGTAATTTAACCCCATCACTGCCAGGGTGTCTGGGCTGGATTTACCCCCCCCCATGCTGCTCCCCATAGATCCTTGTGGCTCAACAAACACTACAGTTGAGCACACGCCCAAAAATCATTTTTGCAAGTGAACTCAGCACACAGAGCTGTAACAACATGGCCTTTATTCGTTTTTTCCACGTGGGTTATCCCATTATTAATAAAAAAAAAAATCTAACAACAAAACCAAAGCACAAAGCACCACCCAAGCCCCGAGCAGCCCCACCAGGTGTTGGGGACAGGAGACAGCCCTGGTGGGTGCAGGGGGCTCAGAGGCCACGGTGAGTCCTGCCCAGCACGGGGGGAGGACGGAGGCAGTGAGGGGCTGAGTGTGGCACCAGGGGACAGGCTGAGGACCTGGGGACACCATCTTATGTCGCCTTCTCGTAGGTGCGGGTGGAGACGACGTTGCCCATGGTGAGAGTCTGGTGGCAGAAACAGCAGTGGTGGGTTGGTTAGCTGTGCCAAGCCAGGGCAGCCCCCTCCCCCATTTCCCATGTCCTGGGCTCAACCCCCAGCTCCCAGTCTAAAATGTTTTTGTTTCCTTACCAGAATTAACTTTCCATCCTTCAGCTCCCGGACCAGCGAAGTCTCCTTCCCATCCCACTTCTGCACGTGGACAAGTTTGCCTCCTTCCAGCTTGACAGTGGACTGTGGGGAGAAGGGAAGCCCCACTGTTACCCTCCTCTCCATGGCTTTGTCCCCACGGCTGGGGGCAGTGCTGCCCCGTGCCCCTTGGACTGAATGATACTGGGCATCCTTGTGCTCAGCTGGGCTCAGGGACTGGCTGTGGGTGCCTCCCCTGGGATGCCTGCCCAGCAGCTTGTCTTCACCAGCCCAGCTCAGCACCAGCCACATCCTGCTCTGCTCCCCAGTAACCCAGCTGTGGGCACCATCACGGTGCCCCTGCACTCCCTGACCACAGCCTCATCCTGCTCCAGGGCTGCTGGGACCTGTTCCCAGCCATTCCCTGCACAGCTCTGGTGCCGGAGGCGATCAAAGAGGTGGGGCAGGTACTGGTGCTTTGAACCGAAGGGTTTTTGAGGGGGCTGATCCAGCAAACACGCCCCTGCTCGCCGGGGCTGCTGTTTGCTCAGCCACTGCTGTTGACTCAGCCCTGACATCCCGGCTGCTGCCAAGGTTGGTGTGACAGCCAGCAAGGCACACACGGTGCAGGGTTGTGCCAGGACAGGCTGCACCAGCTGCCCACCCCCATCCTGTGCCACCCACCCAGCTCCTTGAGAGCCAGGTGCTGCTCCTTGGGTAGTCCTGCAATGCAGGTCTCCCCCACAGCTCAGGGGCCCCATGGGCTGGGATCCTGAAGCCCATGGCCTGGATGGCTCATTCCCTGGCTTCTGCCATGGGTTGGCACCTCCAGCGGCTTGGATGCCCCCCATGGGTTAGGACCTCCCATGGTTGGGTGCCCCCCATGGGTTAGGACCTCCCGTGGTTGGGTGCCCCCCATGGGTTAGGACCTCCCGTGGTTGGGTGCCCCCCATGGGTTAGGACCTCCCGTGGTTGGGTGCCCCCATGGGTTAGGACCTCCCAAGGTCTCCACACACCTTGAGCTTCCCTACATCTTGGCTCCCTTGCACAACTTGGGTGCCCCACAGCCCTGGACCCCACACACTCTGGGTGCCCCACGACTTAGTGTACCCCACGAGTTAGGTGCCTCACAACTCGGTGTGCTCCGTGGTGTGGTAAACCCCACCTGCCCCATCCCCTGCAGCCCCACGGCTCAGGCAGCCGGCCTGGCCCTGCTGAGCCC
>NW_009952828.1:1063594-1064288 GCF_000747805.2 Chaetura pelagica | reverse complement strand
CCAGGACGGGCTGCACCAGCTGCCCACCCCCATCCTGTGCCACCCACCCAGCTCCTTGAGAGCCAGGTGCTGCTCCTTGGGTAGTCCTGCAATGCAGGTCTCCCCCACAGCTCAGGGGCCCCATGGGCTGGGATCCTGAAGCCCATGGCCTGGATGGCTCATTCCCTGGCTTCTGCCATGGGTTGGCACCTCCAGCGGCTTTGATGGCCCCCCCGGGGGGGCTGGGATCCTGAAGCCCATGGCCTGGATGGCTCATTCCCTGGCTTCTGCCATGGGTTGGCACCTCCAGTGGCTTGGATGCCCCCCATGGGTTAGGACCTCCCATGGTTGGGTGCCCCCCATGGGTTAGGACCTCCCGTGGTTGGGTGCCCCCATGGGTTAGGACCTCCCAAGGTCTCCACACACCTTGAGCTTCCCTACATCTTGGCTCCCTTGCACAACTTGGGTGCCCCACAGCCCTGGACCCCACACACTCTGGGTGCCCCACGACTTAGTGTACCCCACGAGTTAGGTGCCTCACAACTCGGTGTGCTCCGTGGTGTGGTAAACCCCACCTGCCCCATCCCCTGCAGCCCCACGGCTCAGGCAGCCGTCCTGCCCCTGCTGTGCCCTCTGGCCACTGTCCGAGGGGTGCCTGAAGGGCACGTTCCCAGGCTGGAGGCAGGAGCTGGTGGCAGGTCACACTGCTGTGCTC
>NW_009952828.1:1063184-1063439 GCF_000747805.2 Chaetura pelagica | reverse complement strand
GGGCTGCTCTCAGCATAGTTCCCACCAGCTCTGGCAGATCTGAGCGTGGCAGCTCTGCGGGGACGTGCTGCCCTGTCTGCTCAGTGCTGCCGTGCTTGTCCCCTTTCAGCCCAGCCTTGCTTTGGCCCCAGCCCTGTGCTTGCTGCCTTGGGGCCAGGAAGGGGTTTTGTGTCCAACGAGCCCCCCAAGGGGCCTCTGATGTGCCCCCCAGGCTGGGTGGGGGGCACGGGGCTGCTGGCTACTCCATGCATGGGA
>NW_009952828.1:1059804-1061476 GCF_000747805.2 Chaetura pelagica | reverse complement strand
CTGCTGCCTACAACCATCCTATGCCACCCACCCAGCTCCTTGAGAGCCAGGTGCTGCTCCTTGGGTAGTCCTGCAATGCAGGTCTCCCCCACAGCTCAGGGGCCCCATGGGCTGGGATCCTGAAGCCCATGGCCTGGATGGCTCATTCCCTGGCTTCTGCCATGGGTTGGCACCTCCAGCGGCTTGGATGCCCCCCATGGGTTAGGACCTCCCATGGTTGGGTGCCCCCATGGGTTAGGACCTCCCATGGTTGGGTGCCCCCATGGGTTAGGACCTCCCGTGGTTGGGTGCCCCCATGGGTTAGGACCTCCCAAGGTCTCCACACACCTTGAGCTTCCCTACATCTTGGCTCCCTTGCACAACTTGGGTGCCCCACAGCCCTGGACCCCACACACTCTGGGTGCCCCACGACTTAGTGTACCCCACGAGTTAGGTGCCTCACAACTCGGTGTGCTCCGTGGTGTGGTAAACCCCACCTGCCCCATCCCCTGCAGCCCCACGGCTCAGGCAGCCGTCCTGCCCCTGCTGTGCCCTCTGGCCACTGTCCGAGGGGTGCCTGAAGGGCACGTTCCCAGGCTGGAGGCAGGAGCTGGTGGCAGGTCACACGTCTGGGCTGCTCTCAGCATAGTTTCCACCAGCTCTGGCAGATCTGAGCGTGGGAGCTCTGCAGGGACGTGCTGCCCTGTCTGCTCAGTGCTGCCGTGCTTGTCCCCTTTCAGCCCAGCCTTGCTTTGGCCCCAGCCCTGTGCTTGCTGCCTTGGGGCCAGGAAGGGGTTTTGTGTCCAACGAGCCCCCCAAGGGGCCTCTGATGTGCCCCCCAGGCTGGGTGGGGGGCACGGGGCTGCTGGCTACTCCATGCATGGTACATTTAATGGGGCATGGGACTGGCAACTGGGAAACTAGGAAAAAGCAGGGGCTGGATCAGTCCTGCCAAGGGAATTGTCTCTGCAGGGTGGGAGAAGCCAGGAATAAAAGCTCCAGCCACTCTCAATGTGGTTTGTTCCCTCCTCTTAATGGGAGGAACAGCTCGACCAGGGAAGTGTTGACCTCTCTGGGGTGACACCTGTGCCCCTGGGGAGGCACTGGCCAGGCTGCTCCCTCCCTGCCTGCAGAGCTGCCTGCTTTGTGGGCCAAGCCAAGAGGCAGCTCAACAAAGAGATCTGGTGCTCCCCTCCCCATGCAGCAGGGACAACACCCTCTGCCACCCCACCAGGTCCCCTCTCCTCCTCTTGAGCAAGCCCCAAGCAGGGCACTCTGCAAGCCTGGCTCTTGCACAACCTTCCCAGCAGCTCCAGCCCCCAGCTGCTCCCCAGGGGAAAACCCTGCTGCAAACCCGTGGGGAGGCCGGGGCCAGGCTCCTCCCCCCCTGCCTGCAGAGCTGCCTGCTTTGTGGGCCAAGCCAAGAAGCAGCTCAACAAAAGAGATCTGGTGCTCCCCTCCCCATGCAGCAGGGACAACACCCTCTGCCACCCCACCAGGTCCCCTCTCCTCCTCTTGAGCAAGCCCCAAGCAGGGCACTCTGCAAGCCTGGCTCTTGCACAACCTTCCCAGCAGCTCCAGCCCCCAGCTGCTCCCCAGGGGAAAACCCTGCTGCAAAATGGAGTGAGGAGGGGGGGGGTTTGTCTGGGTGAGACCCAGTTGAGCACCAGACCCGGGAGGCAAAGCCATGTTA
>NW_009952828.1:1059469-1059706 GCF_000747805.2 Chaetura pelagica | reverse complement strand
GGGGAGGGGGGGGAGCAGGGTCTGGGGGCTCACCTTGACGTGTCTGTCGTCCGCCGTGGTCTCGTCAAACTCCTCGCCCAGCTTGAAGCTGATCTCGGTGTTCTTGAAGGTGCTCTGGGTCTTCACGGTGACCTTGTCGCCCTGCACCTCGATGATGGTGGTGGGTTTGGTCATGCTGGCCACCTGCCTCGTGGCGAACCCCACGCCTGCGGGGTGCGAGGTTTGGGGGGGCTGAGG
>NW_009952828.1:1057698-1058450 GCF_000747805.2 Chaetura pelagica | reverse complement strand
CAGAGGGGGGCGAGGCAGGTGTGTCCCCCCCCCACGGCAGCCCCGAGGAGTGGGGGGTGTGGGAGGGGGCTGGTTGTGGTCTGCAAGGGGTGGGGCACGGGCAGGACATGGGGACACCAGCAGTGACAGTGTCCCTGTGGGTAAGGGAAGCTTAGCTGGGGAAACTGAGGCACGGGGGAGCAGGGAGCAGCAGGGTGGGGGGGTCAGGCAGCCAGGGGAGTGTGGGGGTACGTGTGACCCCACCCTGCCTCCCTGTGCACGTGTAGGGTCATACGTGACCCTGTCCCTGCCCTGTGTGTGCGGGGACACGTGTGTGTGTGATGCTCTGTGTGTCAGGGGGACACTGGGGACAAGGACAGACGGGAACCACAGCTGCCCCCCCCCCCCCCCAGGCTCCTCTCATTTCGGGCTCTGGGGCCAACACGTCCTCTGGTCCCTTCCCAGGGTGCCAGGGGTCACCTGTGCCCACGGGGTTCAGTGTCCCCTGCCACGTCCTGTCCCATCCCCGGGCAGCAGGGGGTCCCAACCGTGGGACCCGGTGTCCCCGAGCCCTGTGGGGCCGCAGTGCTCCCCAACACCTCGGGGACATCAGGGTCAAAGGGAGCAGGTCCGGGAGGGACGCGGGGACACTTCTGTCCCTCTCCCTGGCCCCGAGGTGTCATCGCAGACACCCAAAAATAGCCGGGAGCTCGTGTTCAGCCTCACCCCCCCCGGCACCGCCGCTGAGCGAGACCCTGGCCCCTCCCCAGAGG
>NW_009952828.1:1055815-1056904 GCF_000747805.2 Chaetura pelagica | reverse complement strand
ACACCCACCCACAGGAACACCCATCCACAAGAACACCCACCCACAAGAACACCCACGCACAGGGACACCCACCCACAGGGACACCCACGCACAAGAACACCCACCCACAGGAACACCCACGCACAGGGACACCCACGCACAGGGACACTCCCCCACAGGAACACCCCCCCACAGGGACACCCACCCACAGGAACACCCACCCACAGGAACACCCACGCACAGGGGTGCCCATGCACACAGACCCCTGCCCACAGGACCACTCGTGTTTGTGGGCACCCACGCTCACAGAGACCCGCCAGGCACACGGGTCCCCACAGACACCCGTGCACATGGACACGCACCAGAGGAGCACCCACCCACAGGGACAGCCGTGCTGACACCCTGCACACGGGCCCCACACGCATGGACACGCGTGGACACCCATGGACACGCATGGACACACTGCCCAGTCCCAGACACACATAGAAACCCACCCACAGGAGGACCCACGCACGTGACCACACACGAGCACACTCATGCACACAAATCCCATGCACATGGGTGCACAAAGGTGCCCACACACACGCGTGTGCCCTGCACACAGACACCCGTGCACGTGGGTGGCTGTGCACGCACACACTCACGGGTGCCAACACCCACGGGTGGCCACACACCTGGATACCCACGCACACAGATGTCCATGCACACTTGTGTCCACCCACACTCAAGGGATGCCCATGTACACAAGTGACCATGTACACGGGTGCCCACGCACATGCAAGCCCACGCACACGGGTACCCACGCACACGGGTGCCCACGGTGTCCCTGCCGGGGCTGGTCTCCACGCTGGGGGACGAACAGCCCGTGTCCTTGCCTGGCGGTGGCCGGGGCCACGCGTGGGTGCTGGGGACGTGTGCTGCGGGACACGGTGGCCCTTCCTGTGGCCCCACGCAAGATGTGACTGTCCCCCGTGGAGCTGGTGCAGCCCCCCCGAAGCACCGCAGGACCGCCCGTTGCTGCTTCCCCCTCTCCGGGTTCTCCCCACGGTCACACGGAGGGGAGACCCCGGGTCTCTGGGGGGCGGGCGGGTGGAGCAGCACCCACGCGGG
>NW_009952828.1:1053125-1054426 GCF_000747805.2 Chaetura pelagica | reverse complement strand
GCTGTGTCCCCTCCGGCTCCCACCTGGGGGGCTGTGCGGAGCATGGGGGGTCAGCGATGGCTGCTGGGGCTGGGTGGGAAGGAAGGAGTGTGGAGGGGCCCTTTCCGGGGGTGGGAGAAGCTGAGTCCCCTTGCAGGGCACCCACAGCACCCCTGGGGGGCTGCACCCCTGGGGGGCTGCAGCCTTGGGGGGCTGCAGCCTTGGGGGGGCTGCACCCAGCCAGGCTGTCCTAGCAGGGACCCCTCATCCTGCCGGGTGGGCAGCAGAAGGTGACAGCAGCAAGGGATGGATGGAGAGCAGGGATGGGGACATGGAGGTGACATCCTGCCGGGGGGTGGGACAGCAAGGGAGGCTGAGGGGGCACAGTGGGACCAGGGGACAAGGGCATATTGTCCCCAACTTGGGGACCCCTCTGTGTCCCCTGGCTCTTGGTGAGCCAGGGCAGGCAGTGACAGTGCTGGGACCCCCCGGGCTGGCGGGGGGAGGTTGTCCTGCCGCGGGGGGGTTGGACTCACCGGTGTCCCTCTGGGAACGGTGCTCCAGCAGAGGACGGGCCAAGGTCCCCAAGTCCTTGGGTGCAGGTGCCTTGCTGGGCGGGAACAGCGACCCCGGCCGCGTGTGAGGAGGAGACGTGAATGATTAACCCAGGAGGTGATTAGCGCGGTGATTAGTGACGGCGCTGCCACCCCGCGTGGAGCAGAACCCGCGCCCTTCTTGGCTGGGGAAACTGAGGCACGGGGCGTGGCAAGGGCAGGGTCTGCGGGCCTGTGAGCAGTGGCTGGGCACGATGCTCCCTGCGTGGAGCTGTGTGCTCACCTGCACCAGCAGTGGCACTCCGTGTGTGCACCAGCACATGCGTGTGCACCGGCACATACACGTGCGTGTTTGTGTGTGTCACCCCAGGCTGGGCTGCTGTGTGTGGGTACAGATGCACGTGCAGCTGGAGCTGAGCCCCGGGGTGTGCACGTGTGGTGCCCTCTGGTACACACCCGTGTGCACTGGCACACGTGGCACACGTATGTGCGCGCTTGGCACCCCTTGGCACATGCATGTGCACACCTGGTGCAGCGTAGCACACGCTTGTGCGTGCATGGCACCCTCTGGCACATGGCCGTGTGTGCACGGGGCACTGGAGCACACGTGTGAGAATGCACAGCACCCCCTGGCACACGTGTGAGTCTCAAGGCACGTGAGGGTGCGTGTGTGGCAGCCTCTGGCACACACGTGTGCGTGCAAATGCACCGTGGCACCCTCCGGCCTGTGTGTATGCACGGCTCAGCACAGCACACGCGTGTGCACGC
>NW_009952828.1:1051782-1052197 GCF_000747805.2 Chaetura pelagica | reverse complement strand
GGGGGGGTGGCCCCCAGCCTGTGCTCACCTTCTGAGGGGGGCGAGCGGGTCAGGGCGCACACGCACACACGCGTGTGCCCGCTCACGTTCACGCACACACGCGGAGCCACGCACGTTGCACACGCAACCACGCGTGTGCACACACGCGGGTAGAGGCGTGCACAGGCACACAGTGCACGACAGGTGCACGCACACGCAGAAACACACACACACATGCGCACACACACGCGCACACACACACACACACGCACACACACGCACGCACGCACACACGCACACACACACACGCACACACACACACACGCACACACACGCACACACGCACACACACACACACACACACGCACACACACACACACGCACACACACGCACACACGCACACACACACACACACACACGCACACACACACACAC
>NW_009952828.1:1041646-1050584 GCF_000747805.2 Chaetura pelagica | reverse complement strand
GGGGGGTTGTCCCCGGGGGGGAATCCTGAGGATTCAGCACTGCTGTCCTGGGCAGCCCAGTGGGCTTTTCCCAGCTCCTCCATCCCGGGGGTCCCTTAGGAGCGAGGTTTGGGGGGTCACTGCCCACCCTGTGCCACGTCCTGCAGGTCCCACGGGACCCCCCTGGGGAGCAGGGGTTTCCCCCTCCCGGCAGGAACGGCCTCTGGGAGGCTCAGAAAAGCACCTGGAGTCAGGCAGAAAGAAGGTCCTCAGGGCTGCTGGCTCCTGCTTTAATGCCCCTAATGGGATAGAGAGGAGGGAAGGGCAGAAATAAACCTTCATCCCTCCTGGAAATGAGCTGTGGTGGAAGATACTGGGAAGAGGTGAAGGGAGGACACGGCACTGGGATGTGTTATGTTCCTTTGGTCAAGTCCCTTGGAGATCAGCCCAGCCCCAGCAAAAGCACAGAGGCCACCAGGAGACCAGAAAATGCCCTACAAGGCCATCTCCAGGCTGGGATGCCCTCAAACCTTCTTCATGCCATCCAAGACCCTCCCAACAGGAAAGCTCCCCACACCCCTGTCCCCACGGGGCTGCTGAGCCCCGTTGCTCTTGTGCCACAGGGTGAGGACCCTGGGCACGTGCTGAGCTGCTGGGGTTGGGCTGGGCACTCCCAGGGACACGGTCTGGCTGCTGGGATGCCCAACAGCAGCACAGGAGGGGAAGGATCAGACCTTGCCTTTGGCATCCAAGCTCCTTGCAGGATCATCTGCTGCTGCAAACATCTCCTGGACCCTGCCTTGGGTGCTGCCCCACTGCTCATCTCTAGAGGAGCCTCCTGGGGAGCTCCTGTACCAGTGGGCAGTGGGAGGAAGGGCTCCTGGCCCAGCCCTGCTCCCTGCTTGCCTGTTCTTTGCTCCAAAACTCCTTGTCCAAGCCCCAAAGAGCTGTAATTCCTTGAGGTTCTACAGCTGGACACCTCTGCTGAGAGCCAAATCATCAGCCCTGGGAGGGAGAGTGGTTTGGGGTGAGAAGCACCCAAGTTCCTCTTCTTCATCCTCCTTATCATCCTTTTCCACCAGCCTTGGGCCAAAGAAGCTGCAGGAGGAACCCAGCCAAGGGAATGACCTGGCTTGGGAGCAGCCACCCCTTTCCCTGCTACACAGAGGTGGTGACACCAGGTGCAGGCATCGATGGGCAGGGACACTCTATGACCACCCTGTGCCAGACCTGGGCCTTGCCATTGGTGGGAGAAACTCAGCCAAGGGCATTTGGGGCATTTGGAGCTTGGTGCCATCTCACCAGGGCTTGGGTAAGACAGGCAGCAGGTTGGGTGGTGAAGGCCTTCCCTGCAGTGTGGTGGCATTCACTCCTGCTCAGGGGTTTGACCTAATCTCACTTTTCCTTGGATATAAAAGCCTTGCTGGAAGGAAGATGCTGAACAGGCAGAGAATGGGGTGAACCACCCTGAAGACAGAGCAGCAGAAGAGGTGGAATGTTCAGCTCAGAGTCAGACACCTCCATGGGCATCATGTCCACAAACCATCCTCAGGATGTCCCCTCTAACAGAACAGCTCCATGTGCAGGAGGGAGCAGACCATGGGCTGACCCAAAACAACATCTGCAGCTGCTGCTGGAGCCTGCACTCAGAGCATGGGGACCACAGGGTCATCTTGTGGGCCCCACCACGGTCACACCATCCTGGCTAGTGTTGCCCAATTCATTCCCCTGCCAGGGCACAGGAACCAGGAACACTCCATGGTGTTTAGGACCAGGAGCTGCTACAGTGATGGCTACAACATTCAGTGAAGGATTCATTTAACCATAAGGATTTGATTTTTCAGCCTCCAAGTGGTTGACAGGTCACGAAGCTCATCTGGAACTGGGGGTTTGCACCATTGCATGTTCTTGAGTTTCTTTATAAGGTGGTTTCTTCACATTTGTTTCACTCAGTGTGCTGGGGTGTGTGCTGTGCCCCCCTGATGGCAGGTTGGGAATCACTGCAGACCTCCAAAAACCCACCAGCAACCCCACGGTGTTGGTGTTAATAAGAGATGATGAGTATGATGGAAAATGAGAAGGATTTACTGAGGATTTACCTGAATGTTGAACTAAATGAGCGTTGCAAGTGGGGAAAGAAGGAGCTGCCCTGGATCAGAATGGGATGAGAGAATGATCCAGAAAAATCAATGAGGAGTTCATGCAGGAGGAAAATCCAATGGGACTGATTTAACAGGAGACTGACAAGCACCAGACAGAGCAAGGAGGCCCTGGAGCCTGGAACAGCAGATGGCAATAATTAAACACAAGATAAAATCTGGAGAGCTGAGAGATCTCCCACAGAGGTGGCAGGTTTGGTCCTGATGGTTTCCTCTCGGGGGATGTGGCTGTAGGGAGCAGCATTCCTGCCCAAGAGAGGCTGCCACATAGAAATGGGCTTCAGCAGCCAGGAAACATCTCCCAGGATCCAGGTGAGAGGGAAAGATGGGAATAAGTATTGTCCCAAACTCATCATCACCGGAGCCAGGGGAGACAATGATTGGGGAAAAGACTGCAGAATTGTTGGCTGGTGCAGGAATATTTAACGTGGAGATGCAGAGCAACATGAAGAGCAGGTGTTGCTTCAAGCCCAGAGCAAGGAGAAGTCCCAATCCAAGTGCCTGGAGATGATGATCCCTCCTGGAAGCAGTGCTGGGCAGGATGTGGCCGTCAGTGCCTGCCCACTGGGGTGGTGGCACATCCCTGCCTGCCCTGGGCACTGAAACCTCTCTGACCATGGACCAGCACTGTTTCCAGGTGGTCTGGGAAGGCTCCTGGGCCAGCTTGGATCCTGCCTGGCACCTCCTGAGTGTCGGTGACACAGCATGGAGTGCAGCAGTGCAGGGAACCAAGAAACCTGCAGCTGGCTGCTTGGAGCAGCATCGGGGTCTCACTCTATTTCTTCTCCCATTTTTCCCTGGCTCCTCCTCACCACGTGACCTCAGCTCCTTCCCAAAGCCTTGAGGAATCATTCCAGCAGGTTTTCAGGGGGCAGGTTATGCTGGAAGCTCCCCACAGCCCTGGCCCAGCCTGAGATGCTCCAGTGCATCCCAGTACCAGTGGGGCTGTCTCCTCCATGTGATGCAATTCCCAGCAAACACCATGGCCTGAAGGGCATCCAACACGTGGGCTCCCATCGTGGAGCAGCCCATCTTCCTCATTAGGCTAATGGATTTACAGCCCTAATTCCTGTTGCCCTCTAAGCCCCTTCCCGTTGTGTCCTGCTTTGTGCTTTAACCTTCTCCATGCTCCTGCACACGGGTCCTGGCAGCCCCACCTGCCTTCCCCCTGCTCCTCAGCTCCTGCTTGTGCTCTGACTGCCTCACCCATCCATTCAGGGCACAGTGAAGTGTCTCTGCCTCCCCTCAATAACCCTGACATCCCTCTGCTCCCTTTCCCATGCTCCCTCCCTGACCCCAAGCACTGGGCAGGACCAGGTCTGGGCTCAATCCCACCCCTCTGCTCAACCCCAATCCTGAATGATTCCACCCAAACCTCTCCCTGGGTTACAAGGACGATTTAAAGATCAACCTTCACTTGCCTTTATCCACTCTCTCTTCTCTTTTTACATGCTTTAGGGCTGATTTATTTGTTAGGATTTCTTTTCCCCAGCTGTTTCTTTTTCACCTTAAAACCTGAGACGTGTCGTAGCTGATGCCAGAACAGAAACACTTTCTGAAACACTGGCCCTGCACTGGGGCTCCTCCTGGCTATTGGTACCTGAATTCCCATTCAAGGCCAAGAGTGAGAACAAAGGACTCTGAAATGGGGCATTGGAAACCTTCGTTCCCTGTAATTCCTGGATGCCAACAAGGAGAACAAAAGAGGTGGGTTTTGCTACTGCCATCCAGAGGATGGGAGAAATTAAGAGGTGGATCCCAGTCTTGTCACACTCAGGGATGACAGCAGAGTTCAGCTCTGTTTAATACCCTCCCAAAGCCAGGGAAAAACCTAAAATCCAACCAGTCTCTCTCCAGACTCCTTTTATAAACTGTCACTTTGGCTTATAGTGCTGCAAACACAAATCAGAGCAAGTCCTGCTCGAGGCTGAGAGGGAAACCAGCTCACGTGTTTGCTGAGCTCCCAACCCAAAGGTTCCCTGAGCATCTGCTGGGCAAACCCAAGATGCTGCCAACCCCACTCTGGGTGCCCCCAGACCTGGAGGTGCTCACAACCCTACCCAACACCACATGGCTTGTCTTCCCCAAAGGGTGGTGACCACAGAGAAAACCCCCTTTTTGTCCCTGAAGACCTGGGTTGAGCCAGAAACAAAGTGCTCCAGAGGTTTCCATGGTTTCATCACAACACATCCCAGCTGAGCTCCTCATCTCCTCCAAGCCCATACATAGACTTCCCATGGGAGAAGCACATAGAATCACAGAATCTTTCTGGTTGGAAAAGACCCTTCAGATCATCAAGTCCAACCATAACCTAACCCATTAACCCAACTCTACCAAGTCCAATCCTTAACCCATGTCCCTCAGCACCATCTCCAGGGCTTTGAAACCCCTCCAGGGATGGGGACTCCCCCCCTGCCCTGGGCAGCCTGGGCCAGGGCCTGACAGCCCTTTGGGGAAGAAATTATACCTAATATCCAATTTAAGCCTCCCCTGGCACAACCTGAGGCCATTTCCTCTTGTTCTATCACTTGTTCCTTGGGCTGGGACTTCTCCAGGGCTTGTGAGCATCCCTGCCTACACCCTCCTCAGTTCATTACCTTTAATTGCAGCTGTGGTGGGAAGACAACAAGAACTTCCCCTGGGGGACTGAGGTGCCCACTGGGGACCCTGCAGGGGTGCTGGGTGCTGGGTGGGAGGGATGAGCCCATCTCCCCCTCAGCCCATGGGTCTGTCAGTCCCACCACCTGCATTCACATCCTTTTTGAGTCCCAGGGGGAAAATACAACAGCCCCTTTGGTGTGGGGCAGATGGAAACCACCCAGAGCCACCCCTGGAGAGGGACCCAGCCTCGTGGGTGGCCTGGGGGGGGAAAAAGGAGCTTCCCTCACCATGTGCTGGTTGAGCTAATGGGAGGTAACTGTGATGACTGAGCCCTGGGTGATACATCTCCCTGCAGTTACCTGCTCCGACGGTGGCACCGGCTGTAATTTGGCATAATAACTGTGTCACCCACATCTAAACTGGTTTTGTTCCTCAGCAGTTTCAGGCTCTCTCTCCTCCCCAAATGCATTTTTTCGGCAGCAGCTCCAGCCTGAGCATCCTGGGTAGGAGGTGAGAGACCTGATCTGAGCTGCTGGGGATGGATGGGGACATCCCCGGTGGTCCCAGCTGCAGGTGTGGAGCGTGGAGGTGGCACAGGGACTTGTGCCAGGGGAAACCTGAGGGGCTGTGAGGATGCTGTGACGTGGCCTGGGAGCTGCTGGGAGGTCTGTGGGGTGCCAGGTGCCAGGTGGGTGCCATCAAGGGCATGCCAGACTGTGCCATGTTTGGAGAGCCGTGGGCAGTTCTGAAATGCCTTGTCCGTGCACTGTGGGAGCCTCATAGTGGCCTCCCAGTGCCTGAAGGGGCTCCAGGAAACTGGGAAGGGACTTTTGACAAGGGCAGGGGGTGATAGGACACAGGGGAATGGTTTTTAACTGGCAGAGGGGAGATTGAGGTTGGACACGAGGAGGAAATTCTTTGGTGTGAGGGTGGTGAGAGCCTGGCCCAGGTTGCCCAGAGAAGCTGTGGCTGCCCCATCCCTGGCAGTGTTGAAGGGCAGGTTGGATGGGGCTTGGAGCAGCCTGGGCTGCTGGGAGGTGTCCCTGCCCATGCAGGGGGTGGGACTGGGTGGTCTTGAAGGTCCCTTCCAACACAAACTGTTCTGTGATTCTATGATTCTAAAAATTTGCTTCTCCTCTGGGATACCCTTCCACAACATACCATCACTATCAGGATATCAGCTCCTGCCACTTCTTTTTGGTTCCTGTCTGTCAAAATTTTTTATTCCACTAAATTGAACCTTGGCTGGAAAAAGTAGGTAGATTCAGGTCTTAATGCATGATAATTCTTATGTCTCACTTAAGACTTTTCTAATGATGTATCTAAACCATTCAAATAAAGAAATTAAGCTTCTTACCTGCATATGCTTGACTTGCTATTTTTTATATTAGTAGGCTTTCTTTTTCATATTAATTACAGCAAAGCTTCAGAATTACTTAAGCTTCAAATCCTTTGACTAAGATCTGAGTTTGCTATTTTCATGCAGAAATTGTCCCACAGGATAAAATGATTGGATTTGGATTTGTAATAAGATTACAAAGAAGGAACCTCCCACCAGGATCAGAGTGCTGGAGACATTCCAGACCCTACTGGCTGTGTTCCTGTGGGATCTGCTCTAGGGGAGTGGAAACCTGAGGGTCTGTGAGGATGCTGTGACGTGGCCTGGGAGCTGCTGGGAGGTCTGTGGGGTGCCAGGTGCCAGGTGGGTGCCATCAAGGGCATGCCAGACTGTGCCATGTTTGGAGAGCCGTGGGCAGTTCTGAAATGCCCCAGCCTTGTCCGTGCACTGTGGGAGCCTCATAGTGGCCTCCCAGTGCCTGAAGGGGCTCCAGGAAACTGGGAAGGGACTTTTGACAAGGGCAGGGGGTGATAGGACACAGGGGAATGGTTTTTAACTGGCAGAGGGGAGATTGAGGTTGGACACGAGGAGGAAATTCTTTGGTGTGAGGGTGGTGAGAGCCTGGCCCAGGTTGCCCAGAGAAGCTGTGGCTGCCCCATCCCTGGCAGTGTTGAAGGGCAGGTTGGATGGGGCTTGGAGCAACCTGGGCTGGTGGGAGGTGTCCCTGCCCATGCAGGGGGTGGGACTGGGTGATCTTTAAGGTCCCTTCCAACCCAAACCATAGAGAGACCCAACATAGTTGCTTCATAGTTGTGAATGCTGCAAGAGGTGGCCCTGGCAGTGCTGGGTTAACAGCTGGATTTGATGACCTTAAGGGTGTTTTCCAATCAAAATTATTCAATTCTTCTGAGATTCTGTGTTTCTCTGAGCAGAAAGTCCCTTTTCTCCATCTGCCAATGGTTGGCACCAGGAGAGGACTGTGTCCACCTCCCAGTGCTGGGGATGTTTGCTCCCTCCAGCAGGGTTCCTCACTACTTGCCACCTCCAGAGTTCCTTTCCTCCACATCCCCTTCCTCTGAGTCCCCACCTTCCTGGCAAATCCACAGGTGGGTACTGGGGGATACTGGTCCCACCACAAAGGCTGGATGGGTCACGCCAAGGAAAGCCCAGCTCAGGCTGCAAGTGCTGCTGCACCCGACTGGGAAGGGCAGCAGGGTGCCCTGAGGAGCATCACTCCATCCAGGGGAGGCTCTGCCAAAGCAGCAGGCCATGTGCCAGCACCTGGGTAATGAATTCTGGAGCAGAGCCACCAGCTGCCACCTTCCCAGGCCACGTGCTGCAGCCAGTCCCTGCAGCTCCCCGGGGAGCCCCCAGCACCTGCTGCTCCCCAGGCTCCTGGCAGCAGATTTTTTCCTTCCTGCTGCAACTCCTCCAAGAAAGGAGGTGGAAACCTCCCAGGGTGTCCTGCTCCCCAGGCAGCATTCCCTCAGGAGGGACCTCTCCTTGCATGGGTGTTTTCTCCCACCCCTACACAGATGCTGGGAGAATCACTGGGATTCCCTGATGTGGTGGCTGTCCCAGCACTTTGTCACCCAGCAACAACCACCCTGCCCATGGGGAGCTGGCAGGGAAGGGAATGAAAGCCAAGGAGGGAAGAAATCCGTGCAGGCACCCCTGGAGCAGAGGCACAGCTGGAAATCCCCAGCCTGGATGGAGCTCAAGCTGGATCCATCACCCTTGGCTGAGCTAGGCCCACGAACCACCTGCCTGAGCAGCCAAGGTCAGAGCAAGGCTGCAGCCCCTGTCCCCAGCCTTTGTGGTGCCAGGGGACCAGAGCACCCTGTCCTGGGAGGGAGCACAGGGCCAGGTCAGGAACGGGTGCCAGAGCTGAGCTGGGAGCTGAACCTCAAGCCCTTTCCCTAGGGTGACTGCAGTCACAGCCACCCACAGCCTCCCACTGAGTGTCCCCCAGTTTCCAGCCACCTCTTCCACCTCCCCCTCTACCCTCCAGCCCTCCACTTGCCATCTGCCTGTGGGGACAGCCAGGGCTGGCACAGCCCTCCACAAGCCACAGAAGACCCCAGCAGCCCCCAGTGGTGCTGGCCAGGGCAGGGCAGGGAGAGGCAGCCCTTGTAGAGCTGCAAAAACCTCAGCATCTTGTTTGGACCCTTGTGAGGTCTCTTGCTCCAGCCCAGCTCAGTCCCACGGGAGGGGACAGCCTGGGCACAGCGTCCTTGCAGCCCAGCTTGGGAAGAAATGCTGTGGCTCCCCCAGTTTAAAAAAGTGAGGAGAACCTGGCTCTTCAACCACCCTTCCACTTGCAAACCCTCCTGCTTTCTGGGGGGAAAGAGAGAGGTGCTAAAGGATGGAGACTATGACATGGCTGCTCCCCACTCCTGGTTTCATCTCCCACCTCTTCTGCCTGGCCATGGTGAGGAGGGACAACCCGAGAGGAGTCCAGGCAGACCCCTGTGACAGCAAGGGCTGAGGTGTCTCTGGGTGGTCAGCCTCAAGGTCATGGGGTGTTAGTATTCGGGGTGAGCACAGGACATCCTGCCTCTGCCACCCCTTTGGTGGCACTGCCACCCAGTCAGGGGGCAGGACCCAGCTCCAGGGACCAAAGGGACCCCATCCAAGCATCTGCAGGAGCAACCTGCCAACATAGTGCCCTGAAGGCAGGGAAGAAGGGGTTGTGCCTAGGGAAGCCCTTCTTTCCCCAGGAGGGAATGAGCACAGAGAGGTGTCCAGCCCTGTGCTGCCTCTCCCTGGGCTCTCCCTGCCTGGCATCCCCAAGGCTCCCCAGGCCCCAAATAATCTGGGAAGCTCTGAGCTGGGAAGCAGGGGCTGGAGCTGCTGGATG
>NW_009952828.1:1022214-1022501 GCF_000747805.2 Chaetura pelagica | reverse complement strand
GGGGGACACACGGGTAATGCTGAGTACGTGCCATGGGGGGGTCCCCCCTGCCCCCCTGAGCTGGGGCAGGACAGGGAGGGAGGGGAGGGCAGTGACCAGAGCTGAGAATGAAAGCGGCTGCGATGGGCAGGCAGGGATGCTGACCCACCTGGGCTGCCCCGGGACCCCCCACCTGCCTGTGCAACTGGGGACAGAGCAGGGGGGGTTGGTGGGAGCCCCCAAAATGTCCCCTCCTGGCTCTCGGGGTGGGTGGGTCCCAGCGCTGGGGAAGCAGGACGCACTTTTTT
>NW_009952828.1:1021747-1022156 GCF_000747805.2 Chaetura pelagica | reverse complement strand
TCCCCAAATTCCCAGCTCCAGCCAACCTGCCCTCCTGGCTGCTGGTGAGCGAGGGGTGATGCTCAGCACCCGGAGCAACGTGCCCACCCTGTCCCTTCCCCAGGGAGCTCAGCACTGCAGGGCACCCCTCAGCCACGGGCAGGAGCTGACACCCCCACGGGACCCCCAGAGCATCCCCCTTCCCTCAGCTGGGCAAGGAAAACTCATCCACGCCTCCTCCTGCCGGGGGTGGGAGAGCAACTGCGGGGTCAGGACAGGGCTGGTCCCAACCCCCTGCTTGTCCCTGGTCCCCCCGCAGCCCCAGGAGCTGGGGAGGGGGCACATCCATCCTTCCTGCTGGCCCAGGGTGAGCTCTGCCCTGCTGGCAGCTCCAGGCGGGGGGAGCAGCCTTCTCCAGCCGCTATTTTTA
>NW_009952828.1:1014190-1021525 GCF_000747805.2 Chaetura pelagica | reverse complement strand
AAGCCCCCTGGGGTGGGTCTCCTATCCTCCTCCTCCCTTCTGCAGCTCTCTTCCCTTGGGAGAGACAAAGGGCATTCTCCATCTCCATCCATGCTGAGCACTTCCCTCTACCAGTGTGATCCTTTGGGGATGGCTGGGCTGGGGGACTTAGGTAAACTGAGGCACACAGGAGGTGTGTGAGTCCCTCTGTGTCCAGCCCGGGCACTGGTGGCACCAAAGGGTCTCTTGATTCCAGCCCACATCCAGGATGCAGGGAGCACCAGGAGCCCAAACCACCAGCTGAACCTCACAAAGCTCTTGGGTAGAAGCCCCAGAGGTGCAAAAACACGTGGTTACAGCACCTGGGAAGGGAAAACTTGTCCCCTCATCAGGCTGCAACCCCTCAGTCCTGGCACCAGGCTGTACCACAGCACTGGGTGCTGCACCAACAGGGCAGCAATGGTTACTCCCCTCTCCCTTTGATCTCCCAGTGTCTTGGGCTTTGCAGATGTTGGGATCCTCTTCCCAGACTGTTCCTGGCACAATAAGCATCTCTGCTGGTGGGGAGCCTAAAATACATTTTCCCTGCCCTCCCAAGCACCAGGAGAGCCCTTGCTTTGCCCACCAGGGAGGTGAAGCCAGAGAGCTGGGGGTCACACCACCCAACTGCTCTGCCAACTGCTTTAAATCTCATTTTTCCTTAAAAGAAGGGCCCAGAACAGGGAGGAAATGGGCTCAGGAGGGTCATTCCCCTGCTGCTGAGCTGCTTTATCCCACTTGCACAGGAAAGTCATTAAAAGCCACCAGTCCTGCAGCTGCTGTGGGGCTGGGGCAGCCCTGGGGTGCAGGCAGGGCAGGGGCAGGACTGGTTTCCACTCGCCTGCCCAGTGCTGTGGGCTCTGATCTGGGCTAAAAGTCACCTCTGCAGAAGAGCAGCACCTTGTTGTTCCTCTTTTAGATGTATCTTCTGAATTTCCAGGCCAGTTTGGACTCTGGTTTCTTGCTGGGTACATGGGTGATGTGGAAAAAAGTTTATTCCTGAGCTGAGTTCACCCCTGGGCTGGGTCAGTTCCTCTAGTGAGGTGCTATTTTTGGGACACGGGTCACAGGGTTTGAGGACCTGCAGGTTGTTCCCTGGCTGGGGACAGAGACTTCCCATGAGTGTGGGCAGGACACGGCCTCAGAGCCACCCCCTCATGGGGGGCACCAACCCCAGAGTGATGGAGGTGGCTCCTGCAGGAGGGATCTGCCCTTGGGAAAAAACCACCCTGCCTGTGGGATCTTGGAGGCCAAAGGAGGGAGAGCATCTCATCACCTGGAGGATTTAAAGTGAGAGGGAAAACTGCATCAAACACCTCCCAGGGAGGCAATTTGTCAGCAGGTAGGGTGGAGCATCATGCTGAGGTGAAAGTCTCTGGCTCAGTGAGAGATGTTAAGGTGACAGAAGGCAGCAATGTCCTTCCCAGGCATCCTCGTTGCTCAGGGAGCTTGGCCATCTGGATCTGAGCTTGCTGCACCATCCTTCACAGGGCACACGGGATGGAGCTGGTGGTGACCTTCCCTCCCCGTGCCATGGAGTCAAGCAGCCCTCAGGTGCCTGCACATCCCTTCCACAGGAGGAGAAACAGCCCAGGAGCTGCTCTTCAGATTTTTTTAATACCTGGAATGAGTTGCACAGGTCTCTGCAACTTTGCTGTTCTCGGCAGAACAGGAAAATTCAACCAAAATAATCATGTCCCACCAGGGAAACAAGGTCCCCACTGAATCACTGTAAGTGCCTCTCCCAGGGGCCAGAGATAAAAATATTAATCACCTGCCCTGATGGACAAGCAGAACATGAAAATTATTTTGGGGGCAAATTAGCTACAGTTTAGGAAACCACCTTTTCCCTGTACTGATTCCTATATGAAATCTGTCTGTCTCTGGGCAGCAGCCTGGTTTGCATGGGCAGAGATGAGCCCAGGCAAGGTGAGGGAAGCACAGAAGAGCTCAGGGCAGCACAGGAGGGTTTGGGAAGAGCTGGGACACACTGGGATTTGCCCAGTTTTTGCTTAAGAGGCCAGATTGGGGTGGTAAGATGAGCCTTTGGAAGAAAGGTGTGTTTGAGTCAACTGAGCAGAAAGAAAACATCCCAAAAAGAGGCCTTTGTAGGCAAAACTAAAGCTCAAACCTATTGTTCATGCTCCAGTAACTTCCAGATGCTGGAATGGAGATGCAGGGAGCCTCACAAACACCTTCTGACTGGGGGGAACAGGCTGTCCCTCCTCCCTGCCACTGTCCCCAGCCTGCACAAGGGCACACCAGCCCCAAAAGCCAGAGATTTAACCAAACCCACCAGACTGAAGTCCCTGCTCTCCCCCAGCAGCCCCTCCCTGTCTGGCTGGGTACTGGGATGCTGCAAACCAGCCCCAAACCACTGCAGGCAAATCACCCAGCAGGGCTGGTTGTCACCCAGTGCTGCCCCCCGGGGGGACAGCCCTGCCTGCCTCCACCTCCCGCAGCCAGAGGGATTTGTGCAAAGCTCCCAGAGCCCGGGTTGGGCTTTTTTTATCCCTGGCTGCTCTTACGTTGACATTCTTAGCTGTGCCACTGGCTCCGGCGCTGCAACTAACCCCTTTTGCAGGCAGCTAAATATAGCCCAGGCAGCTAAGCAAAATCTGCTGGGCTGGGCCACGTGGGGCTCAGCAGCACTGCCACAGCCACCACCAAGGCCTGGGGACAGCAAGGTCCTTGCTGGTGGCTTCTTTCCCCCCACGGTGTCTCATCCCCACCCAGGTGAGCATCGTCCCAGCTCCCAACAACATCTCAGTGCCTCTTCCTGCTTTGGTGACCCCATTCCTCTCCCAAGCTGGGGATTTCCTGGGGCCCCTCCACCCAAGTTGGGATATTTTAAGCTGGAGAGCATCTCGTCCTTATTAACATCCCAGATCCTACAGAAACGTGGTGTTGACCTCCAGCTGGCTGCTGTGCTTGCTGAAAAAAAAAGAGCCAGGAGGCTCTGGGGTTCTGCAGGGTGTTGTGTGGAGAACCTGGTGCAGGGAGAAAGCCCCAAACCTTGGTGAGGCACCTCGTGAGCTCCTCACACCCCTCAAGGGGATCTGCTATGCGGAACATGGCACACTCAGCCATGGGTGCAGCTTGGTTTCTGCCTCTCCTGTCCAAGAAAGGTATTTCCACTGGAGCCAGGAACTCATGAAAGAGACACTGATCTAACTGCCTCCCCAGAAGTTCTTTCTTTTTGTTTTGTTTAGTTTTAAAAGGTGAGGAAGGAGGCAAAAGCCTGGCTGGAGAAACCTGATTGGATCCCCACGGCTCATCAGCCATTTCTGAGACAGGAGGAATTGTTAAGGCTGAAAATGAACAGGCTCAAAACCCACCTGCACCATGCTCAGCTTGCCCTGGCATCCTGAATTTGCAACCTGCCCTGGCTGGGGCACTGGGGGGGGTACTGGGGACACCCTGTCACCCTGAGGAGGTTGGGAAACACAGGTGAGAGGCTTGGGGAGGCTCGTGCTGGAGTTTGGAGAAAGGAGCCTTTGGGTGCTAGGAAAGCAAACTGAGAGGCCCAAACCCAGAGCTGGGATGAGCAGCAAAGCAGAAGCATCCAGCAGCGTGGAGGCTGCAGGCTGGGAATGAAAGAAGAAACAGGCCCTTCTGCCAGGCTGACCAAGGACATCTTCAGATCAAGGTCTCACCCTGCTTCTGCCTCCCACAAGCTCTCTACCCCACCTTCTCTATTGACTCTAGTACCTCGGATATGACATTCAGCTCACAGCAGAGTCACCTCCTCCCCAAATTTTCCACCCCTCGAGAGACCCAGCAGCTGTGACAGTGCAGAAGCTCCTGTGTGACACCCCCATCCATCATGGACCAGGCATCTGGCCACAGCCGTGGGGAAGACAAACAATGTCTGTCCAAACACAGCAGGGAAACACTGAAGCTTTTCCAGCCTGTCTGTGAGCCCAGAAGAAACCAAGCTCCAAGGACAGAGGGCAGCCAGTGTTCCTGGCTCCACAGCCTCTCACTCTTCTGTCTGAGAGAAGAAAAGACCCCAGCCTGGTGGATGGCAAAAGATGGTTTTGGAGATGGCCCATTATGGAACCCACCATTCATACCAGCTCCACACTACCCTGCTGCCCTTTAAGACACCTCAAATTGACAAAAGGACCTTGAAAAGGGTTCCCAATGCAAATCCTGATGCTCAGTGGGTTTCTCAGAAGCAGTGCCAGCTGGTGGGATGCCCATCACTAAATTCAGAGGTTTTTCTTCTCCATCAGGCTCCTCTTTTGGGCTGGTCTCAAGGGCTGATGAATTTGAGCTGCATTCAGCTGCTAAGCCTGTGGAGCTGCAGGACTGGAGGGTAAACCAAAGGGACAAAATAGGAGCTCAAGCACAGAAGGCTCTGCAGGTGCCTCCAATGGTCCTTCTGAAAATCCTACTCTCTATTTCCACTGGTTTAGAATCCCAGCTCCCATGACCCTGAACACCCTGCCTCCATCTGTAATTAAAGGCCAAGCAATCTCCCATCACCAGCCCTCCCCTGTCTCTGTTTATTACAGAAGGGCTTAGTGAAAAACTAATTCTCCATCCCAAAGGCATCCTGAGACAAGGGGGGAGGGACAGGCTTCAATCTCAGGACTTTTGCATTTGTCCTTTTGATTCCAGCCTGGCTTTGGACCCATCCTCCTTCTCCTCTTGGGGCTGGGAACCCCAAGAGAGGCAGCACAGCTGAGAAAATGCACTGCTGGTGGCAACAGGGGAAGCTTCATCTTCCCTGGCCTCCTTTCCTGGCCTCCCTGTAGCCTGGGAAGAGCAGGGGACCCTTCCCACATGTC
This sequence comes from Chaetura pelagica, assembly GCF_000747805.2. Taxonomy (NCBI): domain Eukaryota; kingdom Metazoa; phylum Chordata; class Aves; order Apodiformes; family Apodidae; genus Chaetura; species Chaetura pelagica. The sequence continues at coordinate 1,016,711 of NW_009952828.1, read as the reverse complement.
CCAGTATGGATGAGTGACATCCTGAGACCTTGGAGCAGCTCCCCAAAGCCCCCAAGACACAAGACTGTGATGTCCTTGCTGGCAGCTGAGAGGAAAGGTCCTGGGTGACCAAAAAGCCCCATCCAGGAGCAGGGCAGCACCCAGTGCCCTGGAGGTGGGACAAGCCCATAGACCAGGGGTTTGTCAAACCCCAACACTGCACCTTCTGTGTTTGTTCTGCACGAGGCCACGCCCTGAAGGGAAGGTGCTCCAGGTGTTGGAGTTTGGAGAAAGGAGCCTTTGGGTGCTAGGAAAGCAAACTGAGAGGCCCAAACCCAGAGCTGGGATGAGCAGCAAAGCAGAAGCATCCAGCAGCGTGGAGGCTGCAGGCTGGGAATGAAAGAAGAAACAGGCCCTTCTGCCAGGCTGACCAAGGACATCTTCAGATCAAGGTCTCACCCTGCTTCTGCCTCCCACAGCCTCTCTAACCCACCTTCTCTATTGACTCTAGTACCTCGGATATGACATTCAGCTCACAGCAGAGTCACCTCCTCCCCAAACTTTCCACCCCTCGAGAGACCCAGCAGCTGTGACAGTGCAGAAGCTTCTGTGTGACACCCCCATCCATCATGGACCAGGCATCTGGCCACAGCCGTGGGGAAGACAAACAATGTCTGTCCAAACACAGCAGGGAAACACTGAAGCTTTTCCAGCCTGTCTGTGAGCCCAGAAGAAACCAAGCTCCAAGGACAGAGGGCAGCCAGTGTTCCTGGCTCCACAGCCTCTCACTCTTCTGTCTGAGAGAGAAGACCCCAGCCTGGTGGATGGCAAAAGATGGTTTTGGAGATGGCCCATTATGGAACCCACCATTCATACCAGCTCCACACTACCCTGCTGGCCTTTAAGACACCTCAAATTGACAAAAGGACCTTGAAAAGGGTTCCCAATGCAAATCCTGATGCTCAGTGGGTTTCTCAGAAGCAGTGCCAGCTGGTGGGATGCCCATCACTAAATTCAGAGGTTTTTCTTCTCCATCAGGCTCCTCTTTTGGGCTGGTCTCAAGGGCTGATGAATTTGAGCTGCATTCAGCTGCTAAGCCTGTGGAGCTGCAGGACTGGAGGGTAAACCAAAGGGACAAAATAGGAGCTCAAGCACAGAAGGCTCTGCAGGTGCCTCCAATGGTCCTTCTGAAAATCCTACTCTCTATTTCCACTGGTTTAGAATCCCAGCTCCCATGACCCTGAACACCCTGCCTCCATCTGTAATTAAAGGCCAAGCAATCTCCCATCACCAGCCCTCCCCTGTCTCTGTTTATTACAGAAGGGCTTAGTGAAAAACTAATTCTCCATCCCAAAGGCATCCTGAGACAAGGGGGGAGGGACAGGCTTCAATCTCAGGACTTTTGCATTTGTCCTTTTGATTCCAGCCTGGCTTTGGACCCATCCTCCTTCTCCTCTTGGGGCTGGGAACCCCAAGAGAGGCAGCACAGCTGAGAAAATGCACTGCTGGTGGCAACAGGGGAAGCTTCATCTTCCCTGGCCTCCTTTCCTGGCCTCCCTGTAGCCTGGGAAGAGCAGGGGACCCTTCCCACATGTCCCAGTATGGATGAGTGACATCCTGAGACCTTGGAGCAGCTCCCCAAAGCCCCCAAGACACAAGACTGTGATGTCCTTGCTGGCAGCTGAGAGGAAAGGTCCTGGGTGACCAAAAAGCCCCATCCAGGAGCAGGGCAGCACCCAGTGCCCTGGAGGTGGGACAAGCCCATAGACCAGGGGTTTGTCAAACCCCAACACTGCACCTTCTGTGTTTGTTCTGCACGAGGCCACGCCCTGAAGGGAAGGTGCTCCAGGGTTTTAGCTGGTTTTCCAAATGCAGACTCGATTATTAATTATTATTAATTACTGTAATGTAGGTTTATCCATGAATTGCATCACTTGGACTCAGCAGGAGCCTTCTGGCTGCGCCCACAGCTAAGCTGGTATTGTCCCAGATACAGTCACACGAGATCATTTGTTTTCCCCCCCAGGACCCCAGGCAGGAGGACAATCCTGGCACCCTGTCATTGGCACCTCTTGTCACCAGTCTGGTGCCACCCCAGCCCTGTGTTCCACCCACGGTGGGCAGAAAAATGACATCTGGACCCCACAGGGAAGCAGGCACAGAGGGGAGGAGAAAGGAAAGGTCCCCTCATGCTGAATGACACGTTGGTGGGGTGGAAGCAGAGCAGAAAAATAGGTGTTTTATTTGGGGTACGTGGGCAAGGGTGTTCCTGGCACCTGATGAGCAGTGGGACAGGGACTGGGGGCTTCTGCTGCAGTGGGGCTGGAGGCAGCCCCAGGTCCCTGGCTCTGGCAGCATCCCTCATCTCCATCCCTCATATCTCCATCCCTCATCTCCATCCCTCATCTCCATCCCTCATATCTCCATCCCTCACCTCCATCCCTCATCTCCATCCCTCATATCTCCATCCCTCACCTCCATCCCTCATCTCCATCCCTCATATCTCCATCCCTCACCTCCATCCCTCATCTCCATCCCTCAT
>NW_009952828.1:1012480-1013298 GCF_000747805.2 Chaetura pelagica | reverse complement strand
CTCTCCAGCCCTCATATCTCCACCCCTCATCTCCATCCCTCATCTCCATCCCTCATCTCCATCCCTCATATCTCCACCCCTCATATCTCCATCCCTCACCTCCATCCCCCACCTCCATCCCCCAGCGTGCCCTTTGGTGCCCCGAGGGGCAGGGTCACAGCTCTGCCACTTGTCACGTTGCCACCTGCCTTGCCCTGACCCAGACACCTCCCAAGAAGTTGAGCACGAGGGGCTGGTGCTGTGGGTGCTGGAGGTGGCCTGGTCTCTGTCCTGGGTGCCCTCTCAGCCCTCCTGCCAGCCCGGGCCCTGCTCGGCCATCCCGGAGCAGCCAGGGACAGATCCCGGGCTGGGAACACCGGGCTGGGAACACCGGGCTGGGAACACCGGGCTGGGAACACCGGGCTGGGAACACCGGGCTGGGAACACCGGGCTGGGAACACCGGGCTGGGAACACCGGGCTGGGAACACCGGGATGGGAACACCAGGATGGGAACATCGGGATGGGAACACCAGGATGGGAACATCGGGATGGGAACACCGGGATGGGAACATCGGGATGGGAACACCGGGATGGGAACACCGGGCTGGGAACACCGGGCTGGGAACACCGGGCTGGGAACACCAGGATGGGAACATCGGGATGGGAACACCGGGCTGGGAATACCGGGCTGGGAATACCGGGATGGGAACATCGGTCTGGGAGCACCGGGATGGGAGCACCGGGCTGGGAACACCGGGCTGGGAATACCGGGCTGGGAACACCGGGCTCATCCCGGCACTGCCATCTGGTGGCATCGCCAAAGGGGACGCGGGGACAG
>NW_009952828.1:1009300-1011615 GCF_000747805.2 Chaetura pelagica | reverse complement strand
GCGGTGGCACGGGCTGGGGGGGGGGGTGGGGGGGGGGGGGGTTGTTGCTGCTCACGTCCTCGCAACGGGACCCCAGGGTCAGAGGGACAAACACCCTTCGGGCCGATCTGCCCCTCCTGGGCCCAGGGATTGAAGGACACTCCTGCGGGTGTCCCCAGGCTCTGCTATCCAGGCAGGAGCTGCCAGAGCCTCCACGTCCCAGGCCCCGGGGTCCTGCCAGACCCCTGCCCAAACACCAGCAGGTCCCCAGGGGACACAGCAGCCGCCTTCTCCCCCCGGGGAACAAGCAACCTGAGAGCAGCTGAGATCAGGGGGCAGTTCCTGGTCTCCCAGGGCAGGACTGCAACCCCCCCGGCAGCTCCGGGGAGCCCAGGGGGGCTTGGAAAAGCTGCTTTTAATTTGTGCCAACTGCTGCTCAGGGGCCCAACCCTGGAGCTTTATCTCTGGAGCAAGAAGCAGGACACTCTCCTCCTTCCCAAGGACACAGGGGACACGCTGGCTGCCCCCAAAGGCTTTCTGCTGCCACATACTCTGATACTTTCCCACTGCCTAAATTTAGGGTTGGGAAGTGGGCTAGAACATCCCACTTTGGCTCAGCCCCTGAGGTCTGCATGCCAGCAGCAGAGCAGTGTGCAGGGAGCCCTGCTGCCTGCCCATCCCTGGCTCCCACCTCTGCTCGGGGTGGGCAGAGGTCCCTCAGCCCCCCTGGCCTGGGGTCTGGCCCTGCAGGGTGGTGGGTTCAGGCTGGTGGGACTGCTGGGGCTTGTGGGTCTGCTGGGGCTGGTGGGTGTGTTGTCAAAGCCAGCAGGAAGGGCTGTTATAGGCAACAAAAGGAAGGCCATGGAAAATCTGGGTCCATTACTCCATGAGTTGGGAAACCTGGTACCACAGGGCATGGGAAAAGCTGAGGAACTGAATGACTTCCTTGCCTCTTTACTTGCAAGACTGATCTTAAGGAGTCTCAGGTCCCAGTGACCAAGGCTGGAGCAAGGAGGACATACCCTGAGTGGAACAGGATCAGGGGCTCCTGAAGCAAGCTGGACACGGGCCCTGCTGGGATGCACCCACAAGTGCTGAGAGAGGTGCCTGATGTCACTGTGAGGCCACTCTCCACAACCTTGGATTGATCAAGGCAACTGGGAGAAGAGCCCAAAGGCTGGAGGAAAGCCAGTGTCACTCCTGTTCTCAAGAAGGGCAAGGAAGACCCATGGAGCATCACCTCTGCCCCCAGGAAGGTGATGAGCAGCTGGGAATCATTTCCAGGCATATTAAAGATGAGAAGTCAGGATGGCTTCACTAAAGAGCTTGGCCAACTTCATAAACCTCTACAATGAGAAGACTGGCTTGATGGAAGAGGGGAGAGCAGTGGGATTATCTACCTGGACTTCAGGAGGGACTTTGACATTGCCTCCTTTAAGACCCTCATAGAGAAGCTGTTGGTGCAAATAGGTGAGCAGAGAGTGAGGTGGGTTGAGTCCTGGCTGCATGGCCAGGCCCAGGGGTGATGATCAGTCTAGTCAGTCACTAGTGGTGTGTCCCAGGGCTCTGCACTGGATCCAGTCCTGTTTAACACCTTCATTAATGGTCTGGATGGCGGGGCAGAGTGTAAGCTCAGCCAGTTTGCAGATGACAGCAAACTGGGCAGGGTGGTTGATGCTGCTGCCATGCAGAGGGACCTGGTCAGCCTGGAGAAATGGGCCAACAGGAACCTGACACAGGGCAACAAGGGGAAGTCCTGCCCCTGGGGAAGTACAACCAGCTCATGGTGGGGCCCACCCAGCTGGAAAGCAGCTCTGCAGAGAAGGGTCAGTGAGTCCTGGTGGACACCTGGTTGAAGGTGAGGCAGAAAGATGCAAAGAAGGTGAAGGGCTGCACTAGGCAAAGCACGGTCAGCATGGGGGGGGGATCCAGTTCTCAGTGCTGGTGAGTCCACCCTGCAGTGCTGGGCCCAGTGCTGGGCTCCCCAGTACAAAGGAGTCACATACATACTGGAGAGAGCCCAGCAAAGGTGGTGAAAGGACTGGAGCACCTCATGCACGAGGAAAGGCTGTGGAAGCTGGGACTGCTCAGCCTGGAGCAGAGAAGGCTCAGGGGGGTCAGTCAGTGCCTATAAATACCCAGAGGGAGGGTAAAGGGGGGACTGGCTCCTTGCAGGGCCAGCAGGTGTGGGCGTGCATGGAAACCAAGGGGGGGTCTCTCTGCACCTCAGGGACCCCCCAGCTCCCCGTGGCTTTGCCAGCTCCTCTGGGGACAGATGTTGGTGGGGAACCTGCCCCCCCAGGGGAGCGTGGGTCCCAGGAACCGGACTGCAAAAC
>NW_009952828.1:1001161-1008663 GCF_000747805.2 Chaetura pelagica | reverse complement strand
GGGGGGTGTCTCTGTTTGGGGTGCCCGGTGGGGCTGTGGGGTGCGGTGCCCAGTGATGCAGGAGCCTTTCCTGGCTCTGCCTCTCCTGGCACGGCCTCAGCTGCGGGCACAGGGCCAGGCAGGGCTGTGAAACCCACCCGGGAGCTGCCAGCCTGGACACGGGGCAGTTTCCCAGCCCGACCTCTGAGTTCTGGAGGTTTCACCAACAGCAGCTTTCAAAACGTGTGACTGGGGGGAGGGGGCTCAGCAGGGCCCCTGTAACACACAGCCAGTGCTTTTCCTTATGGGCAGGTACTGGGAAACCAGGAGTTACCCCAGAGCAGGGCTGGAGAGGTTTCTGGCCTAATTCTGGGTTTTATCCCCAATTTTTTCCTGGCCCAGGCCATGGTAACTGGGCAGTGTTGCTGTGCAGGTCTAGTTCTCCTGTTCCTTCCAGTGGAACCAGTGTAAAGCCACCTGCTAGATGTGAGAGCCACCAGCCTGTGGGTTTGGTACTGATTAACCTGCTGGGTTGTTAATTTAACAGGACACACCTGGCCCTGTGGGTTTGGTACTGATTCACCTGCTGGGTTGTTCATTTAACAGGATCCAAAGACTGGTTGCCCGACATTGCTGCTTGTTGACTCAGTCTCTGCCTCTTTGCTGGGTGAAGGGAGCTTGGAGCAGATGTGTTGTAGGGCTGGTGCATTGGGGTTGGTGTGTTAGGCTTGGTGTGGTTGAACGGGTGTAGTTGTGGTGATGTTGGGTTGGTGTAGTGGGGCTGATGTTGATTTGCTGTAGTTGGGTTGGTGGTGTTTGAGTAGTGTAGTTGGGTTGATGATGTTGGGCTGTTTGGTGATGAGGTGCTGGTGTAGCTGGGCCAGTGTAGTTGATCTGGTGTAGTGGGGGTGGTGTAACTGGGTTTGTGGTGTTGTGTTCCCTTGCCTGGGTGGACAGTGCTTGTCTGGCTCAGGCTGTGCCCTCCCAGCCTCACAGAGCAGGGAGCAGAGCAGCCCGTGTGTGTGTGTGTGTGTGTGTCACACTGGAGGTGAGCTGGCTTTAATGAGGAAGTTGATAGTGAAACTGGAGAGATGGGCTGAAACCTGACACTTCCTCATGAACCCTCCCCTCTCATGCTGCAGCCACTTCCCTTGGCTTTCTCCATCCTGCTGTTTGCCCTTGGCCACCTCCATAGTTGGTGGCATCTTTGAAGGTCTTTGACAGGAGGTGTATGAGCCTGTGTGTTCCTGCTGCACAGGATGGGGCTGCTCTACCCTGCTCCCTCAGTGCTTGCCTTCCTGTGGTTGCAAGAGGCTGTAAAACCTGAAACTTGGCAACAGGGCTTGGTTCTGGAAGAGTCTTCTGTGAAAAGAAACCTCCAGCAGGCTCCAGGGATGCTGCAGCCTCCCCAGAACCTGTTACTGGAAACTACTTCATCTCCCTGCAGCTTTCCCAGGGTTCAAGCACAGGGTCTGGGGGCTGCACCAGGGGTTTCCTTCAGCTCAGCTCCATCATGGCCCCATGGACATCCCTTCACCTCCTTCTACCTGCACCCCCCTGGGGAAAATGGGATAGGTAAGGCTGTGCCTCCTGCAAGTCTTGGCTGATGCTTGGATGTGGGGCTGAACCCCCAGATCCAACAACCTCCTAAAAACCAACAAACCTCAGGATTTTCCAGGCCAGTTTCAGTGATTCTGGGACTGGTGCTTTTGGTTTCATTTGGCACTGAATACATTTGGTATTGGTGTGTCTCAGGTTGGAGCAGCACTAAGGTGCTTTGCCAGATCAGGTCAAATAACATCCTCATTTGGCATTCAAAGGGCTTTTTGTTAGTTTTTTTTGTTGTTGTTTGTTTGTTTTTTCTCTTTCTTTTTTATTTGAAGGGGAACTAGAGCAATGCTGGCACATTTTCAGTGCCTTCTTGTGCAAGTGGTGCATTCAATGAGCCTGAAAGGAAGCAATCTCTAATTGAAGCCCATTTTTTTTTCTCCTGCTTTCAAGTTGAAACCATGAAGTCATGTCTCTTGAGCAGCTCCTGCAGAGGTGGAATGAGATCCCTGTAGGACTCAGAGGCTGTTACCCACCCCAGCTCCTGGGGGTCAGCTCCACACAGCCTCTGATGGGGCTGGGACATGAGGCTGGCATGTGGGTCAAGAGAAATAAATCAAGATGAAGGTGAATTTTCTCCAATAATGATGTGCTGGTGGTTCAAAAAGAAATTCAAAGCCACCTCTAGTGGTTTGGGGCCATCAAGGTGACCACTGATGAGCATCCCTAACAAGGGAGCTGGAGGTTTGATGTCCTGCTCACACAGCAGCTCAACATTTGTTTTTCTTTTCTCCCATGTCGATTTTTCACATGAATTTTAGCAATGAGAAATGTATATTTGACTTGATACTAAGTGATACTTAATTAATATTGATTGCTGGGCATGGTTAGGGAGCTCATAAATGAACACACAGCACATGCACATCCCCTAATAATGGGAGAGACCTGAACCCTCATCCTGCTTGCAAGTGCATGTGCTGATGTGTTTCAAGGAAGAGCTGTTCAAAGGGAAGAAAGGAAGTTTCTAAAGCCAAAGAAATCGATTCAGTGAGGTTGTCAATGGAAAGCAGTTTGCTGAGGGGCCAGGGATGCTCACAAGGCTTCCTAGGAAGCTGGCTTTAAAAATGCCCCGTGCTGTAGGTTTTGAAATAAGTGGATTTGGGAATGCAATTCAGCTAGAGAAAAATATTTGAGAAGCTAAGCAGTAGTAGTTCAAACAAACTGTGAATATTTAATTCCCATGGCTCTCTAGGCAGTACGTGTAGCTGGAAGGTTGCCAGCACCTACTTGGGGGATTCTCTTTGCTCCCTGGGCCAGTGCCCAGGCCAGGAGAGGCTGTGGGCTTGTGATGGCTTCACTCTGGCATTTAAAAAAAAAAGTAAACAACCTGAGATTTCCCTATTTTAGAGGACTTGGGGTGTATTTTGCTGTGGCATTGGTTGTGCTGTCTGTCCCAAGAGCCCTGCTGTTCCCAGTTCACCACAGGGCAGAGTTGGGAATTTAGTTTAAATTTAGTTTTTTGGATCCTTTGAGGTTTTATTTAGCACTGCAGCCCATCATGGAGTCAATGCTGGCTCCTGGTTCAGTGCCCAGGAGGGTGTCACCACCTGCTCTGCCTCGATGTGAGATGTTGGTTTTACTGCCCCAACCAACCCAAATGATTCCTGAGAGTTCAGCATCCTCAGTGCAACCCCCTAAATAGTTAACGTGGGACCTTCTGCTCACATGCCTGAAAATGCCCTATTTATTTTCCAACTTCATCCTCTTTTGGGAAGGCAGGGCTCTGGGGATGTGACAGGGAGCTGGGAGGTCCTGGTCCTGGCACAGGTGATTAAGAGGCTGAAAATCTTCCCCATCTGGATCAGGGTTGGTGCAGTCAGGGTTGGCTATGGATGTATCCTGCATTCCTGACCCACATGGGCTCTAAAAACTGTTATACAACCCCCTGACAGCTGTTCTATCCCTAAGGCAAATGAATGGGGCACTCCCAGACCTTGTAGGTAATTAATAGATGGGTGAATATTCAAATTATTGGGAAATTGATGAGGACAGTGAATACTGGAGCAGGACAGCTCAACTCAGCCCAGCCCAACTATTGGGATTCACACAGCATCTCCCTAATGCTCCTCTAGGGATGGCTTACAGGAGCCAGGGAAACCTAAGAACACAATTTAATACAACGTTCTTCTTTTCTCCTTGCAAGCCTTGTTCTGTGCCACCCTTGTGCAGGAAACTCTTGCCAATGTTCTGCTTGGCAATCAGGTTGGGTTTATTCACCTGAAGTTTCCCTGGTTCCCTGCTCTGCACCCAGCTCTGGCCTGGCAGTGGGAGCCCCTGGAGTGAGGGTGCACCTGGCAGCCCTGCTGATGTTGGATTTGGGAAGCCAGTTCTCACCATGGTGTCCAGGAATGCTGTGCCTCAGTTTCCCCACCTGTGATGTGGCCTTTGGTGAGGACAAAGGGTGGCAGAATGTGTTTTCCCCATCATAGTGATATCTTCCCTCCTTCCCCATCCTGTATTAGATTGAAAAGGAATTAAATTATTTTGCCAACTCTTTTTTTTTTTTGGTTGGGTTTTTTGGTTGTTTTTATTGATTCTATTTTTCCATAAAGAAAGGAGGTTCCTGCAGGGCAGGGCTTGGCTTTGACTGGAGCCTTTTTTTATGTGTACAATTACTAGGGAGCAAAAAAAATAAAAAGAAGGTGAGAGGATGTCTCCAAGACTCTTGGTGTCATTTTCCAAGTTGGTTGGCTATGGCAGTGAACCTGTTCCCATGGCTCGTTTGGTTTCCAGCAACTCTCTGGGGGGACTTGGGGCCGTTTCCATGAGGCCCTGTGGGTTTTGATGGCTGGTGAGAAGGTCCAAGCAAAGCCCCTGGTGCAGTGGGGTGGATTCCTGGGCAGATATTCTTACCGTTTGACCTGGGCACGTGTTTTGGGGGCAATTTCAACCCCTGGGACTTGAGGATGCTCTTGTTGCAGGTGTCCTGCCTCTGTGGCTCTGCACCATGCCTGCTCTGTGGCTGCTGCCCCTCGGCCAAGAACTCCACCGTCTCCCGCCTCCTCTTCACCTTCTTCCTCTTCCTTGGCACCCTCGTGTCCATCATCATGATAATCCCTGGCGTGGAGAAGGAGCTGCACAAGGTACAGAGCTCCCAGACATCACTGGGCTTGGTCACCATGGGGAAAAGGTTGAGCTCGTGGTGGGTATGTGAGGCTGAATCAGAAAGTGAATTTTGGGGGCAACATGTTGCTTCTGTTCCTCTTTTTTTTTTTTTCTGAGCATTCCCCTGGGAGAGGGTGTTGCTGAAGCCAGTTTTCCACGGAGGGGACAATGCAGTGGGATCATTTCCTAGATGTCTCTCAGGGAAGTTTCCTACATCCCATTTTTTTGGGAGTTCAACTGGCCAGATGCCTTGCAAGCCTTGGAGGTGGCACTTCTGAGGTCTGCCAGCCAGGCTCGTGGGAAGGCTGAGCCAGGCTTTCTGGGAAGTGCTGGTTTCATCCCAGCTTTCCTCTGACCTTCAGGGTGGCTTTAGCTGTGTCACCCCACAGCCCAACTGCTCCCTTCATGGGCGGGCATCGGAGCAGCCATGAGCTGCCCCATCTTTGGTGGCAGCAGGGCTGGTGGTGGGTGCCGGGGTGACGCTCGCCCTCCCGTTCCCTTCGCAGCTCCCTGGCTTCTGTGAAGGCAGCAGCTCGGGGGTGCTGGGGGTGCAGGCCCACGTGGACTGTAGCAGCTTCCTGGGCCACAAGGCCGTGTACCGCGTGGGCTTCGCCATGGCCTCCTTCTTCTTCCTCTTCGCCGCGCTCCTGCTGTGCGTGCGCAGCAGCCGGGACCCGCGGGCCGCCCTGCAGAACGGGTGAGGATCTGTCCCTGGGTGGGGGTAGGGGACACTTGTTGGGGATGGGGTTTGCGCTTCTTGTGGACTCTGCCCTCCTTTCTCCTCCCGCAGCTTTTGGTTCTTCAAGTTCCTGGTGCTGGTGGGGATCACGGTGGGGGCCTTTTACATCCCCGATGGTGCCTTCACCTCAGGTGAGGAGCTGCCCCTGCTCTGCATCTGGGTTAACCCTCAGCACGGGGTTAAACCCGGGGCTGGGGGTGGCATCCCCACTGCTGGGGGCCCCTGCCATGGCCGGAGTCCCGTTACCCCTGCTCTGAACTGTTGCGTCTCTTCTTCCCCTCAAGTCTGGTTTTACTTCGGTGTGGTTGGCTCCTTCCTCTTCATCCTCATCCAGCTCATCCTGCTCATCGACTTCGCCCACTCCTGGAGCCAAGTGTGGCTGCGCAACGCGGGGGAGGGCAACACCAAGGGCTGGTATGCAGGTCAGTAGGGCTGGTGCTGGTGTTGTTCACCCTGGGGTGGGTGAGCATGAGCTTCTGGGGACTCCAGGAGGCTCTACTCCAACCTCTTTCACACAGTCACAGAATCCCAGGGGTTGGAAGGGACCTGGAAAGCTCCCCCAGCCCAACCCCCCTGCCAGAGCAGGGGCACCCAGAGCACATCACACAGGAACGTGGCCAGGGGGGTTGGAATGTCTCCAGATGCGGAGACCCAACAGCCTCTCTGGGCAGCCTGGCCCAGGGCTCTGGCACTCTCACAGCAAACAAGTTCTTCCTGAGATTCCCATGGAACCTCCTGGGCTCCAGTTTGCACCCACTGCCCCTTGTCCTGTCACTGGACATCACTGCACAAAGCCTGGCTCTGGCCTCCTGACACTGCCCTGAACAGATTTGTGCCCATGGATGAGGTGGCCCCTCAGTCTCCTCTTCTCCAAGCCCAACAGACCCAGCTCCCTCAGCCTTTCCTCAGCAGGGAGATGTTCCCCTCCCTCCAGCATCTCTGGGGCTCTGCCCTGGGCTCTCTCAAGCAGTTCCCTGTCCTTCTGGAACTGAGGGGCCCAGAACTGGACACAACATTCCAGATGCAGCCTCACCAAGGCAAAGGAGAGGGGGAGGAGAACCTCTCTTGACCTACTTTCCTTTTTTGCTTTCTCCCCCAGCCCTCTGCATCATCACCTCCATCTTCTACGCCGCCTCCATCGCGGCTGCAGTGCTGCTCTACATCTACTACACCAAGCCCCAGGACTGCACAGAGGGCAAGGTCCTCATCAGCATCAACCTCATCCTCTGCCTCATCGTCTCGGCCGTGTCCATCCTGCCCAAGATCCAGGTGAGGCAGCACTGGGTGGCCATCAGGCAGGTGGGACATGTCACTGTGGGGTACAGGACCCACCCTGAGTCCGTCCTTACTGTTGTTCTGCAGGAAGCTCAGCCACACTCAGGGCTGCTACAAGCATCTCTCATCACCCTCTACACCTTCTATGTCACCTGGTCTGCCTTGGCTAACGTGCCCAGTAAGCAGGATCCAGCCTCGGGTTCGGGAGGAGGGTGCACGGGGCACACACTGGGCTGGGTGTTTTTTCCCCCCCTGGGTCTCTGGGGGCTGTGGGAGGTGCTGAACCCCCTGTGTGTGTCTCCCCAGCCCAGACCTGTAACCCCACACTGCTAGTGAGGAACAGCACTGGCTCGGTCACCCAACAGCAGACAACCTGGTGGGATGCCCCGAGCATCGTGGGGCTGATCATCTTCATCCTCTGCACCCTCTTCATCAGGTGAGGACTTGGCTGGTGTGCCCAGGGGCTGCACAGTCCCTCTGCCTGCCCAGAGCAGGCAGCTTTTAGGGAATGGCAGTGCTGGAGGGGAGGTGACAGCTGGATCCAGGGTTTTTTGTTACTAAGTGCCTCTAGCAAAGTTGTCCCAGTCCCCAGGAAAGGGACAACTGGCCACCACCAACTGGATGCCACCAACTGACTTTTGGAAAATACCACCACTTTTGGAAAATATCTCGCCTTTGATGGAGTTGCCTTTAGCTCGTTGTCAATTTATTTCATTGAGCTGGTGGTGGCCATTTGCTGGTGGCCAGCTGGTGGTGGCCAGTTGCTGGTGGCCATTTGCTGGTGGGCCACTGGTGG
>NW_009952828.1:1000392-1001119 GCF_000747805.2 Chaetura pelagica | reverse complement strand
TGGTGGCCAGTTGTCCTTCACCCCTGTTCCCCCGGCCCAGAGCCCTGAAGAGGCCTCATGGGTCCAGTTTGTGGTGTTTCTACACAAGCTCCATCCCCCGAGCTGCCCTCCTGGCCCCGAGGGGAGCAGGTCTGGGGGAGGGGGCTGGTCTGAGGGAGCTCCCACCCCTGTGCCCGCAGCCTGCGCTCCTCGGACCACCCGCAGGTGAACAAGCTGATGCTGACGGAGGAGGAGGGCGCGGGGGCCCGTGGGGAGGAGGCCCCCCCGGGAGGGGCTCACCGCGCCTACGACAATGAGCAGGACGGCGTCTCCTACAGCTACAGCTTCTTCCACCTCTGCCTCCTCCTCGCCGCCCTCTACATCATGATGACCCTCACCAACTGGTACAGGTGGGTCGAGCTCCCCCCTCCTGGTCGTCCCCCCTTGCTCCTGCGCCGGGCGAAGCTTTTTGCTGGGGTGCATCCCCACTTAACGGGCGCCCTCGTTAGCGTTAATGATTGTGAGGTGGCACAGGGCAGCTAACGGGCTGTGCCCTGCCTTGCCAGCCCCTTGGCTGCAGCATCCCCAGCTGCATCCTGGGGTCTCTTGCAACGTGGGGGGAGCAGGGATGCAGCCCCGGTGGTGCTGTCAGTGGCAGTGGTGTGATTGCACCCCTGGGGGAGCTGCCCAGGAGCTGGGGGAGCTGCCCGGGAGCTGGGGGAGCTGTGGGAGCTGCACAGGAGCTGCA
>NW_009952828.1:997147-1000198 GCF_000747805.2 Chaetura pelagica | reverse complement strand
AAAGCCTTGTGACTACATCCACAGGGCTCCGCTCCCTCCCGCTCACCCCCCGCGCTTGGTGCTGTGGCTGCTGGGGGGACCGGTCCCTGCGCTGCACCATGACTCCCCTGTTGGCTGTTTCAGGCCGGACGAGACCCTGCAGGTGCTGAGGAGCCCCTGGACGGCCGTCTGGGTGAAGATCTGCTCCAGCTGGGCCGGGCTCCTGCTCTACCTCTGGACCTTGGTGGCTCCGCTGGTGCTGCCGAACCGGGACTTCAGCTGAGGTGGCCCCGGGGACCCCCTGCTGGGCCGTGTCCCTGGGGCTGGGGGTGTCCCTGGGGCTGGGGGTGTCCCCAGCTCTGCCTCAGCCTTGGGTTTTGCATGTGGCAGCAGCTCTGCTGGGTTGTGCCTTCTCGCAGGGCTTGTCCTCACCTGGAAGGGGTGAAGTGCCGAGCAGGGAAAGTCTCAAGGGCTGAGCAAGACCTGGGGGTGTTTGCAGAGCTCTTCTGAACTCTGGGTTTGCCTCGTGCCTTTGGTGGTGCCTCTGTGCCCTCTCCTAGCCATGTCCACTGCCTTATCTTGGGAGGGTTTGGGGTTCACCCGCTGTTGCTGCCTCACTTGGTGCCCCAGGACTGTGGTGCCTTTCGAAGGGGCTCTGGGGTGAGTGGGCATGGGGGGCCTGGCTGGTGTTGCCCCCTGAACCAGCCTGGAGGGACATGAATCTCGGGGATTTGTGGCTGAAAGCAGCCAAAATGTGGCCCCAGCTTTGGCCCCAGCTCTTCTGGGCTGTCCTGCCCAGCTGTCCCCATGGGGGGATGTGTCCCTGCTCCTCCCTGGAGCAGGATCAGGTTTCCCCCAGGCTGTGCTGGCCTGGCCCCAGCACCTGCCTCGTTAATAAAGTCTTGTTTGGAGTAGACCTGACAGATTTGTCCTTCTGGGGTCTTTCCTGATGTGTGTGTGGAACGTGGAGCTGAGGGGATGTATTAAGCAGGGCTAAGGGCTGGGCTGAGGGCATGACCAGCTGGTCTGTGCGTGCAGGCAGGTCTGGCTTTGCTCTGGGGGGCTTGGAGCCCAGGACTCTGCTGCCAACCTGCCCCAAGAGCTGCTGCTGGAGGAGGACACGCTGCCTGTGGGGAGCAGAGTGGGGTGCACAGTGAGGTACACACATTATAGGGGTGCACATACACAGTCCAGGGGTGTGCACTGTGCCCAGGGGCACACAGGGATGGGGTGCAATGTGTGATGTGCTGGGAACGGGTCCTGGGCTCACAGGTGGTGCTGAGCAGTCTCAGGTAAGTGAAATGCCAACTACATAAGTTTTGCAATTGGTTAATCTTTCCAATGCCATCGTGTGAGAGCAGCACAGTTCTCCTTGTCACTCAGGTATGGAGAACTCAAAGCAGGTGTTATGGGAATACACTATAAATCCATACAGAAAAAGAAACACATACTATATATTGATACATATTCCATATTATTTTGGGGCTTTAATTTTTAGCCAATTGTATCATCTTAAATTATCTTTCTGGATCTGAACAAACTGATCAGGGAGAGCTGAGAAAAGAGTTCAAAGTCCTTCTCTAGAGCAGTTGTAAGCCAGAGGGAGGGGAGTCCCCATCCCTGGAGGGACTTCAAAGCCCTGGAGATGTGGTGCTGAGGGACATGGGTTAGTTAGTGGGAATGGGGGAATGGTTGGACCTGGTGATATTAAAGGTCTTTTTCAACCAAAATGAATCTATACACTCCTGTAGGGCAGATTTCTTGCTCTGCCAGCTGCAGTTCTCCCCAGCTATGATGTAGGATAGGCCAGAGAAGGCCAAGTTCCCCCCCTTGCAGCCCCTGGTCTGACCTGGGTGAGGAAGGGGCAATGGACCCATCAGCTTGATCCCCTGAGTCAGAGGACCAGGCTGCAGGAACAATGTTATTGTAAGGGACAAGTTTGTTCACCTGAATGTTCCTAAGTCTGGGGGGGTTGTGGGCTCCATCCCAGAGTATGGGAGGAACTGGCAGATGTTATAGCAGGAGCTCCTTTTGTCATGTTGCAAGAGTTTTGGGAGTCTAGGGGCTTCCCTAGTGTCTGGCTGGTGTTGCTGCCCATCTCCAAGAAGGGCATGAGGGACCCAGGGAGCTACAGAGCTGTTGTCTGACCCCAGGACCTGGAGAAATGATGGAGGATCCTAGTGAGCAGTAGTAATAAAAGTAAATAGTCATGCAGTCTTCTGGCATAGTCAGGGTGGCTTCATGAGGGGAAAGTCCTGTTTAATTGGATATCCTACGATAAGGTCACCCACCTGGGGGATGAAGGGAAGCTGGTAGATGTAGTTATTCTGAATTTTCATAGTGTCTGTCTCAGCACCCTCCTGGTCAAGTGTTCCAATGCTGGGGTGAGCAAGTACATGGTGTAGTGGTGAATATTTGGCTGGAGGGCAGGGTCGTGGTGAATGGGGCTGCATCTGCCTGGGGACTGGTGCCCAGCTTTGTTCCTCAGGGCTGGGTCTGTTCAGGGGTTGTACCAACGGTCTGGGTGCAGGAGCTGGAGGCATCATTAGCAGCTTTGCTGACACCAAAGGGGAGGTGCTGGTGACTATGAGGGCCTTGCAGAGGGCTTAGGATGGATTGGAGCACCGTGCAACCATCCCTGGCAGGACACTGAGGAAGAGGAAATGCTGAATTCTCCACCTGGGAGGGAGGGCTGGAGAGCAGCTCTGCAGGAAAAGGCCCCGGGTAGGATGGATTGGAGCACCGTGCAACCATCCCTGGCAGGACACTGAGGAAGAGGAAATGCTGAATTCTCCACCTGGGAGGGAGGGCTGGAGAGCAGCTCTGCAGGAAAAGGCCCCGGGGTGGGGGGTGGCAGCACCTGGGGGTGCAGCAACAGGTTCTGGGGGTGCAGCAGCAGGTTCTGGGGGTGCAGCAACAGGTTCTGGGGGTGCAGCAGCAGGCTGTGAGGGTGCAGCAGCAGGTTCTGGGGGTGCAGCAGCAGGCTGTGGGGGTGCAGCAGCAGGTTCTGGGGGTGCAGCAGCAGGTTCTGGGGGTGCAGCAGCAGGCTGTGGAGGTGCAGCAGCAGGTTCT
>NW_009952828.1:986279-995241 GCF_000747805.2 Chaetura pelagica | reverse complement strand
AGTGCAGACCCAAAGGTCTGTCAGGGCCTGCCCAGGGCAGGGGGGGAGTCCCCATCCCTGGAGGGGTTTCAAAGCCCTGGAGATGGTGCTGTGGGACGTGGGTTAGTGGTGGCTTTGGCAGGGCTGGGTTAATGGTCGGACTTGATGGTCTTGAAGGTTTTTTCCCATCCCAATGATTCTGTAGGTCTGTCTGTGGGCAGGGCCAGCCCGGGGCACTCGCAGCCACCTCGGGTCAGGAGCAGAGCCACCCTTCTCACTCTGGTGTTCCGGGTGAATAATTCATCAGCAAACATCTGCCATGCTCTGCTCAGCAGCCAGCACAGCCCAGGGCTGGGTCCCCTCCCTGCCCCAGCCCCGAGAGCAGGATCAGACCCTGCATGTGCTGGGAAATCCACAGTGAGGGATCCATCTACTGGGGTGGCTCCAAGGCTCTGGTTTGCTCTGCCAGGGCTGTCTGTGGACACCTCGGAATGATGGATATGGGGGGAAAGAAGGGTCAAGTGGGAAACTGGGGAACCAAGCAAGGTCTCTCAGCAGCTTGCCTGGTGGAAGATAACTGTGATCACTGCCTTGCCAAATTAAATGGAATCTAAACCCAAGGGCTGGGGATGAAACCCCCCTGGAGCTGCTCATCGAGGGGTTCAGGATTTTGCAGATGGGGGACCCACCAGGAACCCCAATGTCCAGGGCAAGGGTTGTGGTCCCAGAGCACTCCCACCCACCCCAGTCCCCAGGTGCTGCCAGCTCTGCCAGCAGCTCCACAGCATCGATTCATCCCCTCTAATGCCTGCTCTCCCTTTCTGTTTCATTCCTGGATGAACACATCAGGCAGCAGCCAGACTGGCCGCTGCTCAAAAGAGGAGGGGAAAGAGGTTACATAATTCATTTAAATGAGGCACCCGGGGAAATCCAAATTGGACTTTCAGCATGTTCCCAGTGCCATGCAGAGCCCCATGATCCTCATCTGGAGCCATTAATGCCTCCCAGACAGACCACAGAGCGTGGATAATTAATGGTGCAGCCAAGTCCCGGCTCAGCCTCCAAGGATCACGCTCGGAGGCAGAGCTGCCCCACACTGTCCCCCCCAGGACACAGATTTATGTCACTGGGTCTTTTCTCTTTCCTCAGATGTTCAACCAGACTTCCTCGGGGTAGGAAGATGCTGGGTGGGGTTAAAGCAGCAGGAGGAATGAGCTGAGCTGGGCTGTGAAATGGCAGCTGCTGGGTAGGGCTTGGGGACTTGCTCAGGGTGTGCAGGAGCCAGCAGAGCTTCAGGGGCAGCTGTCAGGGCTGGGCCCTGCCCTGGGAGGGGGTGAGAGAGACCCCTAGGAGGGGAGAAAACCCCTAACAATGGGGAGCAAATGGCCCAACATCAGTTAATCCCCAGTATCCCCTTGTTGTTTTGCGGATGCACAAACCAGGCATCTCCTGGGCTGATGCAGGGGGAGGTTTGCTCTGGAGGGTGGTTGAGGGGGTGCTCTGGGGGCCTGGACCCGTGTTCAGCCCCCTGGGAATCAATCTCTGGACATGGAGCTGTCGGAGTGAGTCCAGAGGAGGCCACTGGGATGATCCAAGGGCTGGAGCAGCTCTGCTCTGGAGCCAGGCTGGGAGAGTTGGGGTGTTCAGCCTGGAGAAGAGAAGGCTCCAGGGAGACCTTAGAGCAGCTTCCAGGGCCTGAAGGGGCTCCAGGAAAGCTGGGGAGGGACTTGGGACAAGGGCAGGGAGGGAGAGGACAAGGGGGATGGATGAAAACTGGCAGAGGGGAGACTGAGGTTGGAGATGAGGAGGAAATTGTTGGGTGTGAGGGTGGTGAGAGCCTGGCCCAGGTTGCCCAGGGAAGCTGTGGCTGCCCCATCCCTGGCAGTGTTGAAGGGCAGGTTGGATGGGGCTTGGAGCAGCCTGGGCTGGTGGGAGGTGTCCCTGCCCATGCAGGGGGTGGGACTGGATGACCTTTAAGGTTCATTTCCATCCAAACTGGGATTCTATGAAATGGGGCTGATATCCTGATACTGGTCATTGGGTGCTCTCCAGCCCAGCCTGACCTGGCCCAGCTGCACTGGTGGGGCTGTGGTTTCTGAGAAGGTGCCCTCAGCCTTGCACAGGACCACGGGGGCACCTCAACCCACTTTATTTCTAAAGCCCCAGAGTGGGAAGTGACTCCTCTCCTTCCCTTCTGGAGGTTTCTCTACCCTCAGCATTGCTTTGAAGAGTAAAGGAGGGATGTGAAGGAAGCTAGGAAGTAAAAAAATAAAAAAATACTAATAAAATAAAATGAAGCTTGAACTCTGCTGGTAGAGAAACATCTGTATCTATAAATATCCACCTATGTGAGTGGGAACAGACTGTATCTCCAGCAGCTCCCTAAGGCAGGGAGCAGCCTCTCCCTGGCCAACCTCACCCCAGCACACACTCCTGGAACACACACACAGCTGCTGCTCTGCAGGGGTTTGTTGGGGATAAAAACCTCAAAACTGGTCTTATAAAAAAGAAGGAAAAAAGAAAAAAAAGCAAGCTTGTTGGAGTGTTGTCTTCTCGTTTGCAGCTGGGTCACAGAGCTGTGGCCCTGGGGCTGTCCTGCTGGTCCTCACAGGGACATGATGTCCTGCTGGTCCCCACGTGCTGTCACTCCTTTCAGTGACCTTCTCCATCCTGCCAGCCTGGCTCAGAGAAACCCACATCAAGTGCAGCCTCACATCTTCACCAGGCACAGCAGCCCTGGGGCAGGGAGATGCTCACCCAGGTGGGAAACTGCTGAGCTCCTGGATGGATCTGTTCCTGCTCTGCCTCTGTGCTGGAGCCCCAGGCAGGGTGGGGTGGTGGCTGGGGGGACACAGGCCCCCGTGGGCTGGAGCTGGTCCATGGACATGCCAGTGCTGATGAACCTTCTCACTAGGGTTTGATCTGCAACTCCTCACTCACCATCACCATCCTTGGCTGCTCCCACCAGGGAGATGTCCCTCCCTGTGCAGGGGTTGTCAAAGGCCACCAGCACTGCCACCTGCGTGGGTTGGGATTTCACATCAGAAGTGCTCTCAAGGCAGGTGTTTCCCACACCCTGTACAAAGCTCAGCAGCTTCCAGTGGTTTGAGTCCTCCCCAGACATGTCCCTGACCTCCTGGTGCCCCAGGGCCACGGCTGCTGGTGCAAGAGAGGGAAGGGGACTGGGACCTTTCCTCAGCCTAGGAGATGCTGAAGCCTCAGCTGAAAAAAGGTCCCTGCAAGCTCTTGCTGGTGCTGTGCCAGGTGGTGGGTTTGCACTGGTGAGGAACATGCCACGTTGAGGCATTAGAATTTCTGGGCCCAGAGGCCTGGAGCTGGTTCTGATCACCCCCAAATCCTTGTTCAGACCACATGGAGCCAGCAAGGGGGGAGATGAGGTTGCCTGAACTCTGCAGCCCTCCCTGTTGCTCGTGCAGCTGGTTGGGGCAGCAGGGGACACATGGAGCAGCCAAGAGCCCCTGTGGGCAACAGGTTCTCCCACGCTCCTCAGTCCCCTATAAAGTAAACCCCATTCTTTGTCCCTCCTTAGCAGGAGGAGCCTGCATGCACAGAAGCTTCAAGAGGCTTCAGGGTGACTCCTTTCCCTTCTCCAGCAAAACTCCCCTCTTCCAGCTACAGCCTGTGGTGCCACTGCCTGTGCTGGGGCTCCCTGGGACACTGCCTGGGCTGGCCCTGCCAGGCTGCCCTCAGGAGGACGTTTCTCCCAGGCCCCCAGCAGGGCTGCTGGGCTTTTTTTTCCCCTTGCATCATCAGTGTTGTCTGTGCTTGGCGGTGGGAAACTGCTGAGCTCCTGGATGGATCTGTTCCTGCTCTGCCTCTGTGCTGGAGCCCCAGGCAGGGTGGGGTGGTGGCTGGGGGGACACAGGCCCCCGTGGGCTGGAGCTGGTCCATGGACATGCCAGTGCTGATGAACCTTCTCACTAGGGTTTGATCTGCAACTCCTCACTCACCATCACCATCCTTGGCTGCTCCCACCAGGGAGATGTCCCTCCCTGTGCAGGGGTTGTCAAAGGCCACCAGCACTGCCACCTGCGTGGGTTGGAATTTCACATCAGAAGTGCTCTCAAGGCAGGTGTTTCCCACACCCTGTACAAAGCTCAGCAGCTTCCAGTGGTTTGAGTCCTCCCCAGACATGTCCCTGACCTCCTGGTGCCCCAGGGCCACGGCTGCTGGTGCAAGAGAGGGAAGGGGACTGGGACCTTTCCTCAGCCTAGGAGATGCTGAAGCCTCAGCTGAAAAAAGGTCCCTGCAAGCTCTTGCTGGTGCTGTGCCAGGTGGTGGGTTTGCACTGGTGAGGAACATGCCACGTTGAGGCATTAGAATTTCTGGGCCCAGAGGCCTGGAGCTGGTTCTGATCACCCCCAAATCCTTGTTCAGACCACATGGAGCCAGCAAGGGGGGAGATGAGGTTGCCTGAACTCTGCAGCCCTCCCTGTTGCTCGTGCAGCTGGTTGGGGCAGCAGGGGACACATGGAGCAGCCAAGAGCCCCTGTGGGCAACAGGTTCTCCCACGCTCCTCAGTCCCCTATAAAGTAAACCCCATTCTTTGTCCCTCCTTAGCAGGAGGAGCCTGCATGCACAGAAGCTTCAAGAGGCTTCAGGGTGACTCCTTTCCCTTCTCCAGCAAAACTCCCCTCTTCCAGCTACAGCCTGTGGTGCCACTGCCTGTGCTGGGGCTCCCTGGGACACTGCCTGGGCTGGCCCTGCCAGGCTGCCCTCAGGAGGACGTTTCTCCCAGGCCCCCAGCAGGGCTGCTGGGCTTTTTTTTTCCCCTTGCATCATCAGTGTTGTCTGTGCTTGGCCTGGGGCCACGAGCCCCCAGCATCCCCTCAAGTGCAGCATCATTTGGCTCAAACCTCCAGCTCAAAAGATCCCATGGGGCTGAACGAGGAGTGGGAACATTTGCACCACCAGATTCTTGCACCTTTGGGCCTTTCAGCTTTTCCACTTTTTCCAGCTTTTCCACCTTTTTTTCTGGCCTCCTCCCTCCCCAAGCTTTGGTGGTGCCACCTATCACATCCCAGCCTGCAAGGACTCAGCTCGTTCCAGGTTCCTGGAGAAGCCCCATCCCAAGAGAGTGTCCCCCCCACTGGGCACGTTGCCACCACAGATGGGGAACCCTCAGAGTGTGTCAGCCCTGGAGGCAGTGGTGTGGGAAGCACAGCCTGCCCTCACCTCACCCTCTGCTGCAGGGTCTCCTCAGGAGCACCAGGGCAGTTCTTGTTGGTTTTATTCTTCCTTTCTCCCCCCCACATCCCCATCTCCCTGTAACAACCAGGATTTTTCATAATCCACCTCCCTCCCCCTCTTTTCCTCTCTGACTCGTTCCCTCCTGCCCTTGCCACCAGGGATGTGCAGCTTCCCACATCCCCACTCCCTCCAGCTGGGTGTTCTGCAGGGGTGACACCAGCAAAGCCACCCAGGAGGGGCAATCCCAGGACATGAGGAACTTCATGCAACAGAGCAAACATTTTCTTCCCTTTCGTACTGATTCCAGCAGTGAATTTCAAAGCAAGAAATAAACACTTGCTCATTTCAGAGATGTTCTGGAGAAGAGAAGGATCCAGGGAGACCTTAGAGCAGCTTCCAGTGCCTGAAGGGGCTCCAGGAAAGCTGGGGAGGGACTTGGGACAAGGGCAGGGAGGGATGATGTGTTTAAACTGGAAGAGGGAGATTTAGATGAGACATAAGGAGGAAATTGTTGGGTGTGAGGGTGGTGAGAGCCTGGCCCAGGCTGCCCAGGGAAGCTGTGGCTGCCCCATCCCTGGCAGTGTTGAAGGGCAGGTTGGATGGGGCTTGGAGCAACCTGGGCTGGTGGGAGGTGTCCCTGCCCATGCAGGGGGTGGGACTGGGTGATCTTTAAGTTCTCTTCCAACCCAAACCAGTCTGGGATTCTATGGTTCTATTATTTTGGAGGAGGAGAAGAACTTTCTGCCAATTTGCTTAGAAACCTCCAAACACAGAGTTGTGTGGCAGAGCCCACACGAGTCCCCACATCCCTGCTGGGGGGGCCCAGCCTGATGGATGCCTGAGCAAGCTGCTGTGGGAGCTGAGGTCCCAGAGCTGTGACAGACTCAGTGCCCTGGGCACAGCAACCCCTGTAGCCCCTTCCCCTTTCCTGCTGCCAGCCCAGGACAGGGTGGGAGCAGCAGGAAGGAGGGAAGGTCCTTTCCCACCCCAGGCAAACCATCCTGGGCTGCAATGAGTGAGGCTCAGGTGAGAGGCAGTGATGGGCATGGGGATGGGGTGAGGGCAGCTCCTCCCTGTGGCCCCAGCTTCCAGCTGTGCTGCTGGGGGTGGGAAATGAGCAGCAGTGTTTTTCTTCCAGGAGGTGAGGGTTAGGAGGAGGCAGGGAAAGGTGCTTTATTAAACTGGTTGCTCCAGGGAGGGACCTGAACAGGGAAAAAGATCTGCTGGAGGAGCCTCTTCCCTGTGCTCAAATGCCTGTCCCTGCACCTCCCCAGGGATGGCAGCTGCTCAGCAGTTTCTCCCTTTCTCACAGTCTTGCACTGTGGTTGTCATGAGGACACCAAAAATAAATGAGCAGCTCAGGCTCTCCCCTGGGGCTCTGCAGCCTGGGGGGCTGGATGTGGCTGTGCTCCCTGGCTCCAGCCCCCCAGGCATCCAGCCACTGGGGATGGGGCATCCTGGGCACACCTGCACCCCTGGGGCAGGTCCTCCACCTGGAGCTGGTCCTGGATGATCACATCAGGGCTCTCTGTGGCTGCAGCAGGTGCAGGAGCACCATGAGACTGCAGGGTCCCATCCTGCTCCTGCTCAGCTCTCCTCAGACATTACCTGGTGTTTGCTCCAGGAGCTCAGGGGTGTATCTGGAAACCCAAGTGAGCCCGTGTTCAACCATAAATTCAGCATCCCTGACAGCTGTTTCTCTCTCTGGGCCTTATATCCCCTAGAGAAAAGTTAAGTCCTTGTGGCCCTGGGGATGCTGCATCCTCCCTGGGGTGCTGGGATGCTCAGGCTGTGCCCCACAGGTCCCTCACTGCAGAGGCAGCTCCTGCAGCTTTGCAGGCAGGTGACACCCGTGCCTGTGCCCCCAGCATGGAGCAGCCCATCACCCTCATGTGTCTCCTGGGTGTCCTTCTGTCTCTGGGTCCCAAAGTGCTGTTTATGGGCTGTAACAGCCTGACCTGGCTGGGTCATATTCAGTTTGATGGGCTCTGACCCCCAGCTCTGCTCCCTGCTGAGCTCCCACCTTGTGCTCCTCCTGTTCCTCCTGCCCAGCAGCTCAGCCCAGGCATGGGGCTCATGCTTGGTCCTTGTGCAGGGCTACCTGCTTTGTCATAGCAACCTTTCCAAGCAGGCAAGAGTGCTGGGAACACCAGCCCTGTCCTCTGGCATGTTGTTGGGGCTGCTTTGGTGCAACTGGGAACACGAGTGTGTTCCTCTCCCTGCAGAGCCCGTGGTCATGGACAAGGGTGCTCAGCAGTGCTGGTTAATGAAGAGCATGATGGAATGATGATATTGGAGTTGTACTGTCTTTCTTTTGTTGTTACTTACAGTTGGGGACATGGAGGCATGATGACTTTCTCAAGGACAGCCTGTGCAGGGCAGGAAACAGGCTGGTTTGGCCCCAGACTGGTGCTCTGCCCTCTCACCTATTCCCCTCTCAGCACTTTGCTTCCTCTTCCCCTTCCCACGTTGCATTTCTTGGCCACAGATGGGACCAGAAACCAAAGAAAACCCAACCACTGTCTGAGCCTGGAGGCCTTCTTCTGACATCCCCCCCAAAACAGCTGCATCAACCCACTGTCTTTGTGCAACCAAACATTGAGTCACCAGCACCACAGCCCAACACAGAAAAGGCTCCAGGTGAAGATGCTTTAATAACTGTTTGTTTTCCAGGATTTGCTCCATCTAAGCCCTGCCCTAAGGATTTAGCTCTGCCCTGTGCTTTGGCAACCAGGCAGCTTCAGGGGGGACACAGACTTGCTGATTTCTCCCTAATTTTCAGGAACTGAGCAGCTCTATCTGTGCTGAATTCCAGCTCCCCCTTTTCCCAGGGGTCCAAGTCATAGTCTCAATGAAATAAATTGCAGAGAATTGCCCCCAAAACCAAACCCTGGGGACTGTGAGCATCAGCCAGAGACTGTCAGCTCCCAGGCTGCAATATTCCAGATGAACATTGTTCTTAAGAGAGGATGTACATTAGTTTCAGGAAAGGGTGAGATGGGTCTTTATATTAAGACCCATCGTTATGAAAAACGATGCAAGTTGGTGGGTGGGTTTTGCATCTGGGGAAGAACAACCCCACGTACCAGTACAGGTTGGGGGCTGAGCTGCTGGACAGCAGGGCAGGAGAAAGGGCCCTGGGGGTCCTGGTGAGCAGGAGGATGAGCCAGCAATGTGTCCTTGTGGCCAAGAAGGCCAATGGCATCTGGGGTGGGTTAGAAAGGGGGTGGTTAGTAGGTCAGGGAGGTTCTCCTGCCCCTCTGTTCTGCCCTGGTGAGGCCACATCTGGAATGTTGTGTCCAGTTCTGGCCCCTCAGTTCCAGAAGGACAGGGAACTGCTTGAGAGAGCCCAGGGCAGAGCCCCAGAGATGCTGGAGGGAGGGGAACATCTCCCTGCTGAGGAAAGGCTGAGGGAGCTGGGTCTGTTGGGCTTGGAGAAGAGGAGACTGAGGGGCCACCTCATCCATGGGCACAAATCTGTTCAGGGCAGTGTCAGGAGGACAGAGCCAGGCTTTGTGCAGTGATGTCCAGTGACAGGACAAGGGGCAGTGGGTGCAAACTGGAGCCCAGGAGGTTCCATGTGAATCTCAGGAAGAACTTATTTGCTGTGAGAGTGCCAGAGCCCTGGGCCAGGCTGCCCAGAGAGGCTGTGGAGTCTCCTTCTCTGGAGACATTCCAACCCCCCTGGCCACGTTCCTGTGTGATGTGCTCTGGGTGCCCCTGCTCTGGCAGGGGGGTTGGGCTGGGGGAGCTTTCCAGGTCCCTTCCAACC
>NW_009952828.1:983161-986098 GCF_000747805.2 Chaetura pelagica | reverse complement strand
GAAAACGAGGTGCAGGAAGAACTGGGAGCTACTGTGGGAAGGAATCCTTAAGGATTCAAATGGTTAGGGTGGTCAAAGGAAGGGCTTTGTTAAAAAAAAGACAGTGGAGAAGGACACACAGGCTTAGGAAAGCTTTGTGAAGGCCAAGAGTTGTTAAATGAGCTGAGGTGACACAGAAATTGCCCATTCTTAGAAGATGAATGGGGGTTTCTGTGCACAGGGGCTGTGGAGAAGCCAGGGGGAGGCTCAGCCCAGCAAGGTTCTCCTCTGACAGAGCCCCCAGCTCTGGTGGGGTGTTCCTGTGCAAGCTGGGGTGCAGCTGGGGGTGCCAGGTGGGTTCAGGGGCAGCTCCCAGCTCTGTCTCAGGCTGCAATGAAAATCATTTCAGTATTATGGCTTTTTTTTTTTAATTGTTGCCTCCTAGGAAATGTGGCTGCAAGACCTTTGCTCACCATATGTTTTCATGTCCTAAAGCACTTGGAAAGTGACATTTTGAGGGTGAATCACATTTTTGCTCTAAATAAAACTCCTTCCACACTTAAGAATGTGTTTGTCATTGCTGGGGTGACTTCTGTGATTGAGCAGTGGTTAGAAGATATAAAGCAGGCAATAATTATCCCTAAATTCCACCAAGGAGTGCTTGATTGAGGAAGACATAATGAAAGAGGTGATGTTTGTGTGAAGAAATAAGGGGTTTTTGATTAAATCAAATCATTTGGCTGGAAAAGAAGGAGTAGCTTTTAATGACAAATCAGAGTGTGTCCATGGACAATGACAAGGATGTCAATTTTTTTCTCTCTATTTAATCTGATGATGGTTGTGACTCAGCCCTGGAGATTTGTCTCCCTTCCCTCCTCAGGCAGGCAGAGCTGTCACAGGCCTGTGACACCCAGACAATACCAGCCACCTTCTCATCTGCCACCTGGATGAACTGGTTAAAGGATTTTTTTTGGAACAGGTCTAGACACAGGGGAAAAATCAAACATGTCACATTTCCTTGCTGCTTATCTCACCTTCATCTGGTCATTTTTTCCTGCAAACTCCTCAGGATGCTGCTCCAGAAGAGGGAAGTGTGGGTGGTGCCTGCAGCTGAGGCTCTGCCACCTCTGCTTTGGTGGCCTCTTCTCCACTAAATGTCATTGTCCTTCTGAGGCAACAAACAGAAGATTGGAGAGAATTCTTATAAGGCAGAAAACTTCCTGCACAGCTTGTCCTTAGGATGCAGGGCTCAGCATGTCCAGGACCATGGGAGGTCAAGGGAAGGGATTCTCCACCTTTGTTGCACTCTGGTGAGACACCTCCCTGAAGTGCTGGGTCCAGCTCTGGGGTCCCCAGCACAAGAAGGGCACTGAGATGCTGGAGCCAGTCCAGAGGAGCCACTGAGATGATGGGAGGGCTGGAGCAGCTCTGCTCTGGAGACAGGCTGGGAGAGTTGGGGTGTTCAGCCTGGAGAAGAGAAGGCTCCAGGGAGACCTGAGAGCAGCTTCCAGTGCCTGAAGGGGCTCCAGGAAAGCTGGGGAGGGACTTGGGACAAGGGCAGGGAGGGAGAGGACAAGGGGGATGGATGAAAACTGGCAGAGGGGAGATGGAAGTTGGACATGAGGAGGAAATTGTTGGGTGTGAGGGTGGTGAGAGCCTGGCCCAGGGTGCCCAGGGAAGCTGTGGCTGCCCCATCCCTGGCAGGGTTGAAGGGCAGGTTGGATGGGGCTTGGAGCAGCCTGGGCTGGTGGGAGGGGTCCCTGCCTGTGCAGGGGGTGGGACTGGATGAGCTTTAAGGTCCCTTCCAACACAAATCAGTCTGGGATTCTATGAGTCTATAGGACCAGGTGTGAGAACCAGCCCCTGTGAGCTGGGCAGCTTGGGCCTCATCTATGAGAGCCCCTTCAGCACAAAGATTTTGTGGGCAGAACCTGGTTTTTCATTCATCTTCCTGTTTCATAATGCATAATGGGTTTTCTTTGGGGTGACCCAGCTGAGCTGTGCCCTGTGGCCCTGCCTGGCTCCTCTCTCCTCCCTGGACCTGTGCAGGAAGAAGAACTCAGGCAGTGAGTGAGGATTTTGCTGGGACACAAGTGCTCCGTGGCAGAGGAGTGAGCAGCAGAGCCAGGACAAGCCCAGGGCTTGGCTGGGTGGAGCAGGTGTCACCATTTGCCACATCCATGGTGCTTTGGGAAACTGAGGCAGGGCTGTGGGGTCACCTGTGGCATCCACAGGGACCCAAACTGCCCTCTGCAGGCCTTGGCATCAGCCAGGTTGCTGATGTGATGAATATCATGTCCTACCACAGCCTATGGAGCTCTGTGACATGCAGTCATTTAATACCCATCCAACAGCCCTCCCCTCAGGTCCCTGAGCACATCTGTGGTTTGCCCCTGCTGCTCTGAAGCTCCTGTCAAGTGCAGAGGACACAGGGCCACAAACGTGCAGCAGAGCCAAGAAAATGACTGAAGTGTCTTTGAAAACTGACTGGAATATGAACTGAAGTGACAGCAACATATGAGGTGTGAGCCTGGTGGGCAGCAGGGGCTTCCCATGGACACCTGCTGGGGAGCAGGGCAGGGGCAGCCTGGGGATCTGACACCTCGGAGGGCTGGGGAGGGGAAGATGCTCTGCTGGGGATGGCTGGGGATGGCTGTCACTTGGGAGGAGTTAAAAGCAAACCCAGAGACATCTGGGCTGGCCAATTTGTATTGGAAACATCTGGAGGTGAGAACAGTGTCTGTGCTCCCCGGGGGCAGGGAGTGGCAGAGCTGACCCGTGTGTGCTCCTTGGACAAGGAGGTTGTAGGAGCCTCTGGAGAGAGCAGAGATTTCCCACCCTGGGGAAAGAGAGTGGCCTCTGGGAGCCTGCTGAGGGCCTGGCAGCTGCCCCCTCCCAGTGCTCAGGGAAGGCTCTGGAGCTGATTTACCTGCGTGAAGAAGAGGTCAAGATGAGACG
>NW_009952828.1:979323-982698 GCF_000747805.2 Chaetura pelagica | reverse complement strand
TGTAGGAGCCTCTGGAGAGAGCAGAGATTTCCCACCCTGGGGAAAGAGAGTGGCCTCTGGGAGCCTGCTGAGGGCCTGGCAGCTGCCCCCTCCCAGTGCTCAGGGAAGGCTCTGGAGCTGATTTACCTGAGTGAAGAGGAGGTCAAGATGGGACCTGCCCTGCAGCCCTGGAGAAGTGAGAAATGATGGAGCCAAATTCCTCTTGGTGCTGGCAGAGGGTAAAACCAGGAGCAGTGAGCACAGGGGACTGGGCAGTCACTTGTGCAAACACACACCCCAACAGTGTCTGGGCATGGATGCACAGAGGTCCATGCAGAGGAGTGAGAAGGCTGCTCGGTGGGCACACGCTGCCCCAGGAGCTTCTGTCCAACAGCCTCAAGCCTGGACATCAGCCAGAGCTGAGTGACCCATCCCTGGCCCAGGGAGGGTGATGATCATGGGGCTGCAGAGAGGGGAGAAGCACAAGCCAGACTGGTGCATTTCTGGGGGCTGGCAGGGCTCAGGGAGGTGATGCTGTTCTTCATCTCTGGAACAAAACATGCTGAGACACAGAGGTTCATGCTGACAGTGCCACGGGTCCTTCCAGGGCCACGTGGGTCCTTCCTAGGCCTCCTCCTGCCTTCCAAGCTGTGAGGTTGCTCCAGGAAATCTTCTTTTCACCCCACGTCTTCATGGCTCCCAAGTTCTCCAGAGATCTCTCCCAAGAGCTCACACTTCCCTCGGCATCTCACCAGGTGAGGGTGATTCCTGGGTTGTCCCAGCTGTGGCACAGCTGGATCTAAGGGCAGGGTGAACAAGCCCAATACTTGTCTGCAAACCACCAAAAATCAATCTTTATTTTTTTTCTCAAACGGATTTGGGAAGTGGTTCTGGAGCCTTCACTGCTGTTCAGTGGTGGGAACAAGCTTTTGAGTCTCAGAGAAGGTGGGAGGCTGGTGACTGGGAGGCACCTGCATCCCAGGGGGTGGGTTGACTCCTCCTTGCCTGGCATCACTGGGCTCATGGCTTGGGGAACTGGTTGGATCTGAGACCATCTGAAGCTCCCAGCACCCTCTGTAAGGGCTCTGCTCAGCTGGCCTGGGTTGGACCCAACACAACAACAAAGAACCAAGTGCCAAGGGGCCACTCCACCCCCCCCAGCACCCACTGTGGGATGGGGGGGACAAACCCAACCAGAAGCTCATGGGTTGAGACAAAGCACAAGGAGGTTCACTCACCAGTTACAGGTGAAACAGACTCAACTCAGGGAAAATAAGAGCTGAATTTACCACCAAGCAAGTGCCCTCAGGACACAGACACCACGAAGAGCAGGACTTAAATCCATCACCCCCTTCATGAACCTCTCCTGCATGAGCCTTCCCCACCAGGTGCAGCTCCCAGGAGCTGCTCCAGCCTGGGCTTCCCACAGAGTCATGGGCTGCTTTGGGAACAGTCACCTGCCCTGGTGCAGGGTCCCCCATGGCTGCAAAGCCAAGTCCACAGGCTGCAGGTCCATACTCACCCCTCCTGGTGCCTTCAGGGGATGCTCTGCCCCATTCCTCCAGGAGTGCAGGGGTTCAGCTGCCACCTCCCATGGGCTACAGGGAAACTTCAGCTCAGGCTTCTTCTTCCCCTTCTTCCTCACCAACCCCAGGATCTCCACCCCAGCACTGCTCTCACCTCTCCAGCTCAGCTCTTCTCCCCCTGCTCTCAGGTTTTTGTTCACACTTTATTCACAGAGTCACACTTAGTGTCTCTTTAATGGCTCCACCTTGGCCACCTGAGCTGGGGGAGCTTATTTCAGGAACCACCCTGGGCCCCCTTCCCTGCTACTGAAACCAAACCAGCAAATGAGCCCAGCATGTCCATCCATCCTATCCCTTGGCTCCCACCCCCCTGCAAAGAGCAGCTTGTCCCATGGAAGTGGTGACACGTGGAGAGGTGGCTGGTGGTTGCTTCCCCCCATCCCCTGCCCTCCCTCCTGCCCTGGCTCCTCCCAAGCCACACAAACCCCTCACAGGGTTAACAACCATCTCCTTCTTCACCCTCCCTCCTTCTCCATCCTGCTGCCTGTGGCCTCCATCACAGTGTGACACGTGTCCCCCCCACACCCCCCAGGAGCCCAACTTGCCCCAAGCAACGTCTCATTAGTTCTTACAAGTGGCATCATCCACATTTCTCTCCAGTTTACCCTGGTTTCAGTCACTGACAGATTTTTATGTTATTAAGGGCTCCCATTTGGGGTAATTCTTGGCTCTTCTGGCTGAGCTGGAATGTCAGGAGCCACCAGCCCTCAGAGGCAGCCGTGCCAACATCACACCATGGCCAGAGGGGAAATCAAGCAGAACCCACTGTTTGTAACAAGTAGTTTGAAAAGCAGTTGCTTTGCTCCATGATACTTTTCTTCCTGCTTTTTCTGCCCCTTGAGAGACTCTTGTGCCCTGCTCCAGGGTAACTACCAACTTGGGGAAGGCACCTGCAGATCTGGGACAGCCCAAGTCCCTTAATTCCTTGGCTGGACATGGAATAAAACCATTCCCTCCAGCAATTTACTTTTCAACCTTATCTACAGGTTGTTCTGGGAGAAAAAGAGGGTTTTTTAGCATTTTTCTTCCCTCCAAGCAACCCACAGAGCATCTTCTGCAAACCAAGGTGGTGCAAGGAATTGCTGATGTCCCTGGTCCCCTGCCTTGAACTTGAGCTGCTGGAGGTCACAGGGCTTTGCAAACCCTTTGTCTTGGTGCCCCACAGCAGGGCACATCTTTCTAGAGAAGGATCTTTCTCCCTAGGTTGGTAGGAAGCAGCGGGTGGGTGGGAAGGATCCCACAGCTCAGGGCTGAGACCTCTGCAGCAGATACTGCTCCTGGCCAGAAAATGAGAAGAAACCATGCACTGGAGTTGCTTGACCTCCCCATTCCCAGCTCCAGAACAACCTGGGAGGTGCACAGAGCAGGAGGGGACTTGCTTTGTTTAATTCCAATGACCAGGATTTTCCTCTGGCTCTTGCCACCCCAGACACCTTCACGTGGTCACTCTGGCCCAAAGGTGCCCTGTGGGAGGGACAGGGCAGAAGCACCCAGCTCTTTTGCCAAAAGATGAATGGAAATGTTGGTGTCTCTCTAGACCATCCATCTCCATAGTTATCCCTCTCCATCCTCCCCTGCCCACCTGCCTCTCCAGGAGCCAGCTCAGGTTCCATGCAGCCCTGGCTGATGATGAGGAGCTGCTCTCCTTCAAGAGCCTCTTTTATAGCTGACTTCAAATCTTTGCTGCTCCTTTTCCCTTCCCAGCTCCTCACACCCTCCAGGGAGATGGGGGAACCTTTCCAGCCAGTGAGGAATTTTCCACCTAAACACTTTCCTGACCTAAAATAACTTCTTATCTTTCCAGCAGAAA
>NW_009952828.1:976105-979303 GCF_000747805.2 Chaetura pelagica | reverse complement strand
CTCTCAGCAACCAGAAACACTGAGTCCTCAGCTTCCAGAAAAGAGAGGTTTTATCCTGCTCACTGAGCACCTATGAATGTTTTTAATCAAAAGCCTTTTATTTTTGCAAGTAGACTTCTCCATTATCAGTCCTGAGGGGCCCATCCCCAGCGTTCCCAGCCTCCCCAGCTGCAGGCTGGGAGCCAGCAGCACATCAGCTTCCTGCAGAGCTGCTCAGCCTCTTCAAACTACCAGCACCAGGAGGGAAAGCCAAGCACCCCAGCAGAGCCAGGCAGGAGATGGGGCTGCCAGAGAGGGCTGAATGCTGAGCACACTTGTGATGGTGCTGCTGGCAGCTCTGCTTCCCTGGGTTTTGCAGACCCAGCCTTGGAAACACTCCTGCTGCTTAATAGCAAACATGTGGGCACCTCAGCCCCTTCCCTACCCAGTGCTGGGCTGCAGAGAAGAGGCAGAGGGCAGTGATGCTTCATCTGTCTCCTCTGCTCATTCAGGAAAGCAGGACCTTGCACAGGGCTTGGCAGCAAAGCCCAGTCTGGCTTCAGGGCTAAGCTGCTGGCCAAGGAGCCTCTTCAAGGCCAGATGAAGTCATTGTCTTGTCTTGTTCTGTCATCAGTCAGGAGATAAACCTGGAGGAGGAAATCTGGAGACCCTTCCTGTTGTGTTTGCTCCCCTGCTGCACCCACCTTCAGACACCTCTTGTGCCCCTGGCCTTACAGCAGGGGCTCTCCTGAGGCCAGGAGCAGCTGGAGGGGTTTCCCCTGCAGGTGGATATCTGCTCCTTCATAAACTCCTAAGATCATTTGGGTTGGAAAAGACCTTCAAGATCATCAAGTCCAACAGTTCACCCAGCCCTGCCCCACTGCCCCATGGCCCTAAGCATCACATCTTCAGGGCTTTTAAACCCCTCCAGGGATGGGGAGTCCCCCCCTGCCCTGGGCAGCCTGGGCCAGGATCTGACAGCCCTTTGGGGAAGAAATTGTTCCCTCTATCTAACCTAAACCTCCCCTGGCACAGCCTGAGGCTATTCCCTCTTGTTCTATCCCTTGTTCCATCACTTGTTCCTGGGGAGCACAGCCCAACCCCCCTCACTCCAACCTCCCCTCAGCAGCTGCAGAGCCAGCAGGTCTCCCCTCACCTCCTGGTCTCCAGGCTGAACCCCCAGCTCCCTCAGCTGCTCCTGCTCTGACTTGTGCTTCAGAGCCTTCCTGCATTGCCTCATCTTTACCCACAACTGGGGTTACAGCAACCATCTGATCCCAGCAGCCTGCACAGCAGCAGAGAAGATAACTATGCCCATGCTCAGAAACATCTGCAGACCATGCTGGCCATGTCTCATCTGAACATAATATGGGACTGGTTATTGAACTGGAAGCACAGAGATAATATTTGTTTCAAGGGTTGTCAAATCTGACCTGAATCTCTTTTTGATGATTATTGCAAGTGGATTGAAGTTGCTGATAGAAAAACATAAGTAACATAATTAGGCACAAGCATCAGTCTGGTGAGGTTGCTTTTATTATTTCATCATTTGAAAGAGAAACTGTTTGTGGTATCTTCTGGGGTTAAAAAAAAACCCCCATTCACAGACTCTCTGGTCCAGACAGTGGGAGACAAATATGCTGGATTTGATAAACATGAAGGAACAGACTCCAAGACCTGAAGCTTGTTGGTTTCTCTGCTGCTGTTATTTCCAGCTGAAGTGTCATCTCCCTTGAATTTTCAATCCAAACT
Source organism: Chaetura pelagica (assembly GCF_000747805.2). Taxonomy (NCBI): domain Eukaryota; kingdom Metazoa; phylum Chordata; class Aves; order Apodiformes; family Apodidae; genus Chaetura; species Chaetura pelagica. The sequence continues at coordinate 977,572 of NW_009952828.1, read as the reverse complement.
TTATAGATGGGTTTGGGAACGTGTGAACCTCAGTCCCATCAGGACCTGCCTTGCATGGGGTGTTCCAGGTAAGGTAGCAGAAAGCAGCAGCTCTTGTCTCACAGCTTTTCTTCAGGCAGCTGGTGACACTGGGGAGTTTTCATGTTCTTTTTAAAGTGAGACAGAGTCCATCAGCAAAACCAGGCACCCCCAAACTCCACCTGCTCCTCCAGAGACCCCAACCCTCCCCAGCCACACCTGGCTGGTCACTGTGATGCCACTGGGTTAAAATTACAGATAATTTTGGAAAAGACCTTGAAGATCATCAGGTCCAACCATTGACCCAGCACTGCCAGCTCTCCCACTGAACTGTATCCCTAAAGTGATCCCAGATCTTTAAAGGAAGAACCATCTTTAGGTTCTTCAAAGGAAGGATCCCATCCTTAAAGGGATGCCCATATCCTATGGTATCTGCAGGGAGATGAATTTGCCCTGATTTAGTGCCTAAAATTTAGACTGGCAAATGTTAATTGGTCCCTTTGGCTTCCCCTGAAGGCAGTGGAGCTCCTCTAAAGAGCAGTTTATCTCCTCATGGTGGCCTCTAAGGCAGGGCAGGTGATTCCCCATCAGGAGGGGCCTACCCAGGATATCTGGGGAGCTTAGGGTGACATGTAAAGCTTAAAGCTATGTCAGAGGACTCAGAGTTTCTCATTTACAGGATTTAGCACTAGAATCTGGTGTTTCCCAGCCTTTGTTGTCTCAGTGACCTGAAGGAGAGGGGAGCAGGAGCAGAGGGACACTCCTGTGTCCTTGCCAGAGTGTCCTGAGAAACACCAGGGAGCAAAAAATCTCTCTGAAGAAGACACTGGACCTGATGAGATGATTATGGAAAATGTAGAGCCTGTGCCTCCTCCATGGGATGTACCACATGTGCAGGAGAGCTGGGAGGATGTGGAACAGAGATTTCTTGGAGGACATTTCCTTGGAACATGCTCCAGGACAGTCAAGAGAAGAAGTGCCTGGAATAAAAGCCTGGTGCTGGGTGAAGCCAGGCTGAAGGTGCTTGATGAGGATGCTTTAAATGGGTCAAACCAGTGGAAGACCTTGTATTTGGACAAAAAAATGGTCTGTGCACCAGCAGGCATTGTGGATAATAAAGGGTACAGCAAGAAGGGAGGTGACCCAGCATGGGACAAGGTCATCAGAGCAAAGCTCATCTATGAAATGTCAGCAACTGCTGATATTGTGAGCAGAAAACAGCCCCCATGGAGATGTGAAAGACCTCAGTCAACTGCTCCCCATGGCAGGGAGAAGCAGCAAGACCTGCAGGCAGTGGGGGCTTGGATGCTCCAGCTGGAAGAGGTCACCTGAAGGAGAAACATCTCTTGTTTTCTACACAGGTTTGCAGGTGAGCAGAAGTGTTCAGTGTCTGAGGGTCAGACCAGGACAGCAGCAAGGAGCAGGGATGCAGCTCCATTTGCAGGTTCA
>NW_009952828.1:968075-976036 GCF_000747805.2 Chaetura pelagica | reverse complement strand
AGCAGGGCACTTCCACTTTGGGAGTGCTGCTTTCTCTGCTTCTCACCAGCACCCAGAGGATATCATGTGTTGGACTGGAGGTGTTTGCAGATGAGAGATAAAAACTGGTGAAAAATTAAACCAAGTGTCCTTAGAAGGTGTTAGCCAAGGTGCAGAAACAAATCAGCTGTAACTGCAGCACCTGGGAAGCAGAGTGTGAGCTTGGGGAGTGCAGGAGGGTGATAATATCTTGCTGTTTCACCCAGCAACAGGTCCTGGAGGTAAATTGTCACCTGGCCAGGGAGAAGGAAACAGCCCTTGGAGTCATAAGAAAGCAGGAGGGCAAGTTTCAAGAGGTGCAGGTGGTTTTGCCAGTCCTTTTATCTGTGTTTCCAATGCATGTGCTGGCAGTTCCACTCCCAGGGCCAGTTACACCTTCAGTTAATCCTTTTGCTTTGACTCAGGGGCTTGGATCATTTCTGCCAGCTCAGGCAGAGGAAACAGGGGCACTGGGGAAGCCTGGCTGCCTGACCCAGGGCTGCTGGCTTCCTCCCTTCTGGCTGAGCCAGGTGGGTGTAGGAGGAAAGTGTCCTCCAGACACAAGTCAACACAGGCCAAAAAAATGCCTGTGGTTTCTCTGAAGTGGCTGGAAACCCACAGGGAAATTCAGCTTCTCCTTCCAAGCTCCAGATGATGGACCTGCAGCTTGGGAATGGGTGGCACTAGGTGCTGCTGTGATGTGGGACAGACTGGGTCCACCTGGAGCTCAAACATGGTACAAACCTAAGGCCTAATCTTTGGGGGTGAAGGCTGTGTGGGGTTGCAGGGCTTGTGAAGATGGCCCATGACAAGTGATTCTCAGCCTCACAGTCTTGGCCAAAGGGCCCCACAGCAGCTTAGACACACAGAGGTGAAGGGAGCTGGCAAGGAGGCTTCCAGGTATACAAATTGCTGGTAGACAAGGAAGGTAAGAGCAGTTTTTAACCTTCTGTGCTAAATCCTCAACTGAACAAGGAGCCCTTCCTTGGGTAGACAGCAGAGAGCAAACCTGATGAGGCACATCAGCTCTGCTGCCCCAGCAGGAACCAGAGGCTGCCCTGGTGTGGCTGAGCCCGTGAGCAGAGGCTCACGAGAGGCCTCACACCAGTTGTAGCTGGAATTGCAACTCCTGCTCCAGCTGAAGAAGTGGAGGCCCATGAGGTCCCAGCCTGGGATGTCTGCTCCCAGCTTGCTGGAGTGTTGGGAGATTGATGTAATAAATGTGAGTGTTGTTTGCAGAGCTCAGATCTGGAAAGGAAATCTTGGAACAGCTCAACTCAAGACTGTCAAGAGAGAAGTGGTTTCCTTTCCCTTTTTCTATCCATCACACCTGCCAAACACTACAAGCAACCCCAGGAGAACATCCCACTTTCACTGAAGGAAAAAAGCATGTCAGGTTTGTAGGGGTTCCCACCCCCTGCCAGAGCAGGCAAAGCCAGGAGGGGAATTCTGCTCTCCAGACATGGGGAGGAGGTGGCACCCAACACCTTAACTCTGGTTGTGTTGGAGCAGTGGCTGAGGGAAGAATCAGGCTTGCCCTGGGCTGGTGGGACCAGCCTCCTCCTGCAGTGGATGGGTGTTCTGAGAGGCAGCCCTGAGCTCTGGGAGGTGGAGGGGTTGTTAACAGGTCCTGCCTCCCCTGGTCAATGGAAAGAGCAGGTAACCAGTGACTCCCAGACTCCCGTGCTCCTGGGAGTGTCCTGACCAGTTCCCAGTGTCACCCACGTGCAGCTAAGCCTGTGTCTGCTCCAGCCAATGGAATGGCCTCTGCTTGGCCATGTCATCCTTGGAGAAGAGCTCTTCTGTCCTCTGACTCTTTGAGTCTCTCACCCACAGGCCCTACCCACCCACCAGGATGGAGCATTTCTCACTCTGTGCACACAGCATCCATCAGGACACAGCTCCCATCCTTGCTGGGGCCTCCAGATGCTCCTGGAATTTAGCTCTTCAGCAAGCCATGGAGTAGAGTGTGTTCATGTGTACAAAGCTCCTCCTCAGCCCTGCCCAGGCAGGAGGTGGGCTCAGGGTCAGACACCTGCCCGTGGGCACACAACATCCCACTTTCACTGAAGGAAAAAAGCATGTCAGGTTTGTAGGGGTTCCCACCCCCTGCCAGAGCAGGCAAAGCCAGGAGGGGAATTCTGCTCTCCAGACATGGGGAGGAGGTGGCACCCAACACCTTAACTCTGGTTGTGTTGGAGCAGTGGCTGAGGGAAGGCTCAGGCTTGTCCTGGGCTGGTGGGACCAGCCTCCTCCTGCAGTGGATGGGTGTTCTGAGAGGCAGCCCTGAGCTCTGGGAGGTGGAGGGGTTGTTAACAGGTCCTGCCTGTCCTGGTCAATGGAAAGAGCAGGTAACCAGTGACTCCCGTGCTCCTGGGAGTGTCCTGACCAGTTCCCAGTGTCACCCACGTGCAGCTAAGCCTGTGTCTGCTCCAGCCAATGGAATGGCCTCTGCTTGGCCATGTCATCCTTGGAGAAGAGCTCTTCTGTCCTCTGACTCTTTGAGTCTCTCACCCACAGGCCCTACCCACCCACCAGGATGGAGCATTTCTCACTCTGTGCACACAGCATCCATCAGGACACAGCTCCCATCCTTGCTGGGGCCTCCAGATGCTCCTGGAATTTAGCTCTTCAGCAAGCCATGGAGTAGAGTGTGTTCATGTGTACAAAGCTCCTCCTCAGCCCTGCCCAGGCAGGAGGTGGGCTCAGGGTCAGACACCTGCCCGTGGGCACACAGCTCCTGCTGCTGACACTTGGAATGAGCAGTGTGGAGCCAGTGACCATGTGGAGCCAGGTCCTTGTGCCTCGCAGTCCCCAGGTTGACTCTGGATATTTTTGAGATGATTTAGTCAAATAGAGGTAACTGGGTGAAGTTTTATAGCCTCTGTTGTCTGCCTGAGGCCAGATGAGATGAGCTGATGGTCATCTCTGGCCCTGAAGTTGATGCCTCCAGGGTGGTATCATGCATAAGCACCCAACCTTGAACACCAAAGTGTATGGAGACCCAGGTGCCAGCTCTGCAGTGTCCAGAGACAGCTTTGGACATGCTCATCCCATGCTCTGCACCTGGAGGAACAGCTGCCTGTCCCTTGGTGCACAACCAGAGAGGGCAGTGCTGGTCCTTGTCCTGCCCAGCCCCTTCTCAGGCAGCAGGTTTGTCCCTGCTTTCTGCTGACAAGGAATTTCAAAGGCTGGATCCATGCTGGGTGCAGAATTATCTCCTGGTTCTTGATACTCACTCTAAGTTTAGTGGCAGGTGATGTCACTGCCAGGGTTCAGGATAAGGGGAATTTGGACATGATCTTCAGCAAGGAACCCTTTGCACTCCTGTGTTTAACCAAGCAAGGGAGCCCTCTCAGATGAGCCCTTAGGCTGGCCAAGCAGAACCCCTCCACTCTCCAGACCCTGGCAATGGTCTGTTTCTGGAACCCAAATCAGCCCTGCAGCCCTGTTTGTGGGGTGACACCCCAGGGGGGTAGGACCAGTCCCCTCCTGCATCAGCAGAACTCAGGGCTTCACCTCTGCACTTCCCTCCTTCTTCTTGCTCCAAATAACCTCCCTGGGGTAATCCCACTGGCATCTCTCTCCTCATGAGCTCCTCTTGCTTGAGGAGCAGGAATTGCCCCCAAAGTCCCCTGTGGTCCTGTGGCCAGGTCCTTCCCTCTGCCATGCCATGGATGGTGCCACGGGCACGAGGGGGAAACAAACCCTTGGTTTTTTGTAAAGAAGAATTTACCAAAAATATGCCTTTCCTTCAAAAATGTATTTTCATGACCTGGTGGGTCAAATGGCCCAGAAGCCTGGAGATGTTTCCTCAGTTGGCTTCCATTTGAAGCAATCCAGGAATGTTGGGAATCTTCTGTGGAGTCAAACTGGACGTCCTGGGCTAACGATGCAGGACGTGGCCCAAGTCCTGCAGGAAACATCCACCCTCCACATCTGTTTGGTTTTAATCAGAGATTTATGATGAACACAGGCAGCTCTTGGAAGAGTTTCTCTTCTCTGACATGCCTGCCTGGCCCGTTGGACCAGATGGACAGAAATAGCTTCACATATTAGTCAAATTCTGGATGGCTCCTCACCATAAACTCCAGGCAGGCATGAGCAGAATGGACATGATGTTGTCATTGATTTATAGACAACCACAGAAAATAAATTCTAGCCTTGTATGGGGATGTTGGCCACTTAGGTTTCAGTATTGATCTCCAAGCCAAGAGACTGAAAATTCAGGTTTTTTGTAGCCCCAAAGCCAGTAGCAGTAAAACGTTATATTGTCCCTGAGGAATTTCTGCTGCACATTGAATTGGAAAACTGATCTGAGGAGGAGAATAGCAGATGAAATTGTTACACTGGAAACTGGGGGAATCTATTTCCTGGGCTGCAGTTGCAGGGTTTTGGTTCTTACTGCCTGATTTTTGAGCAATAAATATTTAACAAGGTAAATTTATCCTCCTGAACTCATAATTAAGGGGAGATAAATTGCATTCCTAATGATTCCTAACCAAAGGGAAAGCAATTTCCTCCACGATCAGGGAGAATTCCCACACCTCCTCAAGTGAAATAAGGGCATGGAATGAACTGGGTGAGGGTCTGATCTCAGCTGAAAGAGAACACTGAGCATCTGATGCAAAATTCAAGGCAGGGCTCATCTCTGGTGCAGAAACTTACCCAGGGACACTCAGATTCCTGGAATCCAGCACTGACCTACACATGGACTTGAGGAAATTCCCTGTCTCTGGGCCTCAGGTTCCTATTTTTAATCTGGGGATTATACTGGACAGAACTCACAGGGGCTTTATTGCTGGAACCCTTTTTTAATGCCAACAATTGCAACATCTAAGGGAAAAATACTTTTAGAGCATCTTTGTTCTTGGAAAACATTAATATTTGAGTTTGGAATATTTAAATATGATATTTGATGATTATTTTTTTTTCCCCTCCAGTAGTTATTTTTATTACTTTCAAGGTGTTTTTGTAATCTGACCCAATTGTTAACAAAGGGATTTATCAACCTGCCATAGCTGATAACAAAGGAACATGCAGATAGAGAAGTGGAGAGAGCTTGGACTTCTCCTGCTCTTGGCTTGATCACCTGGGGAAGCCCAGCCAGATTCCCACCTAATGATCCTGTGGAGCTACAGCCCCTCCTGCCCACCTCTCCTTGGAAGCCAGGGCAGCCCCTCCAAACCCTGGCACCACTGCAGCCTTCAGAGCTGCCTGGTGTTCCCTGGGACTCAGCACAGAGGGTGCTGCTCACACCTGGACCAGCTGTGGGGTTGGACCTATAGAATCACAGAATGGAATCATAGAATTGTTTAGGTTGGAAGGGACCTTAAAGCTCATCCAGCTCCAACCCCCCTGCCATGAGCAGGGACCCCTCCCACCAGACCAAGCTGCACAAAAACTCATCCAACCTGGCCTTAAAAACCTCCAGGGATGGGGCATCAACAGCCTCCCTGGGCAACCCATCCCAGTTCCTCACCACCCTGAGAGGGAAGAATTTCTTCCCTCTAAAGCACAGATGAGGTTTGATGTTAAACATGAGCCAACACCAGCTGGCAGCTGGTTTCCCTCCCTCCAAACCCCTTCCTCACCTTGCTCTGGGCATGTCCCACCATGCTCAGCTCAGCTCAGGTCACTGCTCTGGGGGCTGAATAACCCCAGCCCCAGGGTGGCTGAGCCCAGTTTGGTGGGGGAGAGCCCAGTTTGGTGGGGGAGAGCCCAGTTTGGTGGGGGAGAGCCCAGTTTGGTGGGGGAGAGCCCAGTTTGGTGGGGGAGAGCCCAGTTTGGTGGGGGAGAGCCCAGTTTGGTGGGGGAGAGCCCAGTTTGGTGGGGGAGAGCCCAGTTTGGTGGGGGAGAGCCCAGTTTGGTGGGGGAGAGCCCAGTTTGGTGGGGGAGAGCCCAGTTTGGTGGGGGAGAGCCCAGTTTGGTGGGGGAGAGCCCAGTTTGGTGGGGGAGAGCCCAGTTTGGTGGGGGAGAGCCCAGTTTGGTGGTGGTGACCCCAGTGAGGTGAAGATAAGCCCAAAAAGGTGGTGATGAACCTGACATCAAGGAAGTGAACCCAGCCAGGAGGGTTCTGCCCAGCAAGGAGGGTTCTGCCCAGCAGGGTGGGTTCTGCCCAGCCAGGAGGGTTCTGCCCAGCAGGGTGGGTTCTGCCCAGCAGGGTGGGTTCTGCCCAGCAGGGTGGGTTCTGCCCAGCAGGGTGGGTTCTGCCCAGCAGGGTGGGTTCTGCCCAGCCAGGGGGGTTCTGCCCAGCCAGGAGGGTTCTGCCCAGCAGGGTGGGTTCTGCCCAGCAGGGTGGGTTCTGCCCAGCAGGGTGGGTGTGATCCTGCAGTGGTGAGGGTGGGAGTTGGGAGCCTGGGCACCCCAGGGAGGTGGCAGGGCCAACTGGCCAGGATGTGGCTCAGAGAAACGTTCTCCCTCTGCCATCCTACCAGCCCAGGAGATCAAACCAACCTGCACTGACCTGCTTTGCTGGACCAGACCCTCACAGCAACTTGTTTTTCCCATCCAGTTACAACCTGGAATTTCTAAGTGGCACCAACTGGCAAGGACCTGCCCCAGAACTCACCCTGCAGGACCCTGAGCAGAAGGATGGGGAGGACACAACTTTTCAACCCAAGTTGGCCAGAATTACCAGGCTGGCAAAAACCCTCTGGTTTTTTTTTTTCCCCCCTCTATCTTTGTTCTTAGAAACTGCTGAATTGTTTTGGCTGAAGTTCACTCCCTCCCCTCTCCTTGCCCCTTAAAAAGAAAATCAGCCTGAGGTGGAGGCTCCATTATAGAAAATTCCAGCACAAATGATTTAAATTAAAATTATAACTCTAAACAGAGCCTCACAAAGGGAGTTGCAGGCAGCCTTAATAGGCAATGATGCTATAGATGGGGCTAGTGAATCATTCCCTTTTGCTGGGTAATATTAATAGGCCTCTTTGCACAATTATATTCAGAAACAGCAATTAAAGTCAAAATCAGGAAGGGGATGAACTCTGGGCCAGATCCTCAGCCAGCACTAACTGGTGCAGCACAGAGAAACCAACAGATCTAAGTGGTTTTACACCAGTTTAGGACTGCTGGGAGGATGTGATGAGTTCCTGCCACCCAATGGCATCCTGGCCTGCATCAGGAATGTGTGGCCAGCAGGAGTAGAGAGGGGATTGTGCCCCTGAGCTGGGCACTGAAGAGGCTGCACCTCAAGCACTGGGTGCAGTTCTGGGCTCCTCACTACAAGGAGGACATTGAGGTGCTGGAATGTGTCCAGAGGAGCTACCAATTTGGTGAGAGGTCTGGAGAATAAGTCCTATGAGGAGAGGGAACTGGGGATGTTTAGTTTGGAGAAGAGGAGGCTGAGGGGAGACCTCATTGCTCTCTACAACTGCCTGAGAGGAGGTTGTAGGAAGGTGGGAGTTGGGCTCTTCTCCCAGGTGAGTAATGACAGGACCAGAAGAAATGGCCTGAAGCTGCACCAGGGGAAGGTTAGACTGGAGATTAGGAAGAATTTCTTTACCCAAAGAGTGACTGGACAGTGGCACAGGCTGCCCAGGGAGGTGGTGGAGTCACCATCCCTGCAAGTGTTTAAATAAATACAGATATAGTGCTCAGCAATGTGGTTTAAGCACTGAACAGGTAATTCTGGTCATGGGAGGGGATTTAGGTCATGGTTGGACTTGATGATCTTCAAGGTTCCTTTCCAACCAGGATGATCCTGTGATTCTATGATACTCTTGCATTTATCTTTTTTCTCCTGAAGAGCCAAGGGCACAGTAAGTTTAACCCAACCAAGCTCCTAAAAACATCTTGAGAAATCAGTGGGAGAAGGAAGAAATCCTTGTGAGGAACCTCATGAAGGGAAGAGCAGCAGGAGACACCCATCCATCCCTACAAACCCAACCTCAGCTGTGCAGAGACCTCCAATGGTGTGTGGACACACAGGCCACCTCCAG
>NW_009952828.1:967753-968048 GCF_000747805.2 Chaetura pelagica | reverse complement strand
CATCTTCACTGGATGCACAGCTGGAAGGAGATGCCAAAGAGAGGGACAGGCTCCTTGTGTTTGGTTTCCTTGTTGTATAAATGATTAAATATAACTTGGGACAGGGTTTTCACCTGTGTTACACACACACCCCCCCCAGCACAGAGACTGGCTGTGCAGCTTGTCTGCAGAGAGGGATGGGTTTAAAGGGGAAGAAGAAAGACAACAACAAACGCTGCTGCTTCCTGGACAGAGCAAGAGGTAAAACCAGTCCAAGCTTCAAAGTAGAGAAAGACTCAGTCTCAGCTTTTCCATT
>NW_009952828.1:967253-967656 GCF_000747805.2 Chaetura pelagica | reverse complement strand
CAGAGGAGCCACAGAGATGATGGGAGGGCTGGAGCAGCTCTGCTCTGGAGACAGGCTGGGAGAGCTGGGGTGTTCAGCCTGGAGAAGAGAAGGCTCCAGGGAGACCTTAGAGCAGCTTCCAGTGCCTGAAGGGGCTCCAGGAAAGCTGGGGAGGGACCTGGGACAAGGGCAGGGAGGGAGAGGACAAGGGAGGATGGATTGAAACTGGAACAGGGGAGATTGAGGTTGGAGATGAAGAGGAAATTCTTGTGTGTGAGGGTGGTGAGAGCCTGGCCCAGGTTGCCCAGGGAAGCTGTGGCTGCCCCATCCCTGGCAGTGTTGAAGGGCAGGTTGGATGGGGCTTGGAGCAGCCTGGGCTGGTGGGAGGTGTCCCTGCCCATGCAGGGGGTGGGACTGGATGATC
>NW_009952828.1:940478-965294 GCF_000747805.2 Chaetura pelagica | reverse complement strand
GGACCTGGGACAAGGGCAGGGAGGGAGAGGACAAGGGAGGATGGATTGAAACTGGAACAGGGGAGATTGAGGTTGGAGATGAAGAGGAAATTCTTGTGTGTGAGGGTGGTGAGAGCCTGGCCCAGGTTGCCCAGGGAAGCTGTTGCTGCCCCATCCCTGGCAGTGTTGAAGGGCAGGTTGGATGGGGCTTGGAGCAGCCTGGGCTGGTGGGAGGTGTCCCTGCCCATGCAGGGGGTGGGACTGGATGATCTTTAAGGTCCCTTCCAACCCAAACCAGTCTGGGATTCTATGATTTCTATAATCTTTTTGGGTGAGGCCTGACCTGATTTGGAAAAAAGCCACATCTTCTGGACCCAGGTGTGGAGGGCAGGTTGACTATGTCCCTCTGCAGGATTCCTGAAGGTGTTTAGCAGGTGTGACACTGCTGGGTGGCTGCAGGACAGCAGTGCCAGGCTCTGCTCATGCCCATGGTGTGGCTGGCAATCATGAGCCAGGCCTCATCCCCTCCTTTTCTTCACAGCACATAATATTCTCATGGAATACAAGGTGATGCTGACTTCCTTAAATCCTTCCACAAAGTATCAAAGTGTTTGACCCTGCTGTAAATTCACACAAGGAAAATTATCCTTCCCTTGTCTGTTTGAGGCAGGAGGAAGCAAAAAATCACAAGTAATGAGTGAGGCCCCTCCCTCCCCTCCTTAAATATTGTAGGATTAACTTAAAAGCCAACATCTTTGTGGCTGTGAAAAATGGCTAATGAGGTGGCAGGATTGGCCCAGCTCTGTCTGTCCTGCCTGAGAGCCCTGCCAGTCACTGCCCCATCTCAGATCATAAGGAGGTTTAGAAGCAACACCCACAACAGCAGCCACCAAGTTTTGTCAGCACAATCTGGGAGAAAACAGTGATTATGCAAGAAAACATGGCAAAAAACCAACCATCTGCTTTGTTTTCTCCTTTGCTTTGCCCGTTGGGTTTGGAGCCTGGAGGGCTCAAGTTTTCCACAGGTTTTTTTTTCTGAAACAAATGACTGGGTTTTTCAGCAAAGCTTGAGATTATCACATAATCACCTGCTTCTGAGGGGAGGCTGGGAGGCCGTGGCACAGTCCCCAGCACGGCCAGAAACCCCAGGGCTGCTCAGAAATGAGGTGTCTCTGGACACACAGAGAAGAAAAAAGTCCAACCTCCCCATTTCTAGACGTGTGTGAGAACCAACAAACCTTTCCCCTCTCTCCTGAGAGCTGCAGCTGTGGAGACTTTCCATAGAGCCCTGGAATTCATGTAGTGGATCCAGGGAAATAATAATAATTAAAAAAAAGCCCCTAGAAAAAAAGAATATTAAAAAAAATGAAAATGTTTTCCCTTTGCATGCCAGAACATAGGCCTCTTGTTACATCTCTGGCTTGTGCATCCCCCTGGTGCTGCAGGAGGGGGAAGGAGCTCCAGTGATTTCACTGCTGAGCCTTGGTCGTGCTCCTGTTCACAGCTGAGGGTTCATCTCCATGTAGGTGATGCTGCCTTGGAAAGCATCATGTGTGCCTGAAAGCCACATGGAGAAAGGGGGGAAACTCACCAGCCTTGCTGTTCACCAGTGGTAAATTCTTCTTCCTGGGAGACACCAGCATTTTTGGGTGCTGTTTGTGTGTCCTCCTTGGGTCTGGAGGGGCAGGGAGCAGCAGGCAGAGCTGCTGGTGGGTGGTGAGGGGCTGCCTGGATCAGACACAGCTGCAGGGAGACCTCTCTCCTTCCTTTTCCTGTAAATCATCTTTAAAGACCAGAAACCCCAGGGCTGCTCAGAAATGAGGTGTCTCTGGACACACAGAGAAGAAAAAAGTCCAACCTCCCCATTTCTAGACGTGTGTGAGAACCAACAAACCTTTCCCCTCTCTCCTGAGAGCTGCAGCTGTGGAGACTTTCCATAGAGCCCTGGAATTCATGTAGTGGATCCAGGGAAATAATAATAATTAAAAAAAAGCCCCTAGAAAAAAAGAATATTAAAAAAAATGAAAATGTTTTCCCTTTGCATGCCAGAACATAGGCCTCTTGTTACATCTCTGGCTTGTGCATCCCCCTGGTGCTGCAGGAGGGGGAAGGAGCTCCAGTGATTTCACTGCTGAGCCTTGGTCGTGCTCCTGTTCACAGCTGAGGGTTCATCTCCATGTAGGTGATGCTGCCTTGGAAAGCATCATGTGTGCCTGAAAGCCACATGGAGAAAGGGGGGAAACTCACCAGCCTTGCTGTTCACCAGTGGTAAATTCTTCTTCCTGGGAGACACCAGCATTTTTGGGTGCTGTTTGTGTGTCCTCCTTGGGTCTGGAGGGGCAGGGAGCAGCAGGCAGAGCTGCTGGTGGGTGGTGAGGGGCTGCCTGGATCAGACACAGCTGCAGGGAGACCTCTCTCCTTCCTTTTCCTGTAAATCATCTTTAAAGACCACCCTGCACACACAGACACACACACACACACAGACACAGTGCACACACAAATGTGACACTGGAAGAAGAGGTTGCACTAAGAGAGGTGCAGCCTGGGGCAGGTTTTTAGAGGGTTCCTCATCAAATTGAGCTTCAGGCATTGGAAAACTTCAAGGGTCTTCCCACAGGAGGCCCAGCAGGCTGGTCACAGGGGGTCTTTTTGACACAGGGCTGCTGGGGACACCCCAGCTGGAGGGGAGAGGAGGGGGAGCTGGCAGCCAGCGAGGCAGGTGGGACTTGTTATGCCAGACCAGTGTGGTGCTGGGAGGACAGATGGCAGCTGCCCTGGGGGTAGAGAGCTCAGGCCAAACTCTGGCCAAAGCCAGGCTGGGTTTTTTTGGTCTCTTTCAGCATCTCTGTCACTGTTGCAGCTCCTCCCTGGAGCAGCTGCTTCCCCTGGCTGTGCAGGGGCTCTCAGGGAGGTGTTTGTGCCTTGTCTCAGTCTAGGCAGGTGCTCTCCTGCCCAACAGCAGCTGAGATGCTCACTACACATCTGTCAAGCTCTCTGCCCAAAGGTGGCTTTAACCCATCCTTGCACCCATAAACACCCTGCAGAAAGGCAGAATTTTCATGCCCAGAAATGTGATTTCTCTTATATTCACACTTGGGATTAGTCAGTCTCCCAGGCAGGTGTTCAGTGCTCCTGGGCCTAACCTGGCACAGCTGCTGCTGGTTTGGGTCTAGTAAAGTCTCTTTAGCAGAGTCATCTTCCCCAGGCTATAAAGCTGCTGTGAGGGAAGGGGGTAGCAGAGCTCATCAGCTCCTTTCCCTTCTGCATCTCTTGGTAGCTGAGCAAAATAGGGAAGGTCCCAAGAGGTCAATAGGAATCAGCAGGGAAGCAGAGGAGAGAGACTCAAGCATCACATCTCCAGGGCTTTTAAGCACCCCCAGGGATGGGGACTCCACCCCTGCCTGGGCCAGGACCTGACAACTCTCTTGGGGAAGAAATAATTCCCACTATCCAATCTAAACCTCCCCTGGCACAACTTGAAGCAATTTCCTCTTGTTCTATCACTTGTTCCTTGGGAGAAGAGACTGACACCTCATTGTTCCAACCTCCCCTCAGGCAGTTTCAGAGGGTGAGAAGGTCTCCCCTCAGCCTCCTGTTCTCCAGACTGAGCACCCCCAGTTCCCTCACCCTCCTCATAAGACTTGTGCTCCAGCCCCAGCTCTGTTGCCCTTCTCTGGACCCACTCCAGCCCCTCAATGTCCTTCTTGTTGTGAAGGGCCCAAAACTGACCCCAGGATTTGAGTTGTGGCCTCACCAGTGCTGAGCACAAGGGGACAATCCCTTTCCAGGAGTGACAGGTCTCAGGACATGGTGGGGTTGGTGTCAGCCTGTGCAGTGCTCAGAGGTGGGGAAACACTGAGGGACAGCAGGGAGAACTTTGGCAATGAGCTGCCATCTTGCATGTTCTACAGTGGAACAAGACACAAAAAGGAGTTAGAAAGGCTACCCTAGATATTCCCTCAGTAATTAAAAAGTAGAATTCATTCCTTCTTCCAGTGAGCCTCATGCAGAGAATGGAACAGGAGATGAATGAGGTGCTTCATGGTTTGTGTAGCCCCACTCAGAAATAAAGCAACTGTTTGCTCCTTGTGTGACTGGAGGTCTGAGAGCAGCCAGTTTCTCTCCAGCTGATGTGCACTGCTGCCAGTGACAACTGGATGGATGTTGCTGCTGCTGGCCAAGCTCTTGCTAAAACCACTGATGCAGCTCTGAGGGAAACACACTCAAACTTGCTGCTTGGAGCCCCAGGTTTGGGAACAAAAACCCAGGGAAGGAGCAACACTTGGGGCTTGGCTGCAGGCAGGCCTGCTGGACTGTGCTCTCCCAGGGTAACTGAGGATGACATCTCTAACATTGAGATGCCACAAAGCTGCTGGGGACCCAACACACTTTGTCACCCAGAGCCACAGACAGACCCATGGGTGACAATCACTGCATCCACCTGCAGGTCTGTCTGCATCCCTGGTGAGCAAGAAAACCTTTGGGTGTATAAGCACAGCATGTGCTCCAACTGGACATGTTATCTCCTGCTCTCCCTCAGTTCTGTGTTTTTTTAAGGACCACCCAGTTAACTTATTTTCTTCCAAAAGCCTTGGCCCCTGCATCAAAGCCACATGTTCTCCCCAGCCCTCTGAACGCTGCTCCAGACACTGATGTTTTCTCCCAGTGAGGGCTGGGAGCAAGTGCTGAGCCCTGGAGGTTCCCTGCCATGGCTGAGACCTGGAGAGATAGCACAGGAAATAGAAATGCTGGAGTTTCTGATGGGCTCCATCTGTCCCTCCCCTTCACACACATTTCTGAGGGTTTTCACAGCATCACAGAATTGCTGGAGTTGGAAGGGACCTCTCAAGACCATCTGGTCCAACTCTCCCACTGAAGCAGGGTCACCTGGAGCTCTTTACCCAGGACTGTATCCAGGTGGGTCTTGAATATCTCCAGAGATGGGGACTCCACAGCTCCCTGGGCAGCCTGTCCCAGTGCCTTGTCACTCTCATTGCAAAGAAGTTTTTCCTCATATTGAAATAGAACTTCCCATGTTCCAACTTGTGCCCATTGCCCCTCACTCTGACACTGGGAACTACTGAGAAGAACCTGCCTCCATCTTCCTGGCACCCACCCTTTAGATACTTACACACATTGATAAGGTCTCCCCTCAGCCTTCTCATCTCCAGGCTGAACAGTCCCAGCTCTCCCAGCCTTTCCCCATCAGGAAAGATGCTCCAACCCCCCAGTCATCTTTGTCACCCTCCTCTGGACTCTCTCCATTCGTTCCCTGTCTCTCTTGAACTGGGGAGCCCAGAACTGGTCCCAGTTCTCCAGCTGTGGCTTCACCAAGGCAGAGTAGAGGGGGAGAACAACTTCCCTTGACTTCCTGCCCACACTCTTTATGCACCCCAGGATTCATTGGCCTTCCTGGCAGCAAGGGCACTTTGCTGGCTCAGGGATCATTTACTATCTACCAGGACTCCCAGATCCTTCTCCTCTGAACTGCTTTACAGCAGGTCCACCCCTAACCTATACTGGTGCTTGGGGTTCTTTCATCCCAGGTGCAGGGGTTCCTTGCTGGGAGGTGCAGTCACACAACCAGCCAGTGTGTCCTCAGCCCTGCCTGCCCCAGGCAGCATGACATGCTGCTCCTCTGCAGCCCCTGCTGCCCTTCTCCTCCTGGGACCTGTGGTGAGGCTGGGGCTCAGCAGGTGCCTGGTCCTGCTCCTCCTCTCAGTCCCTGTTCATAGCTCAGGGATCCATGTCTGTGGTGTTTGTGGGTGTCACAGCAGAACCTGCTGGGGTTCACTGACCTGCCTTTGGGCTGCAGGATTCCCACCTGAGACACCCCAGGAGGTGACATCAGCCATCCCCTGCCAGAACATGCCAGCCCATGAAGTGGCCTCCTAGTACTTGAAGGGGATCTACAGGAAAGCTGGGGAGGGGCTTTTCACCAGAGCAGACAGTGACAGGACAAGGGGGGATGGTTTTAGACTGAGAGAGGGGAGATTGAGGTGAGATATTAGGAAGAAATTCTTCCTTCTGAGGGTAGTGAGGAGCTGGGATGGGTTGCCCAGGGAGGCTGTTGATGCCCCATCCCTGGAGGTTTTTAAGGTCAGGTTGGATGAGGTTTTGTGCAGCCTGGTGGTTGGGTTCCCTGCTCATGGCAGGGGGGTTGGAACTTGATGATCTTTAAGGTCCCTTCCAACCTTCATGATTCTCTGATTCTCTGTCCCTGGTGGGACCAGCCTGGCTGTGCCCCTCAATCACAGCTGAGACCTCAAACCTCTTCCATGGCAAAACCTGGGATTTCCCTACTCTCCCATCTGGGTATTCTTCCTAAAGTACTCCAAATTACCCTTCCCTAGTACCCAGAGACCTGGAGAACAGCTGATTCCCTCTCCCTGCAGGAGCTGCCTGCATAGCTCAGGGCTGCTCTCACGTCTCCCCTCCACTGCTTCCAGACTAAACAAGCCCAGTTCTTGCAGCCTTTCCCCACAGGTCGTGTTTCTGAGACCTCTGAGCATGTTCATTGGTGGCCTCTGGAGTCTCTCCTGCTGCTCATGGTCTCTCTCCCAAGGCAGTGCCTGCTGGAGGCAGCTCTGGCCGAGCACAGGGAACAGATGGATCATTTTGTGTTTCTTATGGACAGCGTTTGGATTTACACCTCCTAGGGGAGGGGAGAGGGGAGGAAGGCAACCTCTGCTTAGCAGCTCCACTGATCAGCCTTTTATGAGACTGTTCTCTCCAAATCAGGCTCCCAATATCCAAAGATCACAAGGCACAACCTTTCAGGCATTTTCTTCCTAGATCTGGGGCCTCAGGAACTGCTGGGTTGACACGTTCTGGTGTTCCCTGCACCTGGGAAGGCTGGAAGCCCCATGAGATCCCCCTGCACACGGTCCTGTGGGGTTACAAATGGACAGATAATGGAGCTGGGCAGAAAAAACCACAACTCCCATCCCCTGGGAGAGGTTCAGGGGAACATTCTTCTCAGAGAAAATAAAAATTCTGAGAATTCTGGGCTGAAAACCAACACAGTTTTAAAAAAAAATTATTTTCCTTCCTCTTCTTGGTCTCCAGTCTTTGCCCAAATCCCATTCCCCAGGGCACTCCATAACCTGCCTTCAGCTGACCACACACTGACCACACTGCTCCATCACAGAGTCTCCATCTATCCTGAGCCATTAAAGATGTCATTTCTTGGCCAAAAAAAATAGCCTTTTTAAAAATGACAAAGCAACCTGTGACCCCAAAACACCCCACCATGTCCCAGAGGACCCCAGGCTCAGCAGCAGATAACCAGATGCATTGACTACTTTTTTTATTGCAGGAGGTCTCATAACTTTTTGCCAAGGGAGGAACATGCCCAGGAAGGTCCAGGTTTCACCAAGGGACAGTTGTAAAGGTGGGAGCAGAGCATCCACATCCAGACCTGGGAGCTGCTGTTTGGTCTCTGTTTTGGGAGACTAAAATGTCAGAAGAATCATAAAATTCCAGCCTGATTTGAGTTGGAAGGGACCTTAAAGATCACCCAGTCCCACCCCTGCATGGGCAGGGACACCTCCCACCAGCCCAGGTTGCTCCAAGCCCCATCCAACCTGCCCTTCAACACTGCCAGGGATGGGGCAGCCACAGCTTCCCTGGGCAACCTGGGCCAGGCTCTCACCACCCTCATACTCCACAATTCCTTCCTCGTGTCCAACCTCCATCTCCCCTCTGCCAGTTTTAATCCATCCCCCCTTGTCCTCTCCCTCCCTGCCCTTGTCCCAAGTCCCTCCCCAGCTTTCCTGGAGCCCCTTCAGGCACTGGAAGCTGCTCTAAGGTCTCCCTGGAGCCTTCTCTTCTCCAGGCTGAACAGCCCAGCTCTCCCAGCCTGGCTCCAGAGCAGAGCTGCTCCAGCCCTTGGATCATATTCATGGTTTCCTCTGGACTCTCTCCAAGATCTCCATGTCCTGGAAGGACATGGGGTAGCTTTGCTCTTTGTTCAAAGAGCTTCAGAACAGGGGATGAGCTTAGATGGAAACACCTCCCCAGGACTAAGCAGCCCCTTGTCTTGTCCCACCTCCCAAAACATGGGATGGGAAAAGCTCTGGCCAAGCACTCATGCTCTAACCCACTGCAGCCACAGCTCCTAACCCAGGGGCTTTTACAGGCCTTACAGTAAGTAATAAAACTTTGGGAGCATTTTCTTGTGGTTAAGCACTGAGGACTGTTCTGGCCCAGCAAAGTGGGCTCTGCTCTGTCCTCCAGATGAAGTGGAAATGGATTTATTGCTGTTTATGTTTCAGTTTAAGCATTACTCTGAAGGTAGCATTAGTCATGAAACTGCCTCCCTGCATGGCTGCCCTTGTTTTCCTCATGTTTCTCTTCCTGCCTTTAGCTAAATTGTCTTAAACATCAGCCATCAACCATTAAACTGCACATAGATCACATATTGTCAGGGGCTGGCAGGGCTCCTGATCTGGTCTCTCTCTGCTCTACAGCTGTTTGGAGAGCTTGGTTTGCTGGGAGGAGGGTTGTCTGGGTCTCCTGTCCTTTGAAACACAGAATCTCAGAACTGAGGCTGGAAAACCCCTCTGAGATCATCAAGTCCAGCCTGTGACCTGACACCCCCACATCTCCAGACCATGGCACCGAGTGCCACATCCAGTCTTGCCTTAAACACCTCCAGGGATGGTGCCTCCACCACTTCCCTGGGCAGCCCATCCCAATGTCTGATCACCCTTTCCATGAGGAATTGCTTCCTGATATCCAACCTATATCCCCTGGTGCTGCTGCAGGCTGTGCCCTCTCATCCTATCACCAGTCCAGGGAGAAGAACCTGACCTCACCTGACCACAACCTCCCTTCTGGTAGATGCAGAGGTTAATAACATCCCCCCTGAGTCTCCTCGAGGCTAAACAACCTCATCTCCCTCAGCCCATCCCTGTAAGACTTTCCCTCTGGTCCTTTCACCAGCCTTGTTGTCTCCTCTGGACCTGCCCCAGCACCTCAAGGTCCTTCTTGCAGTGAGGGGCCCAGAACTGGACACAGGACTGGAGGTGAGACCTCCCCAGTGCTGAGCACAGGGGGAGAATCACCTCCCTGCTCCTTCTGGTCCCCCCATTCCTGGTACAAGCCAGGATGCCACCTGGGCACGTGCTGGCTCATGGTCAACAGGTTGTCAACCAAAGCCCAAAGATGGAGCCCAAGGAGCACCTAGAAACATGCTCAGACTGAGCTGCTCTCAGCTCATCCATGTTCAGTTGTCACTGCAAAAAGGTCTCGTTGGTGTTTCACCCACAGACTTCACCTGCAGCCAAGGGAGAAAACCAGGGACCCCCAAGGAGCTTTGTCTCCCCCCCAGATCATGGCAGGCACATTGACCCATGGAGCACTTGGGCTTTTCCTTGGCATGGAGGGACCTGGATCCAGTGTAGGCACCCAGCTTTGAGATGACTAAAATCAATATCATGGAATCATGGAGTTGTCAGAGTTGGAAGGGATCTCTAGAGATCATCTAGTCCAACCCCTGCTAGAGCAGGATGGTCCAGAACACATTACCAGGACTGCATCCAGGTGGGTCGTGAGTATCTCTAGAGGAGACTCCACAGCCTCCCTGTCCCAGGGCTCAGTCACTGTCACCATAAATAAGTTTTTCCTCATATTTAAATGGAAATTCCCATGTTCCAGCTTGTGCCCAATGCCCCTCATCCTGTCTCTGGGAACTACTGAACAGAGTCTGGCTCCATCCTCCCTGCACCCACAATTTAGATATTAATGCCTATAAAAGCATTGATAAGGTCTCCCCTCAGCCCTTCTCCAGGCTGAGCAGTCCCAGCTCTCTCAGCTTTTCCTCATAAGACAGATGATTCAATCCCCCAGTCATCCCTGTTGGCCTCCACTGGGCTCTCTCCAGCTGTTCCCAGTCTCTCCTGAGCTGTGGAGCAGCAGCAGTGGATGGAGACCAAGGTTCTCACTTCTCGGCCTTTTGGCTAAGATCAAGTGTGGTGGAGTGTGTAGGTGAGTGATGTGCCCACCTGAGATTTGCTCTGTGGACTGGAAATGCTCCAGCAAACCTCTGCTCACCTCCATTCCCACCAGATGAAGGAACCTGAGCAGGTCCCTGGGGGCTACAACTCCAAGCACGTGGCTGGAGGGTCCCTTGGAAATGCCCTCAGTCTCCTCCATCCCTGGAAGTTCTCCATCCCCAGCAGCTCTCCCAGCCTCAGATCTCCATGAAGCTCAATGACTGTGTCCATGTGTCCACCTCTCAGCTTTCCTCCCACAGCCTCTGCCCTAGGCAGTGTCTCTGAGCATATCTTCCAAACCAGATCATTATTTACTCACCCAAGGCAAAGAAAACCATCCCACCACGAGGCAGCCTCCTGCAGTGCTCTGACCCAACCCTGGTGTGTTCCTCTCTGGGTGCTGCACCTCAGGATGAGGAAGGCAGACAGCCTTGATGTGGTTTTTCTTTCTCCCAGAGCTTCTCCAGCACACTCAGCTCCTCCTCATGCCAAGTTCTCCTTCCCCTCGCAGCCAACAGATGTTGTCCTCAGATATGAGGAGCCAAATGAAGAAAGAGTTTGTTGAATCTACTTGTAGCTGGGTAAATAATGAGGAGTCCCAACCCTGTGCCCTGCCTGGTGGCCCAGGCTGCACTTCGTGGCTGCTAAAGATGTTGGAGGGATCAATCCTGCCATGTAAAGGTAACAAGCCCTGCTGGGGTTGCATGGGACGAGGAGAGGATCCTATTTTACTGTCTTGTCCCTCTGCCAGCTGAAAGGCCTGACCCAAAATATCAGACAAATCCCAGTATTATTAGTTTTCAAGTATGTATGAATAGATTAACAATTCATGCTGGTCAATTACAACAGGGTAAGAGAGTATCTGGCTTTACAGCAATGTTAGTGTGTGATGCAAGGAGTGAAAACCATGAGGGGAGGGAAAAGTGGAGTGAGCAGATCTCATTGGAGAGTTACAGGGAAGGAGGTTCTTCATGTTCTCCTCTCGAAGGGCTTTGTCAGCATGGACACCCTGCAACTGGGAGCTGGGAGCTGGAGCTCCCATCCCACACCAGTGCCCAGAGGACCTCTGTGCAAACCTCCCCAGCCTGAGGACACAGCAGGACCAGCCATGATGCTGGGACACAGGGACACCCACTTAGGAACCCCATCCTGTTCTCTGCCACTGCCCAGAGGTTTTGTGGTTGTTGATACTGAACTATAAATGAGCACACCCCAAATTAACAGCGCCCTCCTCCAGCTTGAATGATTTGTATGGATTTCTCTCTTGAAATTGCAGCAGACATTTGGTTCAAAGCTTGGTGGAAAACAAATCATGCAAGGAAGGAGAGAGGACAGGCAGAAGTTTGCATTCCTGAGGCTGAGGCTGGAAAACCCTGCTGTGTCCCTTGTTCATGGAGTGGTTTCTGAGTGGGATGGCTCCTTCTCCCACTGGTGTCTCCCAAAGGCCCTTGCAGAGCCAGCTGGGTCTGGCTCACAGCTCCTCTAACCCCTGCCTAAAAAGCAAATAAGCCCCAGCAGTAGCAGTTGTGCCATCACCATCCCCTGGAGTCTCCTGGTGGGTTTCATCATGTCCTGCAGAGGTGACTGGTGGGGACATTGTTTTGTGGCTCTGTATCCCAGCAGCTCCAGGGTTTGGGTGCATGAGCTCAACTTCAACCCCCAGAAGGCTGGGTGGCACTTGGGTGACTGAGGTGTTGGGAGAAGGAGGGCAAAGCAGCCCTGGGGGATAACACAGAGAGGAATTTCCTTCCAAGCTGCTGTCCCAGGGTTGGATCCTGCCTTTCCTTATTTCCTTAATGGTCTCCCTTTGGCTGGGAATTGCCTGGAAGAGAGAGGCTGGGCTGACTTTTCACAGCTAATAAATGGCAATCCCTGCCTGACCCCTGCACCAAACGAGCCTGGCATGGTAGGTCTGGCTGATTTGACAGGGCAAAGCCTGTTAAACAGGAGAGACTGAAGTTTATTGCCCTGTTTGAATACCACATGCCTCTGGGTGAAAAACAAGCCACTTAAAATGATAAAAAGGCCAGCTTTTTATTTACTGGAGTGGCTGCACACCTCCTAAATACATCCCTCTTGTAGGCTGCATTCATGAGGCACAGAGCCCTTCTTGACAGAAAGCAGCTGCCTGTTTGCAGGAGAGATTTGAAAGGTGCTGCAGAAATGCCTCCTCTCTGCCAGTCTCTTGCTGCTGTGGTTGAACCTGAGACATCCTTGAGTCCTTCTCTCCCAGCCCTTCTGCCATGGCAGCATCCCTGGCCTGGGCAGGAGAGGGGCAGGATGGGGGAAGGAGATGAAATCAGTGGGGACTGTCCTGGAGGAGCAGCTGTGCAGGGGAGGCAAGGGATGGAGGGGATGGGCTGGGTCAGGGGGTGATGCAGAGGGTCAGGCTGGTGTGTGGGTGGAGGGGAGAGGGTCTGAGACAGGGAGGGACTCCAAAAGTCTGGGGAAGATGAAGGTTAAGAAGGGGAGGAAGGGCTGGTGAGGAGCTGAGCTGGAGAGGGAGGAGAGGGAATGGCAGGGAATGGTCACCAAAGCCAGGGTGATGGAGGAGCAGAACTCCCTCAGCACAGGGGGAGCAGGAGAAGGGGGGGATACCCCAAAGGTGGAAGCAGCAGTCCCTCCTGCAGCCCCAGCCCTGGCCCTGTGACTCCTCCCTTGTCAGGTAGGAACCAGGGACAGGGCAGAGGTGGCAGGATCCTGGGGGAACACCTGCCAAAAGGTGTGAACACACTTAGCAAGGTCGAGTCAAACTGGGAGCTTAACCAGCTCACCCTGCACGAGATGCTGCCTCAGCTCTGGTGACCTGCCAAAAGCTCCATTTTTAGCAGTCTCCAGGCTCCCAGGTCCTTCTGCTTGCAGTGTGCTCCAGGCTGGGAGCTGCACAGTGTCCCAGGGATGGGGCTGCAGGAGCAGGAGAGCTGGAGGTGCCTGAGCAGTGAGCACAGAGCCAGGCTGCTCAGCCCTGCTGTCCCTCCACGTGTCCTGGTGCAGATGTCCCTGCACACGTGTTCCCTCCAGCCTGACATCATTGCAGGGAAGCAGCAGCAGGGATGGATGCAGCATCTTGCAATCCAGGGCCAGGGCAGGCTGCTTGCTCCTCCCTCCAAAATAAACCCCAGCAGCAGCTGGTGAGAAAGGGGAGGCTCTGCAGTTGAAAACCTTGGGGGTTTGACCTGCCACATCACCCAGGCCCTTGTGCCAGGGTCCCTCGAGGAGGGTATGTCCATCAGGTTTCAGAACCTGGGTGGACACACATGTGACAGTGCTGGGACCCTGCAGAGCAGTTTGCTGTTGGGATTTGGAGGCTGCTGCTGGAGGAACACAAGGGTCTGCTCAGTGTGTCATCCTTGGAAGGAGAACAAGCTGTCATGGCAACCATATCAGAGTCATTCTGGTATCAGGATGTATGTTGCAAAACAGATAAGGCTTAAAGTGTCACCCCACGGAGCCAGAGGAACCTGGTGGGAGCTCATGTCCAGGTCCAGGGCACAGCCTGGCCTCATCAGATGGGCCAGTGAGCAGATACTCCCCTCTGGGACCAGCAAAGGAAGGTGGCAACGTCTGAGACTGTTTACATCCCAACCTTGTCCATACAGAAATCATACGGGAACCTCTTTGAGCCCAAGAGGGTGGGGACACTCCATCTCTGACCAGGAGCAGTTACATCTGTGCCTGGATGGAAGGAGACAATCTGAGCATTGAGGCCAGAGCTCTGTGCTGCAATGTCTGTGCTGCTTCACACATCAGGCTGGTTGCAGAGGAGGTGGTTTATCTGTTCATAGACATTTCATTATCAATGTGAGCTGACAAATCAGAGCAAATTCCTCCAGGGATTTCCTGAGGCAAAGGGAGGCTGAAGGGACTAAGTGTGTTGAGGATGGACAAAAGGTTTTAGTTAAGTGATGACCTGTTGCCTGTCAGGTAAAAGTGCTAACTACCTTAAAGGGGGAACAAAAATTTGGATGGTAAAGCTGCTGGTAAAAGGGTGGTGAAACTACTTGGGATAAACCTAGGGAAGGGAAAACTTAGGCTGGGACTGGGAAGGTCTAAAAGGATGTTACAGAAAAAAATTGCAGAGGGTTTTTGAACAGGAACTTAGAGAAGGACCAAAAAGTGACTTTGAAAGGCAATAAAAGGGCTGAATTTTGTCAGGGGAATGATACAGGTGTCACCATACCCTTCCTTCACTGCAGCTGCAATAACCACTCTGTTAAGGGCTTGGCCATTCTTCTAGACCATCATTGCTCCACATGCAACCCAGGGAGGTGGTGGAGTCCCCATCCCTGGAGGAGTTTCAAAGCTGTGCAGAGGGACATGGGTCAGTGGTGGCCTTGGCAGGGCTGGGGGAAGGGTTGGACTTGATGATCCTGAAGGTCTTTTCCAGCAAAAATGCTCCTGTGATTCTATAGATGTGCAATTGCACCAATAAGGCATAGAAGGTCTGTTTGGGCAGAGGAAAAGGATAAAAGGACAGTGGGGGTTGGTGGTTTGGAAGTTCAAAACAAGTAGCAACATGAGTCAAGAGCAAAACAAACCAAAGAGTGAAAGAGGGGGTGTGAAAAGGAGAGAAAAACAGGAGTATGGAGAACATGACTTCCAGGGAGGGCATGGAGGAGTGGAGCTGTGGATGCCCAGTGCAGGTGGGATGCCTGTCAGTGTTCAAGCACATCCAGTGTCTGCTGTAGGGAGCAAAAAACAACCTGCAGACCACAGAGGAGCACAGAGATGAGCTCCAGCTACAGCCAGAAGAAGGTCCAGAACCACTTTAGGACAAATGTGAACAATAAGCAAGTTGGAAAAACGGATACCAGGGAGAAACCTGCACCAGGAAGCTCCTCAAGGTCTCTTCCTGATTTTTTTCCTATATTTCTGCAATCTGGTTTGAGCATCAAAGCTGCTGTTACGTGGTGAGGTTAGAAAAAGCAACATGGTCCTTCCCCAACTGCAGCAAATTCCTCCCTGGATAAATCAGGCAGCAGGCTCAGAGTTTCCACTCCTGGCTAATCTGTGCCCAGCCTGCTCTGTGTCCAGCTGCCTCTCTGAGATTAGCTCCAGGACCATGCCCTGACCTTTACCTCTCCTCCTTTTAGCCATTTTTTTGTTTTGTTTTGCTTAGCAAAAATGATTGCAAATTCCTACAGGTTTGAACACCTGGATGCATTTAGTCATGAAGCACCTGGTGAGTGACCCCAGTGCCCACCAGGGTGGTCACAAGGGCTGCAGAAAGGGTTGCTGATGGTTCAGGAGCTGGAAAGGGGACACACAGGTGTCCCCCATGAAATCTGCATTGCAAGGGGCAAGGACTGGCCACCCTTGCACCAAATGTTCCAGCCATTTGCATGGCAGGAGCAATTAGTTTGGTTGAGTCAGTAACTAGTAGGTCTTGGCTTTATTTTACAAGTGTTTTCTTATTCAGGAGTGTAATCACTCTTATGAACTCCCAGTTAACCAAGGGATGAGTGAGAAAGGAAAAAGACCCAGGAGTGCACAGGGTTAAACCCCTGGGAAAACATGTGCAGCAGCCTGGGAAAGTATCTCACCGACCTGCAAATGGACCTCTTGGGTTTTCACGTCCCATTCCAAATCCTCAGGGGGAGAGGTGGTGTAGGGTTCCCTCCAGAAAAGGATTGGATCCATCTTAACACTAGTTTATTTTTTATTTCCTCCTGCTTGCCTTAAGTTGAGGCTATTTCTGCTCTTTCTGTTGGGAATGGCATCAATCTGAGGCTTAATATTTTTTCCAGGGAAAACTTTTAGCATCTGCAAACACCCACCAACAGGGCTGGGAACAGTTTTCTTCCCTTCTTGCCCACTGGTCCCAGCTGGTTTTCCCACTCTTTTGCCCCACTGAAGTTCTGGGGGAGAGGGTGCCCTGGGTGCCCTGACATTGGGAGCCACAAACCAGGGTGTGACAGTGACACAGGGTGACAATGGCTGCTCTGCCCTCCCAGTGCAGAGAGTGGCAGGGGTTGGGCTTGTGGGGCTGCTGTGCTCCTGGGAGCACTTTGCTGTCTGAGTGCTGAGTTTTGGGGCTGTTTGGAGCTTCCCCACTCCCTTCTTGGCACCTCCTCTCCACTGTGGGGCTGGGGATGGTCCCTGTGCTCAGCACACAGAAGAAAGACCAAAACCTCCTCTCCTGCCTCCTTGTCAGACACAGTGAGTGTTGCTGAGGCAGAGTGAGGGAAATACCTTTAAATATACCCATATATAACTTAAATGTACCCAAATCTACCTTACATGTACTCAAAACTTCACTGTGAATGCAGACAGCAATAGATTTGGCCTGTCAGTCCTTCAGAAGTGCTTGTCACCACCCAGAAGCTGTAGGGCAGCAGAGCAGAAGTGGAGTCTGTGCTATCAACGTCACCATGAGAGTTTCACAAGCTGGAAGGTGCCATTCCACAAGTTTTGTTTCAAAAAGCACCACTGGTGTTTCCTTTTGCCACTGCAAGTCCCTCCAGGGGGCTTGTGAGCAGCCAGCCCAGGTGCCCTGGGGGATCCTTGTCCCCTCACCCACCTGCTCAGGCTGCTCCAGCAGAGAAGGGCTGGGTGAAGGCCAGGCTGGGCTGGAGAGAAATTCAGCATAAATTCAGAGGCAGAGATGACTCAGGAAGCAGATATTCTTCATTTATGTCTCCCAGTAGATTCAGAAGAGACACAGGAAGGGGAAATGCTGACTCTCCTTCCCCAGACACTCAGCCATGACTTCTCTGCACACCAGTGGATCCCCCAGGGACCTGGGGTTTGGGAGAACATTGTGCAGCTTTGCTTCTGGCATGAACTTGCTGCCCATGTGCTGTAAACACTTTTCACCTCCATCCTCTGTGTCTGCTTTGCCCAGATCTGCAGAGCCTGACCAGGGCATGTCACTGCATTTTTGGGCAGTATTTGGGACAATCTAGAGCCCTGGTGGATCTGGAGGATCCTGGACATCATCAGCACTTTCTTAAAGGATCCTACAAGGGTCCTGAAGGTTTGGTCTCTCCTTGAGTCTCCTTAGTGAGTAGGCCGACAGCTTCTCACCCCAAAATATATCTGAGTTGTAAGAGCAGGACCAAGGCTCAGTGCAGACAACCATGGAAATTCAAGTCAGTCTGACCTGGAAGCTCATGATCCTCATGAAGGTCTGATTTCTTCAGCCACACAAGTGGTTTCTTGGCTGTGCCAACTGGAACAGCTTCACAGCAGCAGCTGCTCTAAAACTGCTGCATTTTCCTCCCCTCACATTCCCCTCCAAGGGAGAACCAGCCACTTTGATCACCCAGGCTGTGGGATTTTTGGCTCTGCAGCCCATCTGGAAGGTTCCAAGTGGGTGCCTGCAGGTGAAAGGGTTCCCCACTGTCCTGCAGTGACCACCAAGCTGTGCTGCGTGGCACCTTATGGTTTCTCCTCTCTCTTTCTCTCTTGGCTTCCAAACCTGGATATACAGCAAGTGGCCCAGCAATCAGGTCAGCAGCACAGGAGCTCCAGGGGACCTGTGGTGCAGAAGGTTGATACACCAGAACCACAGGTTCTACCTGTGTTATTGCTGAGTGGTGCTGGTGCCACCAAGACCATCTTTGTGTCAAAATGATGAGCCAAGAGCTGCAATGATATCCATGATCTTGTTCCACGCCCTGGACCACTGGGCTGATCCCACCTGCTTCACTGTTTGGTTCTGGTTTGTTGTCCTCCATGCCCCCCACTCCCTGCCCACCAGCCTGGGCACTGGTGGGTGTCAGAGAGATGGAGACCAGTGACAGCAAGTGCAAGGGCAGCACTGAGGACAGGTCTGAGGCATCATCCTCACCTCCTCCTGCACCAGGGAGCATGGAGAACAACCCTCCCAGCCCCCCAGTTCCACAGCCTGGCAACCCTGGCTGTGCTGCACGGGGCTTTTCTCCAGTGCCTGGCCCATGGGGTGGCCCATGGGGAGCAGAGAGATGCTGAGCTGAACCTCTGCCTCCCAAACCATCATTATCTCCCTGAGTGCCCCATCTTCCCATGCAGGTGACACATGGGGACAGCCCACCCAGCGGGTCACAACGTGATGTTCTTGTCCCCTTTTGTAGGTCAAATTTTCCAAGAAATCTTCAAGTGCCACCGACAGCATTTCTCAGATGCTGGGGCAGGAGCCCAGCAGAGCTGAATTTAGGCACAGAACTGTCCCCAAGTGTCACTGACAAAAGGTCACCACAGCATTCCCTACCCTGCTGGCCTGGAGCCCAATGGAGCGGGTGTCTTTGTGTAACCCCAGAGCTTGGCAGGGCAGCAGCTCCTCTGGTTATGATTATTTCCTGCAAACAAATGTCCTCAGGGCTTTGCAGCACTCTCAGAACCCCTCTGTGCCACGTGGCTGATGTGCAGCTGAGCCCAACAAGGAGATGCTCCTGCTGCTTGGTTGCTCTCCATCTTCTCCACCTCTCAGCTGCTGCCACCACACTCCCACAAGGTCAAACTGCTCTTCTGTATTTTCCTTTTCTGACAGTTGTTGGCATCAAACCTTGAAGGTGGAGAGCTGCACACAGAGCCAGGCAAGCTGGGAGAGGAAGCAGGATGGCAGGGTAAGTAAGTGATCATAGAATCATGGAATCCCAGCCTGGTTTGGGTTGGAAGGGACCTTAAAGATCCTCCAGTCCCACCCCCTGCATGGGCAGGGACACCTCCCAGCAGCCCAGGCTGCTCCAAGCCCCATCCAACCTGCCCTTCAACACTGCCAGGGATGGGGCAGCCACAGCTTCCCTGGGCAACCTGGGCCAGGCTCTCACCACCCTCACAGCACAGAATGTCTTCCTTATGCCTAACCAAATCTTCCATCTTTCAGCTTGAAACTGTTCCCCCTCGTCCTATCAGTCCATAGTGTCTCACTCCAGTGTCTCACCTAAGTCTCCCCTCTGCCAGTTTTCATCCATCCCCCCTTGTCCTCTCCCTCCCTGCCCTTGTCCCAAGTCCCTCCCCAGCTTTCCTGGAGCCCCTTCAGGCCCTGGAAGGTGCTCTAAGGTCTCCCTGGAGCCTTCTCTTCTCCAGGCTGAACACCCCAGCTCTCCCAGCCTGGCTCCAGAGCAGAGCTGCTCCAGCCCTTGGATCATCTCTGTGGCTCCCCTGGACTCTCTCCAGGAGCTCCATGTCCTTCCTGTGCTGGGGACTGCAGAACTGGACACAAAACTACAGAGGGGTCTCACCAGAGTGGAGCAGAAGAGCTGGATTCCATCCCTCACCCTGCTGGACACGCTGCTTGTGACACAGCCCAGGACATGGTTGGTTTCTGGGCTCAGCTCATGGTCCTGGCTCATGTTGAGCCTCTCACCAACTAACATTCCCAAGTCCTTCTCCTCCAGGACCCCATCAATCCATTTTCCACCCAACCTGTAGTTGTGCTTGGGGTTTCCCTGACCCACAACATATCCTGATCACAATGCTGCAAAGTGCTCAGCAAACAGTCCAGGCAGGGGAGTCACCCAGGGAGGGGGGACACTGATGGTCTGAGCTTCGTGCCCAAAGCCCCCCAGAGCAATGAGCTGTGAGATGGAGTGTGGAGCCCTGCAGGGTGTGACAGGCTGTCATTGCACCACTTGTGTTCACCATCATGTCACACCTGTCTCTGGTGTCTTCTTGACCCCAGTCTCATCTTCTCCCTGGCCTCCTCCAGGCCTTTCCCCTTCCAGGTCTTTCCCCTCCAGGCTCCCAGGACAGACATTCTGATCCATTCCCTCCACAGGAGCTGGATTGAGGGGCAGGGACTACATTTCTCTTCCTGAAATTAATTTTGCCCTGAGGTTGGGGATCTGTTGTCCCTCCCCCCAGAGCAGCCTGTGAAAACAGGAGCACTCTCCTTGGCTCTAGGAATCACATCAGGGTGTAGGTTGGAGTTAATGAACGTGCCTGGAAGATCCAGGTGCAGGAGGTGAAGAAAAGGCCCAGCATGGCAGGACAGCAGAGGCATGGGAACCACCTGGTGCCTGTGCAGCCAGACCTCCCCAGGCTGCTTCAAGCCCCATCCAACCTGCCCTTCAACACTGCCAGGGATGGGGCAGCCACAGCTTCCCTGGGCAACCTGGGCCAGGCTCTCACCACCCTCACAGCACAGAATGTCTTCCTTATGCCTAACCAAATCTTCCATCTTTCAGCTTGAAACTGTTCCCCCTCGTCCTATCAGTCCATAGTGTCTCACTCCAGTGTCTCACCTAAGTCTCCCCTCTGCCAGTTTTCATCCATCCCCCCTTGTCCTCTCCCTCCCTGCCCTTGTCCCAAGTCCCTCCCCAGCTTTCCTGGAGCCCCTTCAGGCCCTGGAAGGTGCTCTAAGGTCTCCCTGGAGCCTTCTCTTCTCCAGGCTGAACACCCCAGCTCTCCCAGCCTGGCTCCAGAGCAGAGCTGCTCCAGCCCTTGGATCATCTCTGTGGCTCCCCTGGACTCTCTCCAGGAGCTCCATGTCCTTCCTGTGCTGGGGACTGCAGAACTGGACACAAAACTACAGAGAGGTCTCACCAGAGTGGAGCAGAAGAGCTGGATTCCATCCCTCACCCTGCTGGACACGCTGCTTGTGACACAGCCCAGGACATGGTTGGTTTCTGGGCTCAGCTCATGGTCCTGGCTCATGTTGAGCCTCTCACCAACTAACATTCCCAAGTCCTTCTCCTCCAGGACCCCATCAATCCATTTTCCACCCAACCTGTAGTTGTGCTTGGGGTTTCCCTGACCCACAACATATCCTGATCACAATGCTGCAAAGTGCTCAGCAAACAGTCCAGGCAGGGGAGTCACCCAGGGAGGGGGGACACTGATGGTCTGAGCTTCGTGCCCAAAGCCCCCCAGAGCAATGAGCTGTGAGATGGAGTGTGGAGCCCTGCAGGGTGTGACAGGCTGTCATTGCACCACTTGTGTTCACCATCATGTCACACCTGTCTCTGGTGTCTTCTTGACCCCAGTCTCATCTTCTCCCTGGCCTCCTCCAGGCCTTTCCCCTTCCAGGTCTTTCCCCTCCAGGCTCCCAGGACAGACATTCTGATCCATTCCCTCCACAGGAGCTGGATTGAGGGGCAGGGACTACATTTCTCTTCCTGAAATTAATTTTGCACTGAGGTTGGGGATCTGTTGTCCCTCCCCCCAGAGCAGCCTGTGAAAACAGGAGCACTCTCCTTGGCTCTAGGAATCACATCAGGGTGTAGGTTGGAGTTAATGAACGTGCCTGGAAGATCCAGGTGCAGGAGGTGAAGAAAAGGCCCAGCATGGCAGGACAGCAGAGGCATGGGAACCACCTGGTGCCTGTGCAGCCAGACCTCTAAGGTCACTGAGTCCAACCATCCACCCAGGAGGGAAGAAAACCAACACCAAAAACC
Source organism: Chaetura pelagica (assembly GCF_000747805.2). Lineage (NCBI taxonomy): Eukaryota > Metazoa > Chordata > Aves > Apodiformes > Apodidae > Chaetura > Chaetura pelagica. The sequence goes on along the minus strand of NW_009952828.1, from coordinate 943,999 downwards.
AACCAACCCACCAAACCCCACCAAACATGCAACAACACACTCACCATGCCCACTAGGGCACGTCCTGAAGAGCCATGTCTACAGTTTTTTAATCCCTCCAGGGCTGGTGACTCCACCACCTCCCTGGGCAGACTGTTCCACTGTCCAGCCACTCTTTCAGTAAAGAAATTCTTCCTAATCTCCAGTCTAACCCTCCCCTGGTGCAGCTTCAGGCCATTTCCTCAGGTTCTGTCATTACTCACCTGGGAGAAGAGCCCAACTCCCACCTCCCTACAACCTCCTCTCAGACAGTTGTAGAGAGCAATGAGGTCTCCCCTCAGCCTCCTCTTCTTCAAACTAAACATCCCCAGTTCCCTCAGCCTCTCCTCATATGACTTGTTCTCCAGACCCTTCACCAGCTCCATTGCCCTTCTCTAGACACCTTCCAGCACCTCAATGTCCTTCTTGTAGTGAGGGGCCCTCCTTTTTGTCACCTTGGCCACCAACACTGGGTGAGGTGAGTCCCACCAACACCTATCTAGAGCTGCTCAGACCTCTCCAGGGAGGGGGTTGCTGGTGCTGCCCAGACCCCATTGCCAGCACAGCTCCAGCTCAGCTGGCCTGACTGAACCCATGGCATCCCCCCCTGGCTCACACCACCCTCTGGGGACACCATCACAGTGGTAGGAGCAGAGCAGATGTGGACACGGATGCTCCTGAACCCTGAGCATGAGCTCAGACCTGCTCCTGGGAGGGAAATGCTGGCACAACACAAGCCCTGGGATTGCTTTGTTCAGAGCAAGGAAAAACAAACATTTCACTTCTTAATTAACATCCTTCAACCCTCAAACACACCAAGCAATTATTCCTTCTGCATGTCACTCAGTCTAATGACTAGTTCATAAAAGCCAAGCTGGTCTGCAGCCTTCAAAGCCAGGAAGCAGATTTTAGAGTTAATCTCCTTTCACAACAAGCTTCAAAACATGTCTGTGTTTATTCTGGGACCAAAGCACTGGGAACAAATGGGCCTGAACATGGTGAGCACTTCTTCATTTTTTTTTTCCTCTATGGGATTATTTTAATATATTGTTATGAAGAGAAGTGAATAATAGAGGAAAACACTTTGCAGTGGTGGCTGGGAGGTGGCAGCAGGTAGGGCTGTGAGCCAGGGAGTCTGGGCTGTTTCTGAAAGACAGGCCTTCAGCTGCAAAGCCCTGGTTGAAGGCTGTGCCACCCTCACCCTGCCACAGGTTCTTCTGCCTCCTCCAGCCTTTCTCCACTCACTTCACCTCATTTGGAGCTGAGCTGTCAGCCCACCAGGCTTTCCCACAAACCCACCCTCATGTCCACAGCCTCCCAGAACACTTTTTGGGGTAGTTCCTCACGACGTTGTGGTGGTTTAGCATAAGTAATGCTGAACTTCTGGCAGGCCTTTGGTTGTCCATCTGCTGCAGTGACCCTACTGTGGGTCCTCCTTCCAGAACCACTGCCCTACTTCTTCATGGCAGGATGGAGCATCTCCAGGCTGCCCACATCATCCTTTCCCCAGGTTTGGATAACCCAGGTCCCTGAGGCTCTCTGGAGGTCAAGGTGATCTGCAGCTCCTCCTGGCCCATGGAGACATGGGTGCAGAGCAAGGGGACATGCCTGGGTCCCATCCTCACATGCTGTCAGGATGGGGGTGGCCGGGCACCTGGAGCCAGAAGCTGGGAACCTGCCTGGTGTGGAGAGTAACAAGCATCAAAGTGCTCTGAATCACCCTGGGCAGGGGCTGCTCACTGGTAATTGCATTTTTTCTTCCAGGATCCTTGTGTTCCTTTCCCAGATCTCCAGATCCCCCTGCCTGGAACAGGACAATCCTTCCCCAGGGAATTGGGAAACTTAGCTCAAAGCACTAGAGACATCAAAGAGAGGGAGCTCTGGAATTCATGACCTCTCTCTGAGAGGAGAAGAAGAAAAATTCCTTCTCCAGAAAGATGAGGCAACAGGAGTAATGTAGAGGAGGAACAATCTGGGGAGATGTGGAGCAATCATGAAACATCTGTCTTTCTGGACAGGGATGTTCAAAGGCAGCAGATGGTTTGAGAAAGAGAAGGAAGTGACTAGGAATTAAAAAGTAAATCAATTGCAGTAGCACTGAGCAAAAAGATCAGGTCTGGACATGGTGCTGCAGAAAGCAAGGTGGGAAAGGCAGAAGAGCCCAAACCAGCTTAGGGGAGGAGGTTTCCCACCATCTGTGGTATGAATCAAGGCTCCAGCCCCAGCCCAGGCTGCCAGCAGGGGTGACCTTGGCTCTGGCTCTGAGCCACCCACAGCCAAGGGGTCTTTTTATGTGCAACTCTGGTGCTTTCGGAGGGGAAAGAGACACCTAAATACCTTTTGGTTTGCTGGTCAGTCTCACTGGGTCTGAGAAAGTTCTGCCTCCATCCCTGGGGAAGGGAGATGAGGAGGGAGACCTTCCCCTTTGGGGTGCTTGTGCTCTGTGTAATGGATATATCCAAGCTTCCCCTCAATAGCCTTACTGGGAGGGCTGGAGGGGGGCCAACATCACTGACAGGTGACAAATTCCCCATTTCTGAGACATGTCTGAGCCAGGGAGAGCTCCAACCTGCTGCACGTGGAGCATCTGGCAGGAGAACAACCACCACCAAAATACCAGGGCAGGGGTTCCTGTCCCCCCTGGGAAACGTGTCCCTCTTCTCAGATCCTTCAGGAGTGAATTGAAAATGTGTTTCTGGGTTTTGTTGCAAGGGGGGTTGTCATGACAACTGCTACAGCTACTGGGGGAAAAAAAATTAGGCAGGGCTCCCACTGTCACTGGGCCCATCTGTCCCTCCCATGGAGGGTCATTAGGAAGCCACGTCCCAACCTCCCCAGGCCAGACCTTCATTTCAGCTTGTGGTGATAAAAGGCCTTAGGACAATTTGTCAAAAAGCTTCTCTCCTGAATCACTGTTTCTTTTCTCTGCACTGACACGATAATTTCCTCTAGATCGGTGCAAATTAAATTCTAATGAGGGAGCTTTGCATTTCAATGGGCTGGGGAGCTTTTCTTCCCTGAGATGCACAGAAGCATCACACCCATGGCAGAGGGAGGAGAAGGGATTAAATATGAATCAAGGTGCAGGATAGGAGCTCACATTTCCCTTGCCTGTGTCTGTGCTGCCTCCCCAGGGTGCTGGGGGCCTTTGGCAGCCTTGGGAGAAGCAGTTTTGCTGAGGTGTCTTCTTCTTATTCACCTTCATGCTCTGGTGTGATGGAGTCTGGGTGGCTACGTGGTCCTCTCGAAGCTGAGACCACAAAACCTGAGGATGGAGGCAGTGAAGCAGTTCCTGGAGAGGTTTGGGATGCAGCAGTGGGCAGGTCCTGGGCAGGGGGATGGAGGGAACACAAACACTTGAGAGTGCCAGAGCCCTGGGCCAGGCTGCCCAGAGAGGCTGTGGAGTCTCCTTCTCTGGAGACATTCCAACCCCCCTGGCCACGTTCCTGTGTGATGTGCTCTGGGTGCCCCTGCTCTGGCAGGGGGGTTGGGCTGGGGGAGCT
>NW_009952828.1:937614-939818 GCF_000747805.2 Chaetura pelagica | reverse complement strand
CACTTTTTGGGGTAGTTCCTCACGACGTTGTGGTGGTTTAGCATAAGTAATGCTGAACTTCTGGCAGGCCTTTGGTTGTCCATCTGCTGCAGTGACCCTACTGTGGGTCCTCCTTCCAGAACCACTGCCCTACTTCTTCATGGCAGGATGGAGCATCTCCAGGCTGCCCACACCATCCTTTCCCCAGGTTTGGATAACCCAGGTCCCTGAGGCTCTCTGGAGGTCAAGGTGATCTGCAGCTCCTCCTGGCCCATGGAGACATGGGTGCAGAGCAAGGGGACATGCCTGGGTCCCATCCTCACATGCTGTCAGGATGGGGGTGGCCGGGCACCTGGAGCCAGAAGCTGGGAACCTGCCTGGTGTGGAGAGTAACAAGCATCAAAGTGCTCTGAATCACCCTGGGCAGGGGCTGCTCACTGGTAATTGCATTTTTTCTTCCAGGATCCTTGTGTTCCTTTCCCAGATCTCCAGATCCCCCTGCCTGGAACAGGACAATCCTTCCCCAGGGAATTGGGAAACTTAGCTCAAAGCACTAGAGACATCAAAGAGAGGGAGCTCTGGAATTCATGACCTCTCTCTGAGAGGAGAAGAAGAAAAATTCCTTCTCCAGAAAGATGAGGCAACAGGAGTAATGTAGAGGAGGAACAATCTGGGGAGATGTGGAGCAATCATGAAACATCTGTCTTTCTGGACAGGGATGTTCAAAGGCAGCAGATGGTTTGAGAAAGAGAAGGAAGTGACTAGGAATTAAAAAGTAAATCAATTGCAGTAGCACTGAGCAAAAAGATCAGGTCTGGACATGGTGCTGCAGAAAGCAAGGTGGGAAAGGCAGAAGAGCCCAAACCAGCTTAGGGGAGGAGGTTTCCCACCATCTGTGGTATGAATCAAGGCTCCAGCCCCAGCCCAGGCTGCCAGCAGGGGTGACCTTGGCTCTGGCTCTGAGCCACCCACAGCCAAGGGGTCTTTTTATGTGCAACTCTGGTGCTTTCGGAGGGGAAAGAGACACCTAAATACCTTTTGGTTTGCTGGTCAGTCTCACTGGGTCTTGGCAGCTCTGCTGAGAAAGTTCTGCCTCCATCCCTGGGGAAGGGAGATGAGGAGGGAGACCTTCCCCTTTGGGGTGCTTGTGCTCTGTGTAATGGATATATCCACCAGCTTCCTCAATAGCCTTACTGGGAGGGCTGGAGGGGGGCCAACATCACTGACAGGTGACAAATTCCCCATTTCTGAGACATGTCTGAGCCAGGGAGAGCTCCAACCTGCTGCACGTGGAGCATCTGGCAGGAGAACAACCACCACCAAAATACCAGGGCAGGGGTTCCTGTCCCCCCTGGGAAACGTGTCCCTCTTCTCAGATCCTTCAGGAGTGAATTGAAAATGTGTTTCTGGGTTTTGTTGCAAGGGGGGTTGTCATGACAACTGCTACAGCTACTGGGGGAAAAAAAATTAGGCAGGGCTCCCACTGTCACTGGGCCCATCTGTCCCTCCCATGGAGGGTCATTAGGAAGCCACGTCCCAACCTCCCCAGGCCAGACCTTCATTTCAGCTTGTGGTGATAAAAGGCCTTAGGACAATTTGTCAAAAAGCTTCTCTCCTGAATCACTGTTTCTTTTCTCTGCACTGACACGATAATTTCCTCTAGATCGGTGCAAATTAAATTCTAATGAGGGAGCTTTGCATTTCAATGGGCTGGGGAGCTTTTCTTCCCTGAGATGCACAGAAGCATCACACCCATGGCAGAGGGAGGAGAAGGGATTAAATATGAATCAAGGTGCAGGATAGGAGCTCACATTTCCCTTGCCTGTGTCTGTGCTGCCTCCCCAGGGTGCTGGGGGCCTTTGGCAGCCTTGGGAGAAGCAGTTTTGCTGAGGTGTCTTCTTCTTATTCACCTTCATGCTCTGGTGTGATGGAGTCTGGGTGGCTACGTGGTCCTCTCGAAGCTGAGACCACAAAACCTGAGGATGGAGGCAGTGAAGCAGTTCCTGGAGAGGTTTGGGATGCAGCAGTGGGCAGGTCCTGGGCAGGGGGATGGAGGGAACACAAACACTTGAGAGTGCCAGAGCCCTGGGCCAGGCTGCCCAGAGAGGCTGTGGAGTCTCCTTCTCTGGAGACATTCCAACCCCCCTGGCCACGTTCCTGTGTGATGTGCTCTGGGTGCCCCTGCTCTGGCAGGGGGGTTGGGCTGGGGGAGCTTTCCAGGTCCC
>NW_009952828.1:914876-937104 GCF_000747805.2 Chaetura pelagica | reverse complement strand
CTGTTGGGCTTGGAGAAGAGGAGACTGAGGGGCCACCTCATCCCTGGTTACAGATCTGTTCAGGGCAGTATCAGGAGGGCAGAGCCAGGCTTTGTGCAGTGATGTCCAGTGACAGGACAAGGGGCAGTGGGTGCAAACTGGAGCCCAGGAGGTTCCATGGGAATCTCAGGAAGAACTTCTTTGGGTTGAGAGTGCCAGAGCCCTGGGCCAGGCTGCCCAGAGAGGCTGTGGAGTCTCCTTCTCTGGAGACATTCCAACCCCCCTGGCCACGTTCCTGTGTGATGTGCTCTGGGTGCCCCTGCTCTGGCAGGGGGGTTGGGCTGGGGGAGCTTTCCAGGTCCCTTCCAACCCCTGGGACTCTGTGATGCTGTGAAACCCTTCCCTGCTGGGAAACCTGGGGCTGCTCTTGGAGGAGGTTTGGTGACATGTGACACCAGGGCCCTTGCTCCCAAGTGCCTGCAAATCCACCAGGTCCCACGGGGGAGGAAGGAGGTGTCTTCCCTGAAGAAACTTGATCCAGAGGGTGTTTTCAGTTGTGCTACAGAGGGGGAACCCCATGTCCCAGCAGCTTGGGGACATCCTGGCAGGGAGCAGGGGGCTGTGCCAGTGGTCCCTGCATGGACAGGAGATCCTTGGCAGGGGAAAAATGCAGGATGTGGTGAGGGCTGGAGGCTTCCCTGCCCCATGGGTCCTCACACTGGTGCTGGTGTGGCTGTGGGGGAAGAGAAGAGCTCAAGCATAGAAAGCTGCTCTCAACACAGCAGCAACCTCCAGTACCTGACACCTGGAGAGGGACTTCTTACAGGGATGTGGAGTGATCAGAGGGGGAACAGTTTCAAACTGGAAGAGGAGAGATTGGGATGAGATATTAGGTTTAGAAATTCTTGGGTGTGAGGGTGGTGAGAGCCTGGCCCAGGGTGCCCAGGGAAGCTGTGGCTGCCCCATCCCTGGCAGTGTTGAAGGGCAGGTTGGATGGGGCTTGGAGCAGCCTGGGCTGGTGGGAGGTGTCCCTGCCCTTGCAGGGGTGGGACTGGGTGATCTTTAAGGTCCCTTCCAACCCAAACCAGGCTTGGATTCTCTGATTCTATGAAGAAATCACAGCTCCACAAGAGAAATACAAGGGGGAGAACTTCCAAAGGTGACCCTACTGAAGCTCAGCTTTTCATTTGGATCCTCTCTGGGTCCTCAAAGGGTCTTGCTGAAGGCACAGGGAGGCTGGGTGGCTCCAGGTTCAAATATAAACACCTTATTTCCAGGGTGACTACAAACTGCTCATTCTCCTTAGGACACAAATTCCCCATCAGAAGGGAAGGGTGAGAAAGCCCAGAGCTTCCCTGGTGGGTAGGAAGAAGTTAAAACCCTGAATGATTGGAGAGCCCATTCCTGGGGGGTTCTAGGACCCTGCCTGCAGGCAACAAAATCCATTTGACTTTGACATGCAGCGTGGAGCCAGGAGCAGGCAGAGAGTGGATTCCAGCTCAGACCACACTGGCATTAGCTTGACCCCTGTAAGGTGACTCTGCTGTGCCCTTGGGACACTCTGCACCAGAGCAACCTGACACTTGCTGGAGATGGGCCCAAAGCCACCCTTGGAAGCAGCTTTATTAGACTCTGTGGCCTTTACTCCAGGGTTGCTTTGGGCCCCAGGAATTCAAGTTGCTGCCTCCACAGCTTAATTTGCTGGATGTCTGTCTCCTTTTTTTCTTTTTTTTTTGGATGGCCACTTGTATCCAGTGCTTTGAAAGCTGCTTGTGTTGAAACTTCACAGTGAAGCTCAAGCTGGAAGGTCCCAGGCAGAAAGGAAAAGTTTAGAGGGCTGGGAAGAAGGTGGGCAGTCTGAGTCATGGATTTTCTAGGACTGCTAATTCCAAATCATCTGGATTGGAAACAAAGTTTGCAGCAATAGAAAATAAAGCAAATAAATAGAAAAATGATGGATCTCTCTCCCTCCTTGGAGCAGCACAGCAGCTGGGCTGCCCCAGAAACCTTTTACTGGAAGGAAATAATGAGGTGTATTTTCTGGAGAAGCTGCTTAGAAGTCAATGGGAAGACCCAGATCTGAGGGTGGTGCAGGGTCCTCAGCCCTGACCTGACACACTGGGGAGACTGGTGTGCCCTTGGGCCCAGGCACTGGTGAGTGCAGAGGAAGGACCCTGAGGGGTGAGTGGAGGGCACTTCCAGAATCCAGTGTCTTTCTGGTTTACCTTTTGGGAAGCATTATTTATTTATTTATTAATCTTTTGGGAATGCCATTTCCAAGATTTCAAATAGAAAATTTGTTGTTGTGACAGACCCTTCTTGCTGCCTCAAGACTCAGTTTCCTCTGGCACTGGGGGTGGAAGGACTTCTCCTTCTCTTGTCCCCAGCCACCATCTCCGGGGAAGAAAACAGTCAGGAACTCTGGGCATGTTGGACCTCCTGGGTGGCCTCAAACACCTCACACTGCAACTTCCCAGTATTGAATTCCTGAAGAGCAATTCCCTTGTCCTGCTGCACTGCAAGGCCTGGGAGGGCAACCCTGGCTGGGGTGATGCTGACGTGTTTATCTGAGGCACGGAGAGCGCTCAGCCTCAGCTGGGAGGGGAAATGTGCTTTGGCACTCACAGAATCCCAGAATCCCAGAATCCCAGGGGTTGGAAGGGACCTGGAAAGCTCCCCCAGCCCAACCCCCCTGCCAGAGCAGGGGCACCCAGAGCACATCACACAGGAACATGGCCAGGGGGGTTGGAATGTCTCCAGAGAAGGAGACTCCACAGCCTCTCTGGGCAGCCTGGCCCAGGGCTCTGGCACTCTCACAGCAAACAAGTTCTTCCTGAGATTCCCATGGAACCTCCTGGGCTCCAGTTTGCACCCACTGCCCCTTGTCCTGTCCCTGGACATCACTGCACAAAGCCTGGCTCTGGCCTCCTGACACTGCCCTGAACAGATTTGTGCCCATGGATGAGGTGGCCCCTCAGTCTCCTCTTCTCCAAGCCCAACAGACCCAGCTCCCTCAGCCTTTCCTCAGCAGGGAGATGTTCCCCTCCCTCCAGCATCTCTGGGGCTCTGCCCTGGGCTCTCTCAAGCAGTTCCCTGTCCTTCTTGAAAGGCTTTGGACACAGGCTGCAGGAGCAGAGCCCTGCACAGGGTGTTCCCCACGCTCCCAGAGGCAGGTTCCACAGGTCTGTGTGTGGCTGTTGCAGGAGCAGAGCAACACACTGGTTTTTCACCTGATGAGCAAGTGAAGGTGCCAGGGTTGGTCCCTGATACCTGGACCTAAAGCAGTGACCTGGCAGGAGAAGAAGGGCTTTGGTGAAGGTAGAATCTGTGCTGGTGTAAAGAAGAGCTGCTCCAGTGAAGGTCCAGCACTTCCCTGTGAGTGTAACAGGGGCTGCAGCCAAGGAAACTCTGATTCTTGCTGTCCCTGGGTTTGCAACTCAGTTTCATCCCATGGGATGAATGATTTACCTTCTAAAAGAGAGAATGATGTAATTTTTTGGTTCTGTTTACCTTCCCTAAACAAAGACTGCTTGAGGTCTGTTCCTGATGGGCACTTGCTAGGAGCTGTTTTGACTGAACTTTGCAAAGCTGCTCAGTAAGTCTTTCATGTAAAACAAATTAAGCAAATTTTTGAATTCCTCTGTCCTCTTGCCACGTTGCCTCTCTTTGTTCTGGGCCACCAAAACTCTGCAGCCTGGCCTGGTTTGGATGTAGAAAACCAGATCTCCAGTCCCCTTGCTGGCCTAGGGACACAGGGATAAAATTAGACACTAATTGTTCATGTTAATTATTGTTTTGTGTTTGTTTATTTATTTCCTATGTTGCTTGCAGCAGCATGACCTCCCAGGGTGGTTGTCCAGCCATGGCAGGAGAGGGGAAGAACAATAAATCCACAAGCACTGTACAGCTCCTCAGAGAGACAATGTGGCATAAATACAAATTTCCTTTTCTGATTTTGCCACTCCTTGCCTCTCATTCCCTTCTTGAGCCCATGTCTGGGGCCAGAAAAGCTTCCCAGAGGGCCCAGATCCCCAGTCAACCAGCAGGTCTTCTTGAACCACCCTTGGGTGTTGTGTCCTGGCAGTGCCACCAAGCAACTCTGCCTCCTTCCTGTGGGATTTTGGATGATTTGGGATTTTTTTCCTCAGATCCAGGCCCATTGGCAGGAAAAAGCAACGACAGAGAAAAGGACTGCAGATCCCCCAAGCCTGGTGGTGATGTGGGAGCACCTGCTGCTTGAACCAGGGCTGCAACTCACAGGTTGCACACATTGATGGTGTGTCCATTGCTTTCCTTCTCATCAGAAAGACCCACCTTGCTGGTGGCTGCAACAGTGCAGGACTTGGTCCCACCCTGATCCCCTTCCTCATGTCTCTGTAGCTCCTACATCTTCTCTCTCCTGTTGCTGCTGGTTTGAGATCTTTCTCACACACAGCCTTGGCTTGTGGTCAGCCTCCCTGTGACTCCCCAGCTGACTCACCTGCTTGTCTTTCCACATCTCCTAAGACATTCTCCCTCACTGCACCTCTTCATTTATCTGCTGACATTCTTCTCTTCTATTTAGCTCTGAAAACCATCCAGAGTGGTGGTTGTGGGAACAACTGAATCAGGAATGAGCCAGACATGAGGCTGCCTGGTCTCCTGGGAGAAAATACCTCTAAGAGAACTTGGCTCTCTAACTTCTCTGCAGTTTCCCTGATGTTCCTTGAGGATATTTTTAAATGAGGAGTGAAGATGACTGGATTTCACATGGCAATGCTGAGGATGCAAGAAAGTTTCCAAATTCATCTGTTCTCATTCTTAGGAAAATGAGAGTCCAGAAAGTTGATCCTTTGTTACGTTTTTAAAGATGCTAGAGTCTGATTTCCTTCCAGTTCCAAGGAAGAAGCAGCAGAGCCACAGATGCTTGACTGATAACTCCTTGTCCTCAGGGCCAGGAAGTCCCTACCTCAAGTGTTCCAGCCAGGAAGGGAAGCTGTGAATGAAGGGTTGTATTCCCAAGATGACTGAACCCTAATATTTTCAGGCCCTGTAAATACTGTGAGATCTTACATATGAAGTTTATGTCTTGACACTCAGGCAGGTACCTGGGAGGGGTGTTATTGATACACTGGGGGTGGATGTGTCCAGGGCTTCCCTCAGCCCCCAGAATTTGCATTTTCCTGCTTTCATCTAGGAAAAGAAAGTGTCCTACCTCTGATCAGCCAGAAATGAGCATTTCCCAATGACCTGTAAACTTGATTGTTTGAGATTGTCTGGAGATGATGAATGTCTGGGAATTCTGTACTGGGAATGTCTGGAAACGTCAAGGATGTCATTGCTGCTGTTCAGGCTGCAAACAATCTGTGATGGGTGTAAATCCAGTTCTGAACAACAGTTCTATATGTCCCTGGGCCACAGGCTGCCCTGTGAGAAGAAACCAGAGCTGCCAAAACCCACATTCATGGTTTGATGTGGATGGTGATTTAGCTTCACCAACGCTTGTGGTGGAACGTCCATGGTGCAAGGAGAGCACTCAGAGTGAGTGAACAAAGGCCTCATTTCTCATTACATTAAACCACAGCTTCTGTTTTTGATGAAAAAAAAAAGATAATAAAACATGCAACCAAATGTTTTCAGGCAGCATTTTGACATTGAATCTCTGGAAATGTAAACCAAGGATCACCAGCTCCATTCCCAGTACCAAGCTTCCTGCCTTTTCAACTCCTTTGAAGTGCCAAGGAGAAGGTGAAGAAACACCCAATTTTCAAGGTCTTTTATGTTTATTTGAAGTAAAGTTTGGGCAGAAGTTCTTTGCTGACATTCCAAAAACTCAACAGTTGACTTTACAAGGGTTGCTGTCTCAAATGAACATCTACTCACTGCTCTTAAATGACCACCAGAAGTTTCTGGGAAATACTTTACTTGCCTGAACACCTGTGAAAATCAATCCCATGAGAGAGATACAAAAATACCAGACAATGCAGCTTCTCCATGAATGAACAAAAAATAAAATCCACCCTACAAAGTCAGATGAATTTCATTAACTTGTGAAAAATTCCTGAGCTGTGTGTCTCAGTATTGACACACATCCCAGTGAAGGATACACAGAAATCAGCTTCAGAATTTCTTGTTTGTGTTCTGCTGATAAGAACACATTTTTGGAACACTGACATTTTCAAATAAGGAAAATGCTAATAACAGAAATCTGTGAATTAGCTTCTGCTCTCCTAAAGAAGTCTTTCTTGTCCATGTATTTCAGTCTTTTTGTTCCACAAGGGAAGCACAGCAATTAGCACTGATTGTGTGACTGCTAAATCATCCACCACTAACTCCCAGTATACACTGGATTTAGGAGGCAGCTTTGATTGTAGAGACCAAGAGCACAACTTGGGATGTCTGAGGTCCAAGGGTTTCTACAAGGCCACTCTGCACATGGAGGAATCTCCAGTTTTCTGGGAGATTTACTAATTTTCTGAGTCACAAACAGTGGCTCCATTTCCTGAAATGTAGTTTGAAGGTATTAACCTTTGTGGTGGTGTAACTGGTAGTCTGACAAAGGACAGGCTGGAGACACATAGTGACTCACAGCTGACACAAGTTTGTTTGGATCATGCCAAAGTGATCTAATTTCCTCTTTGATGGAGCAAGAGAGAGTAAAGAGATAAGGAGGAGCAGTAAAAAGAAATGTATCTTGAACTTAGGAACGTGTTTGTGTAGCTTCATATGGCATTTTCCTAAGTCAGCTCTGAAAATAGGGTCTAAGGATAAATGCTGAAAGATTAAAAGTGGGTTGGAAAACCAAAGTGTGGGGACAGATTCAGGGCTCACTGTGAGACTGGGGTCCCTCCTCTGACAGGTGAATGAAATTGCATTTCAGGGTCTCCATCAGGATTATTTTCTGTAGTTTTCTTATTAATCCCTGAGTTTGGCAAACCTCACCATGATAGCACTGGAGAGAATGGTTTCTTATTTTACCATATTTGCTGGATAACAGCAAATCTGTGACAAGGAGGAGACCTTGCCCAGGGGCACAAGGGGCTCAAAGAGTGTTTGGATTTGCTGACTCAGGCAAGAGCTCAGAGTTTGGATCCTGGTCTCCCCCCTGGTTCTCCATGTCCTCCTGTACAGGAGCTGCAGTTAAACCAGCAGGGTCATTCCCTCATTCTTGACCCCCTTTGGGGGTTTTTGCTGCACAACCTCAGGCACACATTCCAGCTCAGCAGGCTGGGGTACCTCTGGCTGTGCAGAGAGTGACCCACCAGCTTGGATCTTCTGATAGAAATTCCTATTTCCAAAGTACCTCTAGACCCTAGAGCACCAGCTGCAGAAACATGGAGAAATGAGAGGACTTGCAGACCTTGCATGCCAAGAAACCCTTGTGCTCACTGCAGGAAGGCACCTGCAGGAGAGAAAGAACCTCATGGGACACTCAAACCCAGCTCTCAGAAGCATGGACCAGACATGTCATTTCCACCTCCAAAAAGCCCTCACATCTCAGCATAACACATCAGATTTAGGATTCTTGGTTCATAAAGACCTCAGACTACAATTGAAACAAAGAAGCAATCAGGACAGACAAAAGATGCTGCCAGTAGTTCCTCCATCCTCACTGGAGGAACAGGCACAGCCCCCAGACCTGCTCTACAGCTTTAGGAAGGGCTGAATATACAATTAAATTCCCAAGTCTTGATCAGAGTCTTGGTGATATCAGTGTAAATCAGGACTGTGGAGCTATGAAGGCATGAAATGAGATCAGAATGAGCCCTGCAGCTTTCTCCCAGTCCCAAGACCTCTCCCTGGTTCCCTGTCAAACCCCAAGTGAGATGTGCCTTGCAGCATGTGCTCTCCTTGGCATGAGGCCACCATCAGACTTTCTGCTGGGATCAGCCATCCTGCAATTCATTACTTCCAAATCATTAAATTATTCCTCTCTAATCCAATTAGTCACATGAGCACAGAACAATCCATTCTGCTTTCTCCAACGGGATATTTAAGCAGGCAGCTCAGTGATCATTTATTGCTGTTCAGAGCACGAGCCCAGGTGAGTGAGGCAGAGCTGGTGGCCCAGCATGGATTCAGGGGCAGCTGCAACCTGCAGAACCCTAAAAATGTGGGCATTTTGTAAGCATTTCCATGCTTTCTCCACTTCATTGAATTACAGAATCTCTGACTGGTTCATGTTGGAAGGGACCTTAAAGCTCATCCAGTCCCACCCCCTGCATGGGCAGGGACACCTCCCACCAGCCCAGGTTGCTCCAAGCCCCATCCAACCTGCCCTTCAACACTGCCAGGGATGGGGCAGCCACAGCTTCCCTGGGCAACCTGGGCCAGGCTCTCACCACCCTCACACCCAACAATTTCCTCCTCATGTCCAACCTCAATCCCTCCCCTTCCAGTCTCAAGCCATCATCCCCTGCCCCATCACTAGGTGTCCTATCACCCCTTGTAAAAAGTCCATTCATTTTCCTTTTCACCAGATGCTCCACATTTCTCTGCCTCTTTCCATTGACTCTGTGGTTCTTCCCTCCTCAGCAGCTCAAAGGATCCTTCAGGCAGTGGCAGAGGAGGGGAACAGGGGTGAGTGGCTCCCAACCTGAGTGAGGAGCTGGGAAACCTTCAATCACAGCTGGGATGCTGTGAGTGCTGAAAGTTCAGAAGGATTCAGAAAGGAGGTGGAAAAAATCATAAGAAGCACATTTAGAGTCACTAAATATGCAGAACTAACCTCTAACTCAGCAAAGCCCAGAGGCACAAACCAGTGGGGAAATCAATCTGGGGAACCACCTCCCTCCTCCCCTTGTTCCCCCAGGCACTCTGTGCTGCAGGTCATACCCTTGGACCAACCCTCTGGTGCTTCTCCTGCAATCTCAAGAAAAACTGTACCAGCCAGAGAGTTTTTAAGGAGGCAGAGCTGTCCTCAGGAGCCACAAGGCTGGTGTGTAATGAACTTGCAGCTTCTTGTTCCCAAGTGGAAAGGCACAATGAAAGTCCATGAGCCACCGTGACATCCCCAGTGGGGAGGACACACTTTGTGCAGGGCAGGGAGGGCTGGGCAGCCAGGCACTTGTGTGCAACACACCCAGGGAAACCTTGGGCCCTGGGAGGTGGTTTGTGGCCAGGCAAAGGGCTTGCTGGTGGCCCATTTCCAGAATAAAACTCCTGACCTTTCCCCAGTGTGCTGTGTGCTGGAGAGGTGCACGGATTCACCAACACCCCCAGCCTGGGGGGGCTGGGGCAGCTCTGATCCACAGCACCCCAGAAGCCACAGAATCATGGGATTGGCTTGGTTGGGAAAGACCTTTAAGGTCATCAAGTCCAAGTGTCAACCTAACACTGCCAGGGTCACCACCAAACTGTGTCCCTCAGCACCACATCTCCAGGGCTTTGAAATCCCTCCAGGAATTGTGTCTCCACCCCTGCCCTGGGCAGCCTGGGCCAGGGCCTGACAACACTCTGGGGAAGAAATTGCTCCCAATATCCAATCTAAACCTCCCCTGGTACAACCTGGGGACATTTCCTCTTGTTCTGTCACTTCTTCCTGGTGAGAAGAGGCCACTTCCCCCTTGTTCCATCCTCCTCTCAGGCAGTTGTACAGATTGAGAAGGTCTCCCCTCAGCCTTCTCTTCTCCAGGCTGAATCCCCCTTGTTCCTCAGCTGCTACTCAGAAGATTTGTGCTCCAGACCCTTCCCAAGCTCAATTGTCCTTCTCTGAACATGGTCCACCCCTTAAAGTCCTTTTTGTCATGAGGGGCCCAAAACTGACCCCAGGATTCGAGGTGTCCCCTCCTCAGTGCTAAGCACAGAGAGATGATCCCTGCCCTGCTCCTGCTGGACACACCAGTGCTGATACAAGCCAGGATGCTGGTGGCCTCCTTGGCCACCTGGACACACACTGGCTCATATTCAGCTGCTGTTGACCAACACTCCCAGGTCCTTCCTCACCAGGCACTTTTCAGCTGCTCTGCCCCGGGCATGGAGCATTGCCTGGGTTGTTCTGGCTGAAGGGCAAGACCAAGCACTTGGTTTTGTTGAACCTCATACAACTGCCCTTGGCCCATGGATCCAGCCTGTCCAGCTCCCTCTGCAGATCCTCAACCCATGGATCCAGCCTGTCCAGCTCCCTCTGCAGCACCTTCCTACCCTCATGCAGATCAACTCCCCCACCCAACTTGGTGTCATCTGCAAACTAACTGGGTGCATGCAGAGGGTTGCAGAGGACAACGTGTTCCCCCAGCAGAGCCAGACCCAGCTGCTGGGCTCCCTGGCCAGGGCATGGGCAGCTGGCAGCAGGACAGCATCCAGATGCTTCATGTCAGCACAAGCAGCAGCCTCACTGCTGGCACTCCCAGCCTGCTGCAGCTCAGCAAACAGCCCCGTGGGGATTCCTTGAACTTTGGCTGTCCTCACTCCTCCTGCTCAAGAGGACTTTTTTTCTTCCTTGGGTCACGTTTCTCCAGGGTGGGGGAAATCATAAGAAGCACATTTAGAGTCACTAAATATGCAGAACTAACCTCTAACTCAGCAAAGCCCAGAGGCACAAACCAGTGGGGAAATCAATCTGGGGAACCACCTCCCTCCTCTCCCTGTTCCCCCAGGCACTCTGTGCTGCAGGTCATACCCTTGGACCAACCCTCTGGTGCTTCTCCTGCAATCTCAAGAAAAACTGTACCAGCCAGAGAGTTTTTAAGGAGGCAGAGCTGTCCTCAGGAGCCACAAGGCTGGTGTGTAATGAACTTGCAGCTTCTTGTTCCCAAGTGGAAAGGCACAATGAAAGTCCATGAGCCACCGTGACATCCCCAGTGGGGAGGACACACTTTGTGCAGGGCAGGGAGGGCTGGGCAGCCAGGCACTTGTGTGCAACACACCCAGGGAAACCTTGGGCCCTGGGAGGTGGTTTGTGGCCAGGCAAAGGGCTTGCTGGTGGCCCATTTCCAGAATAAAACTCCTGACCTTTCCCCAGTGTGCTGTGTGCTGGAGAGGTGCACGGATTCACCAACACCCCCAGCCTGGGGGGGCTGGGGCAGCTCTGATCCACAGCACCCCAGAAGCCACAGAATCATGGGATTGGCTTGGTTGGGAAAGACCTTTAAGGTCATCAAGTCCAAGTGTCAACCTAACACTGCCAGGGTCACCACCAAACTGTGTCCCTCAGCACCACATCTCCAGGGCTTTGAAATCCCTCCAGGAATTGTGTCTCCACCCCTGCCCTGGGCAGCCTGGGCCAGGGCCTGACAACACTCTGGGGAAGAAATTGCTCCCAATATCCAATCTAAACCTCCCCTGGTACAACCTGGGGACATTTCCTCTTGTTCTGTCACTTCTTCCTGGTGAGAAGAGGCCACTTCCCCCTTGTTCCATCCTCCTCTCAGGCAGTTGTACAGATTGAGAAGGTCTCCCCTCAGCCTTCTCTTCTCCAGGCTGAATCCCCCTTGTTCCTCAGCTGCTACTCAGAAGATTTGTGCTCCAGACCCTTCCCAAGCTCAATTGTCCTTCTCTGAACATGGTCCACCCCTTAAAGTCCTTTTTGTCATGAGGGGCCCAAAACTGACCCCAGGATTCGAGGTGTCCCCTCCTCAGTGCTAAGCACAGAGAGATGATCCCTGCCCTGCTCCTGCTGGACACACCAGTGCTGATACAAGCCAGGATGCTGGTGGCCTCCTTGGCCACCTGGACACACACTGGCTCATATTCAGCTGCTGTTGACCAACACTCCCAGGTCCTTCCTCACCAGGCACTTTTCAGCTGCTCTGCCCCAGGCATGGAGCATTGCCTGGGTTGTTCTGGCTGAAGGGCAAGACCAAGCACTTGGTTTTGTTGAACCTCATACAACTGCCCTTGGCCCATGGATCCAGCCTGTCCAGCTCCCTCTGCAGATCCTCAACCCATGGATCCAGCCTGTCCAGCTCTCTCTGCAGATCCTCAACCCATGGATCCAGCCTGTCCAGCTCTCTCTGCAGATCCTCAACCCATGGATCCAGCCTGTCCAGCTCCCTCTGCAGAACCTTCCTACCCTCATGCAGATCAACTCCCCCACCCAACTTGGTGTCATCTGCAAACTAACTGGGTGCATGCAGAGGGTTGCAGAGGACAACGTGTTCCCCCAGCAGAGCCAGACCCAGCTGCTGGGCTCCCTGGCCAGGGCATGGGCAGCTGGCAGCAGGACAGCATCCAGATGCTTCATGTCAGCACAAGCAGCAGCCTCACTGCTGGCACTCCCAGCCTGCTGCAGCTCAGCAAACAGCCCCGTGGGGATTCCTTGAACTTTGGCTGTCCTCACTCCTCCTGCTCAAGAGGACTTTTTTTCTTCCTTGGGTCACGTTTCTCCAGGGTGGGGGGGACAGTGTGGCTCTGGGGATGCCAGTTGGGTTGCTCCATCCACCAACTGTTGGAGCTGTTTGCAGTTTTGGAGCTGTTGGGATTTCTAAGTAGCAGGTTGGGATGGGGCTGAAACAAGATGTGCTGCCTCCAGTCCTGCCCTTCTCCCTGCCTGCAGTCCTGCTCTCCTTCCTGCCTTCAGTCCTGCCCTCCTTCCTGCCTTCAGTCCTGCCCTCCTTCCTGCCTTCAGTCCTGCTCTCCTTCCTGCCTGCATTAATTCCCTCCTCCCAGCCTTCCCTCCTGCCCTCCCAGCTGCTGCAGCTGCAGGGCACAGGCACAGCCCCCCTGAGTGTGACAGGCTCAGCTCCCCTTTGTAAGAGTCAGGAATTGCCTTAAAAAGCCATGAGAGCTGGGGAGAGGGTTGGGACTTTTTGTTGTTTTCCATGGATATGTGCTGAATTCTTCAGCCTGTTCACACTGAGGAGCTGCTCTCTTGGGTCACTGGGGTGCACTTCATGTTTTCAAGCTCATTTTTGCAACCCTGAAAGTCATTGTCTTCTTTCCTTCCTTCATCCCTTCCCACTACTTTTCATCTCTTCTTTTCATCCTCTCTTTGCCAGTTGAGGTGGAAACCCCCTCCCAAGCAGCTCTGGCTCCTCCCTCGTGGGGAAACAGCATCAAGGCAGGAGAGTACCCTAACAGCTGGGCAGAGTTCCTTCCCCACCATGGGAAGATGATCCAGGCCCTGCAGCCCAGCCAGGCTGGGGCTGGGGCAGCCCAGCCAAGCCCCAGCTACAGCAAAGGGAATTTCCCCTGGTTCCTGGGGGGGGTCATGAATTCACCCCGAGAAATTCTGCAGTTGGTTCCCTGCTGTGGGTACAAAGGTTCACAGAATCATAGGATGGTTTTGGTTGGAAAAGACCTTCCAGATCCTCAGGTCCAACCATTAACTCAACTCTGCTGAGTCCAGCACTGCCCCGTGTCCCTCAGCACCACATCTACGTGACTTGGAAATCCTTCCAGGGATGGGGACTCTCCCCCTGCCCTGGGCAGCCAAACAACCCTCTCCATGAAGAAATCATCCCTAATATCCAATCTAAACCTCCCCTGGCACAACTTGAGGCCATGTCCTCTTGTTCTCTAACTTGTTCCTGGGGAGCAGAGCCCGACCCCCCTGGCTCCAACCTCCCCTCAGCAGCTGCAGAGCCAGCAGGGCTCCTCTCACCTCCTGGTCTCCAGGCTGAACCCCCAGCTCCCTCAGCTGCTCCTGCTCACACTTGTGCTCCAGCCCCTTCCCCAGCTTCCTTGCCCTTCTCTGGACACTCTTCAGCCCCTCAATGTCCTTCTTGTCATGAGAGGCCCAGACCTGACCCCAAGATTTGAGGTGCAACCTCATCAATGCCAAGAACCTTCAAAGTCCTTATGGTTTCTCATTTGTCTCATGGAAGATCTGCAGCTTCTCCCAGGCTGAAAACAGGCTCTTCTCACATCTCTGCCACTGCAGCTCTGGGTTCAGGGGGGTTCAGTGCTGGTGGGTGAGGAGCAGTCTTGGTACCATCAGGGCTCTGTCCCTCCAGAGGCAGAAATACAGCACTTCTCTTGCAGCACAAGAGAAACTGGTCTCCCAGGTCTTCAGCTGGTGTGTGTAAAATGGATGTAAAATGCAGTCAGTGCAGGGCTGGAGAACTGAGCCTGTCAAATCTTGTTCCTAAATCTACTTAGTCATGATGCCCTTCTTAAGGATTTAATTACATTGTCAGTTGCTAGAGGGGGCTCAGATACGTTGTACAATTGATATTAACATCCATTTTTAGATGAGGCAGTATGAAACATCAGAAAATACTCAGGTGGGAGTAAGATTGCACTGGTCGCAGGAAAATGGAGGAGGGGGAACCTGCTAAATCTTTTTCCTTTCCTCCTCACCAGTGGAGTTTGTTTATGTAGCTCCTGCTGCCCAGGCAGAGCTGCCAGGTTGTGTGACATGTGGGAGATGCCACAGGCTGGGCAGGGCAGAGGAATCCCAGAATCCCAGAATCCCAGGGGTTGGAAGGGACCTGGAAAGCTCCCCCAGCCCAACCCCCCTGCCAGAGCAGGGGCACCCAGAGCACATCACACAGGAACGTGGCCAGGGGGGTTGGAATGTCTCCAGAGAAGGAGACTCCACAGCCTCTCTGGGCAGCCTGGCCCAGGGCTCTGGCACTCTCACAGCAAACAAGTTCTTCCTGAGATTCCCATGGAACCTCCTGGGCTCCAGTTTGCACCCACTGCCCCTTGAAATCTGACATCCAGCCCTGCAGACTCTGTTGGCTCCTGCCTGTGAAATGCCTGTTGCTGATGAAGAGTTTCTGAGATCCCATTAATCATGGAGAAACTTTGCCTCCTCCCCTTTTTACAAAGCCATGTGGATTTTGTGCAGCAAAAAAAACCTGCACACAACCCTCCTTCCCATGGAGCAAACACCAACGTGGACGATGCATTAAAACCAAAATCTGCCCCATTGCAAAGGGATCATTATAATCCAGGGTGTCACCTGCAGTTATGGGAAGGCTCCAGTGACTCTGGCACAAATGGGTCCCTGTTGGGCAGAGAAGACCATTCATCTTCTACAGTTAAAAAAACCCAAAACACAACAAAATTCCTTGAAACTGAATTCTTACCACATGCACAAAAGGACAATTTTGTGCATGGAGCATAAAATTAGAAAAACACACTTCTTGGAAAGCTGAAGAGAAGGTCAGATTTCCCCAGGCTTGGAGTCCTGTTACACAGGAGTGAAATCAGAAGGAAATGGAGTTATCTGATAGGAAAACAAGCTTCAGAAAAGCCCAGTTTGTGCAGAAGGGTGCAGGACCAGCAGGATGGATGCACCCCCAGCACCCTCATGAGTGATTTGGAAAAGCAATTTCAGCCTTTTAGCATCCTCATCCCTCTTGCTAATGTTGCTTCCCTGGTATTACTGGCTGGAAGTGATGCTGGCAAAGGACAGTGGGATCCTGGGATCCAAGATGCTTGAGGTGTGTGAACATAAATGGACAAACCCATTTCCTCTGAAGGGGCACCTGAAGGGAAGGGAGCAGAGGTGAAGCAGGGAACAGTTTGCGTCTCATTCACTGACTTGGGAGAGAGCCTTGAATGACCCCAGAGGTCTGGTGGTCTCACATCTTCTGGGCTGGGGCCACCAGTGGGCCACAATGTCCTGTAGCACCCAATGCATCACCTCCACAGGCCACCTCCAGGCACAGGGCCTGACACCCCCTGTCTCTCTGGGCTCTGACACACGTAGCTGTGATTTATTTGCCTGGATTTTTTTTCAATTTTGGGTTGAAATAATGTGAAAGGTGCTGTAGAATCTGCTGGACCTGACTCTGCTTGGTGTGGTCCCAGGGGTTCATGCCTGCTCTGGGGTGTGACATGAGGCTTTATGGGGTTAAAAGTCCCTTGGGGATGTTCTTGGAGGTGGTGTGGCCCCTTTCCTCTGCCTGTGTGGAGAAGTCCCTGCCAGCCCTTCCTGGATTTGTGCCTGTGGGTGAGAGGCTGGTGCCTCTCAGACCTCAGAGCAGAGCAGGATGCATGACTGGGGGCCCAGGGGCAAAGTGGAGGGGAGGCAACAGGGAGGGAAATAACATCCCTGGCTCTGGCCATGCTCTAAATAAGGCAGTGATGTCTGGGTTCCCTCCTTGGCACTTCCTGACAAAACCCCAGTAGCTCCCTGGGACTCCTGCACCCCCATGTCCTGTGCTGGGGGTCCTACAGCCTCCTGAGAGCCTTGACTTTCAAGCAGAGCAAATACCCACCAACCATCAGGCTGCTCAGATTCAAGAGATGTTTTGTATTTGTCCTGTTTTTAAATGGGCCATTAAGAGTTAATGATTAAAAGATGTTCTGACCACATTGCAGACACATCTGCATTGGACACGTTTTATGTGCTCATCTGAGAGCAACATCAGAGATCATTTATTGGGAGGTTTTGCCTTGTTGGATTCTATCAAAAACACTAACCAATAATGATCCACGTTTATTAACACTCTGTAAATGTATTAACACTTTGTAAAATGTCTATAAATGGAACCTTGATATACAGGATGGCCCAGAGCAGCCACCTAAATAAAAAGGCTTTCAAAGTCCCAGGCACTTCTGCAAATGTTGGCAGTGATGTTTGCAAGCCCATGGCATGGGGCCAGATGTTGTCAGGACAGCTCTGGGGTTTCTCTGATATGTAGCACAAGGCTTGATGAATGCTGCTTTTTTCTTCCTGAATTTGAAAATAGTTTGGGTTTGGAAATCCAGGAGAAAATAAGGAAGCAGCAAAAGCTGCGTTTGCTCAGCCCCGACACTGGTGGTGGGTTTGAAGGCACACACTGTCTTCAGCTTCACTTGGAGCTTTCCCCTGGCACAAGCTCTCCCTGAAGCTGGAGTGGGAGCCTTCCCTGAGCTGGGGCTGCAGGATTTAGCTCCAAGTTGATTACAGAAAATCCCAGAGAGCTGTGAGAGCTTTGTAAGCTGAGCCCAAGTTATGCAACCGCCGGATTGCACTTCAGCCTTCATCTCTTGCAGTTGGCATTTCCTTAACAGTCAAGCTTGAGCCTGCAAAGGTCTGAGCTCTGTGGCCAGGGAGATTTTTGGGAGCTGTGGGAATGCTCAGCTCCATAGGAGCAGAATACCTCAGCTCCCCTCACTTCCCTGGAAATCCCAGCTGGGAGCCCTGCCGTGACTGCAGGCAGCTCTGGGCTGTGCTCAGCAGGGCTGCACAAAGAGGCTGATTTTCTCTTCCCAAACCACTGTGACTCCTCTGGAAACTAGATGAGAAGCCAGTCCACAGAAGAAATACCCTCTCATTGGCAAATAAAGTGCCAGTTGCTTATCTTTGCTCCAACTAAAACCTTTACCCTCTTTCTTTTTTCCTTTGTCTTTTTTGGTTCAGTTCTATCCATCCCCTGATAGTTCACACTCAGTGATTCCATGTACTCTGTGGTGGGTTTTCTTAAAAATGTCTGGGGGATTCATATGATCAGGTTGTGGACAGAAAAGTACCCAGTGGTTACCCAGAGATGCAGCATTTTTGTGTTTCCCTATGAAGGAGGAGAGAATGTTATTGATAAGTGAGAAAATAGCACAAAATTCCTAAACAGTGTTTTGCAAATGTACATTCCCAGGGTGCCTCCTTCCCTGCCAGCATTTCACACGTATGCATCACCATCATTTAGAGACCCATGGACCCCACAGATTGGATTGTGCTTTACCATCTCTTTGCCCCTTTATTCCAAGAGCAGGGATCTCCTGCAGAGCCAGGAACGAGCGCCCTGAGTCCTCACACAGAACCTGCCCCTTCTGCCCCAGCTCCTCTTCTCATCTCAGCCCTTTCCTGCACCCCTTCCCCTCTGCATTAACAATTCATAACAGAGCAGCACTAAGGGGGAAAAACCTGACAATAAATTTGCTTTAATTGGACAGGAATGTTGCCAAGGAACCTCCTTCCCACCCTCCCTGTGGATTCTTCATGGCCCAGAGAGGCTCCCCCTTCTGTCTATTAACCACCCTGTGCTGCTCATTTTGGAGGCTCACTCCATCAAGGCTTTTGGTGTCATCTACCAACACAGCATGCACCTGGCAAAGCTTGGCAGCACAGATCTGAAGCACAAAGAAGGGCTTTATTACAGTGGTAATGCTAAAAAAGCATCTGGAAACCTTGAAGCAAGCCCAGGCTGGGCTACGGTTCCAGGAGCAGGAAGCATCACCAGTTGGGAACTGGCAGATGGTTCCTCATCCTGACAGCAGCAGCTCTGCAGGCTGCAGACTGATAGTTGTAGCCTGCAATATAAGCCCTCTGAGGTGCCCAAGGGTTCTTGAGCAATGCAGAGCATCCTGGCTCCCCCCTGGCTTCAACAGAGAAGACAGCACGTGGCAGCACTGGGTCTCATCCTGAAAACACTCAGCCTGTGGTTTGAAGTGTGAGAACTGGGCCACCAGCACCAGCATGGCAGTTGGCACACCACCCCATGCATGCAGGCTTCTTCAGACATGATTGGAGCCCAGACATGCCAGTGCAATGAATCCCAGCCCCATGTATGAGCACCCAGAAGTCCCATCCCATCAGGGGACGTTGCCACGAGCACACATACACATGCAAAAACCCCCTCATCAGTGGGTACTGAAACCAGGACCTCCACTGCCAGAAGCTGAGGTCCTAACCACTTGGTTTACAGAAAAATCCCACCCGTGGAAGGGACTCTGAACACCCAGTGCAGTGGGATGTGAGCACAGGCCATGGGGCAGTGACCCACACTGGCAGCAGGAGCTCTGCTTGACTCTGAAGCTTAGGACAAAGCTCTGCCAGCTCAAAACAAGATGCCTTAAAATATTATCACAGCTTGTGCAGGGGCTAAACAAGAGTGAGTTTACTCTTCTGAGGAGCTCTGCCCTTCAGGATCTGGCCCTTCCTTCTTTACTCACTCATCAGTGAAGTTGGAGCATTCAGTGCGAGATGATGGTTGTGGTCACCAAGTCCCTCATTAGCACTTTGGATGGGAATACAGCCTGAGCAGCTTCTAGAAAATAGCTTCACCCATTTTCTGCCTGATTCACTTTCATATATGTCAAGTGTCAGGTTATGGACATCAAAGAAACAGGGTAATTATGCCCCAAGTATCTGGGAAAGGAGGAATTCAGCTCCAAGCAGCTCGGTAGGACAACGGGCCAGAGAGAAGTGTTGAATGGCAAGTGGTTTTGTTGGACCAAGCTTCATTAGCTTCTGTTTCACAGCCTGATTTCAAAAAATTACTTTGTCCTTTAGTAGAAGGAGAAGAAGAAATCCAGCTCCACCAAAGTAATCCTCTGCAGTGAATAACAAGAAGGAAAACAAGGTATTTCTTGGAAATCTCTCATTTTACTGATACCCATAATTGCCCGTTGCAGAATTGCTGGGGTTTTCTTTCTAGTTAGGCATTTTCCCTGGGTTATAAATACATCATAAAAGTGCCAGATCATAAAGTTTACAAGTTATGTGAGGACTAAGTTACTGTATAATTACCTTGTTTTTGCTCTGGGGCATTGCTGTCTCTGACTGTTCTTCTGCAAGATCTCGCGGGCAGCAGGACCAGCCAGAAGAGTAAAAATAAAAGCAAGAAAGAGGAGGTGTCCTGGTAATTCTTTGGCTCAGTTCTGACATAAACACCACTGGGATCAGGCAGACGTGCTGGAACGCTGTGGGACTCAGGGTCAGAGTGAAAATCCCCTGGTTTTCACATTCATACACCCCAAACCACAATAGTACAAGTTTCCCATCTTCGGCTTGAAACCTCAGAGCTCTTGTAGCCAAAAAAGGGACAACTGACAAATAGGAACTCCAAGCAAGGGCTGCTGCAGGAAGACTGGCCAGAAAAAGAGAAAGTGAAGCATTTCCAAATAGAGAAATGTGCAAAAGCCTCACTGCTGTGGATAAGGAGAGCATTTGCTATGTTATCCTAACCAAACATGCCACTCAGCACTCTTGCCTTTATCACAGGTTTTTTTAATGGTGTTAAACCAGGGTCAAAACTAAGTCAAAAATTCACAGCACTGCTTTCCAGACAAGGCTCTTTTTGCCAATGGAACACAGACTTCACTAAATGTGTCCTTCTACAGACCACATGTGATGCTGAGGCATCATTAGATGCAGCATTTTTCTGGTCACCTCTCATTTTTTATGCTCACCTTCTTACTGACAATTTCTCTGTGTAATCAGGTATTTTCTAAACCAAAAGGAATCCCACCTCTTAACATAAATCCCCTTGGAAATTTCAGGCAGAGCTTTAAGATCAGGACCTCTGAGCAATTTCCCCCCCCCCAGTTCTGTCCTTAATAAATGGTACAAGCAGGGCCATAATGAACAGCATTTTGATGGAGCACGGTGGGTTCCAGCTCTGGGAAGGGCAGGGCTGCACAGAGGCACAGGAGATCTCCCCAGTCCTATTAAATAACAAAATGGCCATGAAATCAAAATCAAGCACAGCATGCCAGAGCCTGATGCAGCACCTATTAAAACCCAGAGAAACTCTTAATTAAGGACAGTGGTTGAGGACACTGATCCTGCAACTCATCTCAGCCACACGAGGAAGTGCTTAATTTTATGAACTGGCTGAAGTGCTGTCAACTTCAGTGGGGTATTAGCATGTGTTTAAGAGCCTCTGCAGCAGATCAATGGTTGTAAGCACAGGGTGAAGTCCTCTGCAGAGCTGGGGCCTTGGAATGATGTTTCTGGGAGAGAGAAGGATGTTGGTCTTGCAAAACAGCAGGATGCTTTTGATGTCTCTGTGCCCTCCAGAGGCACCCCATGGTGGAGAGGTTCTATTAGATGTGATATGTTGGAGCTGTTGTGGGGCTGAAGAAGCTTGGGTTTGGTCTTAATGAGACCTTTCAAATGAAAAGCAAACACTTAGTTTCCCATTTTCTGTCGCAGAACTGCTTTGGGGTTGGAAAGACACCCATGAATCATAATTTTAGAGCTGCAGAACAGGATTTCACACTTCCCAGCTCCAGTTTGAGAGGCCTCCAGTGTAGGAAAATACTGCTATTTTTATTCACACTTGAAAATAATAGCAAGGCTTTGGGAACTGAAGACGAATCACAACAACAGTTTTGGAGCTTTCTTTGCAGCTTCCACAATTCCATTTCACAGCCTCCAGCTGAACAAAAGGAGTCCCCTTTGATCCTCGTCTGACCAACCCTCTCCCATAGATTTGAGGCCACCACCCCCAGCACCATCTCCTCACTTTGCTAACATTTTTTGGGTCTGTAACGTTTTTAAGGCCATAGAAGCTGGTTCCATAGTCATTCTGGCTTTGTTTGTATCCCTGTTCTTTGGCTGGTGGCTGAGAGAGGAATGGCACCCAGAGCCCAGCCAACAGCTCAGGGGAAACAAAGCCCCAAGAGCAGCAACAAGTGATTTGCACCAAACGGGCACCTGGGATGGAGAAAACAGCCCTGTTGCAAACACAACAAAGACATGCAGGTCTTTGGGCAAACTGGTTTGGGGTTGGGAAGCTGTCCTGACCTCATTTGTTCAACACTTCAGCCTTTTTATGTTTTATTTTCCCTGTAACTGGGTTATTATTTTGTTTCAGGGGGAAAAACACCAAGAGGGCAATGACCCAGGGAGCTGCTGGGGGAGGTGGGCATCCTGGGGACCTGCCTTCCATCCCCTGCTGAGCTGGTGGCACATTTTCTGAGGAGAACAAAGTCCATGGAAATGAAGGGATGAGATCTGGGAAGGATCTTGAGGAGGAGGAGCAGGAAGGCAAAGACCAGGTTTGGACACTGTCCCCTTTTCATCCCCACAGTGATGACCCCAGGTTTCCTGGTGCCTCAAAAGCTGCCTGTGGAGAGACTGAGGTGGATTTCTCAGGAGGAAAATGCTCAAATATTTCAGTCAGCCAAAGGTCAAAGAGGATCCACTTATGTTTTCACAATTTGAAAAAAAAAAAAACAGCGACAGTTTTCAAAATAAGAGAAATCAAACAAATACCATGTAACGTGTTAACACCCAAGTTATAGCCCTGCTGCTTCTTCTTAACAACAAACCTTGTTCTCTTCAACAATCACAGAAAAAAAGAAGTTGATTTATGTTGCTTTAAATTGGACTTATGACTTCATTCTGCAGGATGCTGTAGGGAACAGTCTCGTGACTGCAGATGCATTTCCATCCAGGGGGAAAGATAACCTGGCCTCTGGTAAATGCCCACATGAATGGAAATTCCACTAGAAGATTTAAGATGTTATAGGGTTGGGGGCTTTTAAACTTGTAAATAGAGATGTTTTAAAGTGCTCTTAAAGCTGCTTTACAACAATTAAGAAAGAGGTTTTAAAAGCCCACAGTTCCAGGATGTCAGCCTTAGCACTTTCAATAAAATGAATAAATCTCACAATTATAGATGCCTTCCTGCTTGCAGAGCAAGTGTGAGCTACTCATCATTCTGCA
>NW_009952828.1:888140-914823 GCF_000747805.2 Chaetura pelagica | reverse complement strand
TGTAGCACCCTAACCCAGAGAGAGGAACTTTGCTTTACACCCTCAGTGGCACTGCAGAAGCACTCAGGGCTTCTCTCCTAATTATAATTAAATTATCTTAGTCAATGACCAATCTGATGTTGCAGTTTGTGGGTGTCTTGCTCTTTAAGGTGCCAGTTCAACCTGAATGTTCCCTGGCATCTTTTTAAGGGTTCAGTGCAAGGAAATGAGGTTGGGGGCTCATAGGGCTCAAAAGTTGGTTAAATGAAATGATATAAAAACTGATTTTCAGCAAATCTTTCAGAGAGAGGAAAGCAGAGCTCCCCTAAGATCAGAAAGAGATTTATTTTCTAGCCCTGTCTTTGACTTCTTATTACTATCCTAGAATGGAAGCACACAGGTTGGTGACTCAGATGACATAATTTCCCATCATATATGATCTGTTGTAGGTTAAAGTTTCATTCAATAGATAATCCAGGCACTGGGGATTTGATGGTGCCATTTTAGGAGCAAAGACTTTCTGGTCCCTGTGTTGTTCCTACACGTGCAAGTGGAATAAATACAAAACTTCACCTAATAAATTAATACCACAACGTTTTTGGCTCTGTCTCTTCTTCCAAAAAGGTAAATGTACCACAAAACATGAATTGTTAATACACCCTGTGGTTGTGGATTTGTACAGCAGGGTTATTGTACAGTACAACTGTTACAAAGAGCTGTGTTTTCTCTCATGCAACACTTCAGCCTACAATATTAAGCTACAATTGCCTACTACAGATGGTCCAAATATGGCCAAAATATCCTTATGAAAGATAATGCACCAGCTGGGAGGAGGTAAAACAATTGTACTTTGGAGAGATCTTGAAAACATCCAGCAAGGAGGAGATTGGCCTGTGCTGGACAATCCAAGAGCCCTCAGCAGGTGCTGAGTGATGAAGCTTCCCAAAGCCCAGCCAGGACATCAGCAGGGCATTATTGCAGAGAATGGATCAATTCCTTTGTCCTCACATCACCAGGAACTGAGGAGGGATGGTTGCTGATCAGCAGCAGGAGTAGGAGGATTAGAACCAGTCCCCAGAAATGAGATGGAGTGGTTGGAAGGGCCAAGACAGGACCCAAGATGCTCAAGGACGTGGTTGTGTTGGGCTCACCCAGCCCTGCTGACTCCAGAGGGGCTTGGGGAAGCTGTGTTTGAAGAGAGAAAACAAGCAAATAAATACAATTATGTTCATTCTGCACAGCTGGAAAATGCTTCCATCCAGAAGTGCCAACGTAAATGTGTCTTTTCCTGCAGGAAATGCTGCTGCCCTCCATCCCAGGGGCTCTGCACACACACCCCAGGTGTCATTAACAGCACCAAATGAATGCCAGGGTGTAAAAAGGCAAAGGGAAAAGGCTGCAGGTGAAATAAAGGTTCCACCAAGCTCCCCTCCACCCAGTGACTGCACCACTGGTGTCCTAAGATTGCAAGATTCTAATGCAACAACATCGACCTTCCCAAGGCGTGGGGGGTGTGTGACCCACCTCCCAGCTGGAGAAAGCACAGAGGGACCTGTGGGTCTGTGGGACACAAGAGCTTCTGGGGCTTGGGAGAGGCACAACAGTGGGTACCAGCTTGAAGAGGAAAGAGCTGCCTGTGTGGTCTAGACACAGCTTCATATGAGTGATTCTGGGGAAGTTCCATCCTGAATCCCAGGATCTGGGTCATCCCTCATTTCTCCCAGAGGGAATGAAGACCATGAGGGTTGCTGGACACTCCCTGGGAATTCAGAGCCATGAGTCAGTGATGAGGACACACTCAGCTTCAAAGCTGAACCTTTAGCCCAAGAAAGAGAAGGAAGGTGAAGGAGAAGCTGGAGCACTAAACCCTTTGACAAGGTTCAGGATGGATCAAGTCATACTTGGATGGCTCCTGTGGAGCTGGAACCCGGTGGAGGGTGTTGTCTGGACTGATGTTTGAGAAATGATTGGCTGATCAAACCAATGCATCTTAAACCTGAACATTATAAAGTACATTTCAGAGTGTTGCCTACACCCCACTTCACCCTACTTGTTTCCCTACTTCACCTTTAGGGAGGAGCAAATAAATGTGAACACAGATGAGAGACCAAGGTTTGTTGGTTTGTTTGTTTGTTTTCCAGTCATCAGCTGTAACTGGAGAAGGGTGTGAAGCTGCAAACTTGAATGAAGGGAGACACAGGGAATTTCCCCACTTTCCATGTGACAGAGAAGACAGAGGATCCCTGGGCAAGAGTGAGGCAGGGCTAATGAGTGTGCAAGAGAGGAAAGTGAATTGGATTTGGCTCCTTTTCTTGCTCCTGCCCCCACAGACCTTGTTGCAGCAGCTCCTGGATGGTATTTCCATTCCACATGGCTTGGACAAGTGTCTCTGCAGGGACCCTGTCAAAGTGAACAACACATGAATGGAAAAGCTGCCCATGCTGAGATCACTGCAGAGCTCTGCAGGCCCCAGAAGTGGCTGTGAGGTGCTCCAGGAGAAGTGAGAAAAGCCACAAGAAAAGCTACTAAACCAGCCTGGCCTGGGTCTGTTGAACACAGAGATCACAGAATCATGGAAACACAGGGTGCTTTGGGTTGGAAGAGACCCTAAAGATCACCCAGTCCCAACCCCCTGCATGGGCACCAGCCCAGGTTGCTCCAAGCCCCATCCAACCTGCCCTTCAACACTGCCAGGGATGGGGCAGCCACAGCTTCCCTGGGCAACCTGGGCCAGGCTCTCACCACCCTCACAGCAAAGAAGTTTTTTCCTGGTGTCTAATCTAAATCTCCCCTCTTCCATTCTCCCTTGTCCTCTCTCTACAACTCCTAGTAAAAAGTCCCTTCCTAGCTTTCTGCAGGGCCCCATCACACCAGCTTTGAATTTGCCTGGTTTCCCAGCATCAATGCACCAGTGCTCTTGTCCTGCAGGACCTCACTGGATTTAGCCCTGCAGCCAGTTTGGTGCTCTCAGGGGGGAAGGAGGGCACAGCCCGTGCTCCCCACATAACATCTTCCCACAATGCACAGAAACAGGGTTATCCTCACCCAACCCAACCACCACAGCCCTGGCAGAACTCCTGCCCCAGCACCCACTTGGCCAGGAGAGCACAGAGGTGCTGGGCACATCCTCTGGCTGCAGCACCTTGTGTTGCACAACCTTGCTGTGATTTGCTCAACATCTGCCAGGGCAGGGGAGGACACCTTGCTGATGGGCTCAGAAGTATTTCAGGTGATGTTGCAGCAGAAAAAGATTTGCATTCAAGAAGTGCTTTGGATGGTTTGTCCTGTTTGCTGCAGAATAGATGTTATCCCTGACAGAAGTTCAAGAAAGCTTTGCAATGTTACAGGTATCCCAGAAAAGCAGCAAAATGCTCTTTCCAAAAGCCTTGGCACAGTCCCTTGGAGGAGCACATCAAACTTGGGGCTCCCAAAAACCACCCGTAGACTCAGTAAGTCCTGTTGCACCACACAACAAAACATATTTCAGCTGCTGTGTCAAGCAGAAGGATGAGGCAACTCTGCCCTTGTGACTCCCACCCCTGCTGCTTTCAGCAGAGTCTTCCCTCCCTCTCCATAATATTCCCAGTCTCTCTCTATAGAATATAGCAGCTGCTCTTATTTCATTATAATTAATAATAATTTTTACAGCATCAATTTCTTTACTAGAAGTGATTCCTAACCCCTTTACCTAAGGATATTTACTGTGAAAGGACCTTCAGCTTCATTTTATCCCCTGTTTTTTTTTGAAGGAATCTGACTTCTGACTGCACCCAATGTTCTAAAATAAATGGGAATGTGCTGCTTTCTGTTCACCTTCAGGCTGGAGGAGTTACTGTCACACTTGTAACCTTGCCACAAGTTTATAGGGCAGAATAACATCAGAAAAAACAAACACAACAACACCCAAAACAAAACAGAATTAGTTCATCTTTGAATGGGTTTCAGACCACAAGAATTTTCAAAGTCTCACTGTGCTCGTGGCTCAAGCAGCTCCCAGGGTTGGTGGGGTTTTATATATATATATATATATATATATATAAAAGGTTGCTCAAAATGAAGGCATTTTCATGCCAATTTAAATAGGGAGCTGAAGATAAAATTCCAGCCAAAATATCCCATGTCTCCCTATTCCCCAAAATAGGTTGGTTATTCTAGCTGAAAAGGCTTCGTGTTAAACAAGACAGATTTGTGTGGAGAACACTTTTTGCCTGTACCAGACTAAACATTTAAATATATTGAGATTGTTTCTATGTAAATTCCTGTTAAAGATTAATGTTAAGTAAAAAAAAAAAGATGATCTTACAGTGCACCAGAGGGTAAAACACAATCAGGGTTGAAGTGCTGGAAGAGAAAGTGCATTGGAATTCTTATTTTTAGGGATATATCTTAGTAAAATGTTACTTTGCTGTAGAGAGAGTTTTCCAGAGATATTGCAAATTTTTATCAGGAGCTTCATAAAGTCAAGAAAAGTAGATTAGAGCTGTGTGTGCTGGAGAAGGAGAAGAAGAAGAAGAAGAAGAAGAAGAAGAAGAAGAAGAAGAAGAAGAAGAAGAAGAAGAAGAGAAATAAAAAGGAAAATAAAAATAAAAAGGAAAAGAGAAAAAAAAAAGAAAAAGGAAAAGAAAAAGGGGAAGAAAAAGAAACAAAAAGAAAAAGGGGAGAAAAAGAAAATAAAAATAAAAATAAGAAGAAAAAGAAAAAGAAAAAGTAATATAAAAAGAGAAAAAAGAAAAAGAAAAAGAAGAAGGAAAAGAAAAAAGAAAAAGAAGAGGAAGAGGAAAAGAAAAAGGAAAAGAAAAAGAAAATGAAGAAGAAAAAGAGAAAGCAAATGCAGAAGAAAAAGAAGTGGTGGTGTTCTGGTTCTCTACCTGGTTCTCTGTGGTTTGTGGGCTGAATTGTGCCTGTGGCTTTTGCCCCAAAGCAAACCCAGCCCTGTCCCTGGCTGCAGCCAGACCTACAGCCCAGGTCTGAGCTGGGGGAGCAGCAGCTCAACCCGACCTGCCCCAGGGGGCCAAGGGACCTCCCTGTGTCACCCAGAGCTCTAATCCATGGGCGTGGGCTGCAGGGAGCTGAAGGCAAATGTCCAGGTGCTCCTCACTCCAGAGGCCCTTCCTGGAAACCTCTGCTGCTTGCTGTTGTGTCCTCACCCCAGTGGGTGTTCACAGGGAGACCTTGATGTTCTTGGGAACCTCTCTTCCCAAGCCCAGAGCCCGAGGAGGAAAACCAGCTCTGATTCCTGGCTGCTCCATGGTGAAGGGGCTGTGGACAGGGAGGTGCTGCTGCCCATTCCCTGCGACCTTCTGACTTCTGCTGGACGGGTGAGGAGGACTTTGCTGCCCCAGCCCTGCCCCAGCCCTTTCCCCTGACCCTGACCCTGACCCTGCCCCTAACCCTGACCCTGAGCTTCAAGGGTCAGATGATGCCGAGAAGCTTTTACAAACACGGTGGTGATCCCAGCACTGAGGCTGGAAAGGCTCCTGGGGGTGGTTTCTTGCTCTGCAGGGCTCATCCAAGCTGTGGTGAAGCTGCTGGATGACTCAGGTGTCCCAGGGTTGTGAGGAGGAAGGTCTTGGGGTCTTGATCCAAAGCTCCAGCTGCTTTCCCATGGCAGGACAGCTTTGCTCTCATCCTCAGGTATCTCTGTGAGCCAAGAATTCATGTTTTCTTGTGGGAGGAAAGGGCACGGAGGCATTTCACAACACTCTTCCAAGGAAACAAAGCTTTCACTGTTCCCCCTGCCTTCTAAGACTCTCAGAGCTGAGATACTTTGGGAAGCAATTCCAAGGATTCTGTGCTGGGGCAGGTCTGGTGGAGCAGAGAGGCTGGGACCCCTGGCCAGGGCTGCTGCTCCTGGTTCCATCTCACAGGGTTAGTGCTGGAGAAAGCTGCTGGAAATCTGGTTTCCTTGGTTTCCCTGCTAGGGGAGCTCAGGAAGGTTTATGGTGGCAATTTCTGGAGTTTTAGGGGCTGAGGGGAGTGTTTTCTGCCAGGCAAATGTCTTTGTTTCCCCCTTTCTTTCTTTAACAAACAGGATTTGTCCCCAAGCAAAGCATTAATAAACAACCCAAACATGGGGCAGGAGGAGATTCAGCAGAGGCAGTTTTCAAATGATGTTTGTTTTGTCAAATAAACACCTTCTCTTCCTCAAAACAAGGAAAAACATGAAAACCATATATTTAAACTGTGGTGAAGATACTTTTCATGACTTGGGGCCAACAGGAACAAAACATTAACTTGACTCTTCTCAACAAGTTGTTTCAATTTTTGACTCTTGTAAAGTTAACTCCTCTGTACAAGCTGGTGCCAATGCTGAAGACTCCTTGAGAGCAGATGGAGTGTTAAATACTTTCACTTCTAATATTCTGTAGTGCTCTATCAAGAATTCTCTTTATTTTTTTTTCTTTATTTGTTTAAAACCTCATAGTATTCTGCCCCAATAACCAACACTGGATAGTACTTCAAATGCAAACATTGCATGCAAAAAATGGGGAGTTACTTGGGTATGAAACTCCTAAGGTTAATCAAGCTTTTAACCTTGAAATTTTTTGACTTGTGACAGTCCTAACTATGTGACCTACAGGTTTCATGAAGTCTTATTTGAATTTATTCCTACTGCCCTTTAAAACTGCTATTGAAGTGGAACTGGGATGGAAGTGTTAAAAGCAGGTTCCTGGGAGCTCCAGGTGCTGTTTCATCCCAGCAGGGCTGTGATCAGGAAGTGTTTGGGCTATGGGTGAGCACAGGATTTCTCCTCCTGTTTGGAGTTGGGATTCTCAGACTTATTAAATCAGATGGAGCCTTCCCAGGGTGCTGGGAAGGGGTTGCAGGAGTGAGGAGGGAAAGGCTGTAGGAGAGGTTTCTTTTCCTAGGATGAATGGCAGGGTGGGTGCTGGCCTGGCAAGCCTGAGGAACAGAGAGGAGCTCCTGGCTAAGGTTGTCCTGGGACAGACCAGCCACTGGAATTTGATCACTTCAGATAAGGACTTGACCTGAACAGTCACCACCAGGCAGGAACAGGCACTCTTCAGTGGTTATGAAGGATTTAATCTCTAAAAACCTAAGCCCACATGGCATGATATGTCCTTACATCACCCACAAGGGCAGGTTTGGTCCTGCTGCAAGGTCACTCAGCCTTGTGCATCCTCAACAGGCTTTTCTGTACTACCATTGTTTTACCTGGTCTCTCTTCTGTGCCTGGCATGAGAGATGAGATGTAGGAAGTTTGATTTAATTTTCCAAGTCAATTAGAGTGTTTTTCAGCCTCCTCTTTGGTCAAGCCTTTGCCTCCCTGGCCCATCCCTGCAGCCCAGTGCAATCCTTTCTTCACTGTTGCAGCAGCTGAGCTGCTGGTGCATCTCTTGGGTACAATCCAGTTTAGCAGGTACCTCCTTGTTTGCTCAGCAAGAGACTGTGATGCCTTTTGATCCAATTTGCTTTCTAGGTGCTGAGCTCCCTGTCACCAGCTGGTGCAAGACCATTTGTGCTGAAGGCAGAGCTGCAAACTCTGAATCTGCTTTGTACACCTTGTCTAAACCTGGGTATGAAGGACCTCAAGCAATTGTTAAATATCTCAGGCCAAGGAGGGTCCTTGAGCAAACCTGCTTCACCTTGTCCTGTGGACACCACAGAAACCAGATTCATCTCCCAGGATGAATTTCAGGACATGGAAAATTATTTCATGCCAGAGAAGCTGGGCCATGAGGCTGATGTCAATAGTATGATGAGAAGTTGTGCCATGGGAGGTTTAGATTGGGTATGAGGAACAATTTTATCACTGAATAAAAAAGGTTGTCAGGCTCTGGTCCAGGCTGCCCAGGGCAGTGGTGGAGGCACAATTCCTGGAGGGATTTCAAAGCCCTGTAGATGGGGTGCTGAGGGACATGGGTCAGTGGTGGCCTTGGCAGGGCTGCTTGAATGGTTGGACTTGATGATCTTGAAGATATTTTCCAACAGAAAATGATATTCAGTGATTCTAAGTGACAGGTTCCTATGCTGGGGTGAAGTGGACAAGTGTGACATTGGCATGTTGAGCCTGCTGGAGGGGTCCTGGGTGTGTGGGGAAGACCCTGCATGTGCTGCCATGGGGCCACCCAGGATGGTGCTCACCCAGAGCAGTGGGGACAGGGACATCTACCCCAAGAAGCTGGGATCTACCTGCAGAGCTGCTTGGCCAAACTTTGTGTAGAGCTTGGAAAAGGCCTTGGAAAGGTGTTTGCTCTGTCATGCAGCTTCTGCCACATCCCTTATCTTTGGTGAGAGCTGATTGGGGAAGGGGAACTCCAGCACATGGGGGTTGCTGGGATGCAGTGGGAACCAATTTGCACACTCTGCTCCTGGTTTCAGCTGGTTCCTTCCCTTGCTGGCTCCACCATGTCCCTGTACAGGAAGGGCAGCATCAATCAGAGCAGGAGTGGGGAGCTGAGACCCAGGGCTGGCCCTGGCCTGGGGTCAAGATCCCCAAAACCTCGAGGGGCTTTTTTCCCAGAGCCATCACACAGGGTTTTGCTCAGAGATTTGCAGGATCAGTTCAATCTCCTGCACCCTCAGCCCAAACCTGTGTCAAGGGAAAAAAATGAAACCAGCCTTTCCTAGGCATGTCACATAACTAAAAGTATCCGTGGAAAATCCATTTCCTGTTCCCCATGGAGCTTCTGCCCCAAGGTTTCCCCTCTTCATTGCTCTTTTGTCAAACCAAGGTAACATCTTGATGTCCTTGATCATGCTCTTTGTTTCTGCTCATGTCTGTGTAAATACAACTCCAGCTTGTCTTTTACAAACAAAATGACACACATAAATTCCTCCTCCTTCTCCCCTCTAACCCATCCTCCTCCTTGTGGTTGCAGTGTCTGGCTGGGAGTGTCCAGCTCACCCCAGGGTGTTGGGAAATCTAAACCAAGATCCCAATTCATGGTATGAAGTTTATGATGAGAAGTTTTTTTCCCCTTCCTTTCTTGGTGTTTGGGTTGCAACTGAAATGAGAAGCTTCCTCTAATGAAAGAACATGTTAATTTAAAGGCCACTTTGTTCTTCTGTCAAAATGGTCATTTCAGAGGAGTCAGACTTGAACCACTTGAATCCTTATTTCCTGATTTTCGTGTGGGATTAATGGTCCCAGATATTGAAGGAACTGACCCATTAGCACGAGTAGCAGTGATTTTGAGCTCTCTCTGAAGAATCCCAGTCCTTCCCAGGAAACACCAATAACAGCAACAAAAATGGCATTTTATTTCCAAGACCAAGCCACTTTTCTCTGCTGAGATTGCTGCATGTGGAGTGGAAAACAAACAGCTGCAGTCCTGGAGGCAGCAGAAGGGCCTCGGAGCTGCTGGCACTGCCCCCCAAACTCTGTCTGTTCCAATGACTTTTAGTCACTGGATCTGCTGTGTCTTGGTAACCTGGACATGAAAGGCTCCTTGGCTAGTTTCCTAGGAGGTGGATCTTGCTTTTGCTGTAGATTTATCAAATCTGTTCAGCTGGGAAGCTGAACAAGGCTGTGCTTTTGTTTCTTGCAGCCACAGCTTGGCAGAGGGTGTTGCTGCTGCTGCTGCTGAGGTTGCCACCAAATCCCCACCCCAGGGCAGGGCTCTGGTTTTATCTGGCACCACTTGGGCTCCTGAGTGAGGACATAGCACTCCAAGGAGTTCATTAGACATTTTGGCAAATCAGTTGAGCTGCTGCAGGGAAACCTCAGTGCCTGCCCCTGCTCTTTGTGGAGCCAGCTTTGCATTTTTCTCCTCTGTGAAGGTTATAGAGCAAGTGATTCCTGACGCTGGCACAGCTCGTGTGCCTTCCTCTAAATCCAGCTTGAGGCAAACCAGACCAACAGAAACCAATCATTTCTCTCAAAGAAATTGAAAAGACCAATTTCATGACTTGACAAGTCTGCAGGACCCTATGCTGAGCTCACCTGCTCACCCAAGGGATACCAGCTCTACCCAGGGAACTGAGAGCTGCCATCTACTGCTGCTCTGCCATTGATCATGTTTTGAAAGGGCTGTTCCCAATAAAAATGCTTCCTTTTGGCCCCAGCTTGGGCACTACTTGTTGGGAGCCCCAACCTGCACAGAGGAAATAAGTATTTTTGCTGTGGACAAGCTGATTTTTTGCAGTTCCTCATGAACTGCTCTGGCCAAGATTGAGCAGGCCTGGCCTGAGAGACAGTGTCTAGATTGAAGTGCAAAGAAAAGCAGGAGGATCAGCTTCATTTCACCTCTGCCAGGTTGGAGCAATTGTAGCTGCTTTTAAGAACTCTTCCCCTGAGCAGAAACAAGATGCACCTGCAGGGGAAAGCCTGAATGTGCACAGGTGGGACTCACAATGCAAAAAGGAATAAAAAGTTACTTTTTTAGGGTGACTTTGACCTTTTTCTTAAAGAAAACAAGCCACAAGTGCTATAGAATGACTTTTAGTCACTGGATCTGCTGTGTCTTGGTAACCTGGACATGAAAGGCTCCTTGGCTAGTTTCCTAGGAGGTGGATCTTGCTTTTGCTGTAGATTTATCAAATCTGTTCAGCTGGGAAGCTGAACAAGGCTGTGCTTTTGTTTCTTGCAGCCACAGCTTGGCAGAGGGTGTTGCTGCTGCTGCTGCTGAGGTTGCCACCAAATCCCCACCCCAGGGCAGGGCTCTGGTTTTATCTGGCACCACTTGGGCTCCTGAGTGAGGACATAGCACTCCAAGGAGTTCATTAGACATTTTGGCAAATCAGCTGAGCTGCTGCAGGGAAACCTCAGTGCCTGCCCCTGCTCTTTGTGGAGCCAGCTTTGCATTTTTCTCCTCTGTGAAGGTTATAGAGCAAGTGATTCCTGACGCTGGCACAGCTCGTGTGCCTTCCTCTAAATCCAGCTTGAGGCAAACCAGACCAACAGAAACCAATCATTTCTCTCAAAGAAACTGAAAAGACCAATTTCATGACTTGACAAGTCTGCAGGACCCTATGCTGAGCTCACCTGCTCACCCAAGGGATACCAGCTCTACCCAGGGAACTGAGAGCTGCCATCTACTGCTGCTCTGCCATTGATCATGTTTTGAAAGGGCTGTTCCCAATAAAAATGCTTCCTTTTGGCCCCAGCTTGGGCACTACTTGTTGGGAGCCCCAACCTGCACAGATGAAATCAGTATTTCATTGGACAAGCTGATTTTTTGCAGTTCCTCATGAACTGCTCTGGCCAAGATTGAGCAGGCCTGGCCTGAGAGACAGTGTCTAGATTGAAGTGCAAAGAAAAGCAGGAGGATCAGCTTCATTTCACCTCTGCCAGGTTGGAGCAATTGTAGCTGCTTTTAAGAACTCTTCCCCTGAGCAGAAACAAGATGCACCTGCAGGGGAAAGCCTGAATGTGCACAGGTGGGACTCACAATGCAAAAAGGAATAAAAAGTTACTTTTTTAGGGTGACTTTGACCTTTTTCTTAAAGAAAACAAGCCACAAGTGCTATAGAGGGCACTGTGTGTTACAGAGAGGGCAGCAGCCTTCGTAGTGCCCTCCCAGAACCCAGAGGTGACACCACAACCTGTGCCTGGAGGATTCAAACAAGCAGCAGTTCAACTTTTACCAGTTTCTTTCCAGAGATCCAGAAGTGAAACAGATCCCCTTACCTCGAATGACCTTTGCGGGAAGTGGAATCATTTGCATTTCGATGCACTGGCATTTTCTAAACCGAAGAGACAGAAGAATTGTTATCACTTTTCAACCACCGCGTTGCCAGGGGCAACGCTGAGGCAGCAGCAGGGAGCTCTGCAGGCAGCTCTGCAGGCAGCAGAGGGCGGTGTTTGTGTGTGAAAAATGTCTGGTTTTTCCTTAGAAAAATTAGCAAAATCTCCCTTCAACCTGGGGGAAAAGTTTGGGGTCTGAGTCTCCCAGGCTGCTCATTGCCATGGCAACAGCATCAACCCAGTGCCCAGCACCTGCACGTTCCCTCCATCCCAGCCTGTGCTGTTGGGGAGGGGCTGCTGGTGTGTTCTCACTTGTACTGGGTGATCCTTGTCCCAGAGGATTTGGGATTGAAAAATACACCTCCTGATGTGTTGCTGCTGCCCTCCTTGATAACACAGCCTTCCCTGGCTCCAGTTCCTGGGACACTGTTTTCTCTGCTCTAGAGTGAAAGCTCTGGAAGGAAAAAGAACTCATTAAATATTTGCTGTGGTTGCTTAGATGAGAAAACCAGAGCACAGTCCAAACTCTTCACTCAAAACTGTTCCCTTCGTTGAACTTTTTCATTGCAGGGCTTCCAGCTTCAACCCTGTGTTAGATCCTGCTCTGTTAATGCTGCTGTTGGCTTTCTATGGGTCTAGATACAAACGTTATTTGATTTTTGGTGTCTATTTTAAAGGAAGGATGACGAGCCATGCTGTGCTTGGGGAGAATTCCTTAAGCCTGGCTCTGGCTCTTGCTAAACTTTGGGGAGACATCCAGGACCTTGAGTCTGGTCTTTCCCTTCCACCATCTTGATACATCTTTGGGCTTGGTGGAGTTAGATTAATGGTTGGTAGAGTCAGGTGATGGTTGGACTTGGTGAACTTAAAGGTGTTTTCCAACCAGAGCAATTCTGTGATGCTGTTATATGGGTAAGACTGATGGTTCCTGGTATTTTAAGGCATTTCTTGTGGAGGAAAGTGGAGTGATGCCCACTGAGGTCAGTACAGGTGGACATTTCCCTGTCAGAGGCTGCTGGGAGCCTGGGAGGGGAGAAGCCAGACTGTGAAATTTTCCTTCTGCATTGAAGAGGAAACTCTCTGCCAAATCAGACAAGAAAATGATATGTTGCAAGAAATAGCAAAGCTGCTGGTGTCCCCAGTTAACTTCTTAGCAGGTTTTTTCTGTTGGCTTGGCTTAACAGGAAGAAAACAACCATGTCCTGCCTCTTAGAGAGGAGAAGCAGCAGGAGCCCTTGTCAGTCACTTCAGGCCATGTTCTATGGAGAATTAATGACACAAAATCTTTTATTGAGGGGGAAGGCTCATCCTCCAACCTTCAGCTGAGGACTGTGCCTGATATAGAGGAGCTCACCTGGCTTTTGTAGCATCATTTCAGCACAGATTCTGCTCCTGTTGCAGACCCAAATCCACCTGATGGGTCCCTGGGCCACAGGACTGGAGCACAAAGAGGTTTTGCCTTGTGGCTACGTGCAGTAACCTGCTGTGACCTACAGCTGCAAGGTGAGTTCACTATCTATTTTTTGTTGAGTAAACATCTTGAAAAACTTCATTATGTGAAGTAGAAACCCTTGTAGTCATGTGGTGTTTGGGTTTTAAATAAACTTGGTTCAATGAAAGGGTAGAAGGTGGTGGGGTGATAAAAAGGGTGGCAGGAAAACCAAAACCTTCTTAGAATAAGGAGGGGAAAAACATAAGGGAGGAAAGAGAATAAAACCAGCAGCTAAAGTGATGAAAGGTCTATAAATAGCAATAAAGTCAGATTGGGGAGTCAAGTACCAAATGGAACTTCACTGCCAGTGACAATTAACCTCTTGCAGGGTCTCTGGCTATGGAAGGAACTTTGTGATACACCAGATAAACCTCACTCCACCTATAAATACACACTAACTTTCAGGCTGCAATGTCCAAACCTGTGTGTTTTGGCTGGCTGACCATCAGGTGTCCAGGCAGCTTTGGGGGTAGGAGCCCCTCCTTCTTCTTCTGGCACCACTGGGCTCTGGAAG
The DNA here is from genome assembly GCF_000747805.2 of Chaetura pelagica. Taxonomy (NCBI): domain Eukaryota; kingdom Metazoa; phylum Chordata; class Aves; order Apodiformes; family Apodidae; genus Chaetura; species Chaetura pelagica. The sequence continues at coordinate 901,188 of NW_009952828.1, read as the reverse complement.
AGGGAAGAGACCCAGCACCAGCAGCATCAAAGGGTGTCAGAGTGGGTCCAGTTTCAGGAAAAGCTGCTGAAAGCCAAGGTGGACCCTGTTCTTTTTTCAGCAAGGTCTGCAAAGGCAGGGGTATGTTGAGAGGGTTGGGTTTTCTTGCTGGCCTGAATTTTTGGGGGAGCTGGGGACACAGCTGCTGCTCAGGGTGAACAGGATATTCCCATTTAGGTTCAGTTTCTTGCATGGGAAAATTAAGGTGTCAGGGACGTGGAGACAGTGAGACCCAAATTATTCCTGGATATTAGAACTCCCATAAATGAGCTGCACGGGGCAACTGCTGTTACTGCCACGTGAAGGTGCTTGTTGGTTTAGTGGGAGGTTTCCCAGGGCCAAGCTACCAGGTCACTCAGCATCCCTGGGCTGAGGGAAGAGGCTGCTCTGCCTGATCCACCCACCAGCCCTGCAGCTGTAACACACTGTGCACTTCATTATCTATATATCACTTTATTTATTATCACCATAATGGTCATGATCATGATCACTATTACTACTATTACTATTATAAGTAATATTCTTCTTATTTTTTTTTTAAATAACTGCTCCTACCAGGAAGTGATTTTGTATCTCCAGCCCTGATGTGCTGTCAGCTGCAGCTACCTGGCCCTAAGGCACAGGACCTCTGAGATCATCCAGTCCAACCTATGACCTGACACCCCCACATCTCCAGACCAGGGCACCAAGTGCCACCTCCAGCCTTTCCCTGACCACATCCAGGGAAAGTGCCTCCGCCACTTCCCTGGGCAGCCCATCCCAGTGTCTGATCACCCTTTCCATGGGGAAGTGCTTCCTGATATCCAACCCAACCCTCCCCTGGAGCAGCGCCAGGCCCTCTCATCCCATCACTGGCTGCCTGGGAAAAGAGCCCAGCCCCACCTGTCTCCAGCCTCCCTTCAGGTGGTTGTAGAGAGTGATGAGGCTGCTCAGGTGGCAGCTGAAGCTTGGTGAGAAATGGTTCTCCCCTGCTGTGCCCTCAGCCCCCTGTGCCCCAAGTGTGACTTGTGTGACCCACCAAGTGACGTGGGACTGCACCAGCCCCCACAGCTCTGTCCCAAGGGGAGAGGTGTCTTGGAGCTTTTCTCTGTCACCTTTTCTCCTCTCAGGTCACATCTGTCATGAAATGACTGAGGAGCCTCAGCTGACAGTGAATTTCAGTTGTACGTGTCAAATGTGGCTGAATTCCCTGAGGGGCTCTGATGTGCCTCAGGAAAAACAGATCTGGGATGTGAGCAAAACTTGGGCTGAGTGGTCTGGAATGAACAATATCCCCATTTCCCCATGAGCCACCACTTGAGAATCAGCCTAGAAATGTGCTTGGAGAAGACCCAGGCTGAAATAATCCCTGAAGCTGCCACAGATGTTACTGAAATGCTCACAGGTACCAACTTGCATGTTCATTTCTTTACTTCTTCTTTCTAAAATGCTTCTGAACAATTGAGGAAGTGAAAACCTGATGCTTGGATTTCACTTCTTACGTTCATGCAGCCTCCCACTGCAGTCCTCAGGGACTCCTCTCTCCTTTTTCTCTGTAGTTGTTATTTATATTGTAAAGTGCAGTTATGGAGAGAAACTTAGGGCAAAATCATCTGACAGCACAGGAGGTGTATTGAAAGGGACTTGAAGTGTTCCTGGAAACTCCCAGGGAAAAAGAAACAACAACCCAGGAGTTAATTTTATAAGTCACAGGTGGGAAATCTTAATAATGGATGTCACGATCTCTGAATAACTCATAGAAAATGTAAAACAATTGCTGCACTTCATAGCTGCTTAAACACTGTAATTTTGTCACCTTGTCAACATGAGACTGGGAAGGGGCATTTCAGAAACCACCAAACACCACCTGAGTGAAGTAACTGAGGTTTTTTTGGCGAGAATCTTGAACCAAAGGGTCTTTAGTTCAGGTGAATTAAACTGAAAACCCTTTGGGGCTTCTTTTTCTCATGGAAGGGCCATGGGATATTAAGGCTTGATCTTCAGGCTGATCTTCCTGAAGCCTAGAGCAAAATCCCTGCTCTGTGGAGGGACAGGCTGAACAGGTTCAGCTCCATTGAGAGGAAGTTGCCAGGGCAGGAGGGTCCATTTCCTGTAATTTGAAGGGCTATATTTCAAATCAGCCTGACACTTCATGGATTCTGGCTGCTGAAGGGTCTATAAGAGCTATTTCTCATGTGAATCCCACAGTTCCTGATGGGATGTGAGTTACCCTCATTCCTGGAAAAAGGTCTCTCCCCCAGGTATTTGTCCACTCTGCCCTGGAAGAGGAGGAACACAATTCCCTCTGCTTTGGCTGAATCAGTCCATCAGCTCAAAAACCAGCAGGGAGAGGGAGCTGAGCAAACAAATGATCACACCAGCTCATCCTGCACCTGCCCCTTGATCCCTCAGGAAACATTCTCTGGCATGATGCTAAAATGCTGCTACCCCTGAGGTGCAAAGATGATTTTCAAATTACTTTTATCACCCATATAGAAACCTTAGTTGGCTTCATTTTTCATTTGGGTCTTTTTGTTTGGTTTTGGGTTGGTTTGATTCTGTTTGTACTTTTTTTTTCCTTCAATGTTATAACTTCAATTATCAGTTTAAGACCTGGTCAGTGCAAGAAGGAATCTCAGTGTCCTGGCTGCCAACCTCTGAAAGGATGAGATGGGCACTGAGAAGCTGGAAGAGTGTGCTAAGTTAATGGTTGGACTTGATGGTCTTAAAGGTCTTTTCTAGTCGCAATGATTTGATTATTCTAAGAGGTGATTCCATCAGTCTCAGTGAATGTTATTTAGGCCTTACAAGTTCCCCCTCAGTGAGGAACCCCTAATTTTGTTGCTAATGGCATCAAATGGCTAAATGGGATCACTGTAGGAACCTGATATTCTTCTTTCTTTAAAAACAATGTTACTGACTCATCAGGTACACTTGTACCTGGGGTTTCAATAGTGCTTCAAAATCAAACATCTGCTAATTTGTACATGAAAAGTTCCTCCTCTCTTGTAGATCTTGTGTATGAGCTTCTCCCTTTCCTCTTCTTCTCGGTCCTGTGTTACCACTCCAGGTCAGCACTGCTACCACAAGTTAATAAATCTTTCTTACAAGGCACTAACACTTTCCTGATTGATTTTTGAATGAAGTGCTACGTGCCTATAGTGTGTTAACCTTGAAGTCCAGCATCGACACCTCATTAATTTTAACCTCCTTGCACAGATTTCAGGAGCTCCCTCTACCTGGAAAGCCTCACTCCTTCCTTTCTGAAAAGGAGGAGCAAGAGCCTGCTGCAGGTCACAGTTAGTTAGAAGGGCATGAAAAGAGAATATGAAATGATTTTTCTAAATAAATACAGAAGACATGAAGATTTTCATGGTAATTTAATGTTTTTTTATGGTCTTGTTCATTGTCCTTGAATTCTAGGAACTGGCCACATGGAGGTGGTTTGTCTAAAAATACTGGGGGCCAGAGGTTCATTTTAGTGCCTGGAAGGGATGGTGTATTAGGAATAAGATCACAGATGGACAGGGTTGCCTGGTTCCTTCCAAACCCTCCCTGTCACTGTCCCAGGAGACTCTGGTGCTGTGATCCTGTTTGGTTTTCCTGGTTGGTGGGGATGTAACTGCTCCTCTTGGGCCTGGTTCCTCCTGCCCCAAAGCCTTTGTGCTCCTGTCCAGGACTTTCTGTTGCTTCCAGAGCCAAAGCATTTACAGATGAGCTCAGCCTGCAGACCATGGGCCTGGCTTAGAGAAAAAAAAGCAGCTTGAAGTTTAAAAAATCATCATGACTTTTGGGTTTTCAGCTGTTGGGGGTCACCATGACTAGACTTCTTGTAACTACATCTGGGGTTTGTCCCACTGCATCACTGGGACAGAGGTGCACACATCTGTCCCAGGGGATGAGGACTGTGGAAACTAATAAGGGCTGAGCCTTTTCTTCTTAAAAACATTGAAAAATAGAATTGTTTTGTACAGGTTATCCCAAAGGAGAGTGCTTTGGGAAAGGCACAAGCCATAGTTTTCCAAAGCTTTCCCTGATAATGTGTGAGTTGTTCATCTGGAGACCAGGCAATGGGAGCAACACAGGGTGAGAAATCCTGCTCCTCAGCAGAACCAGCAGAATTTGCCTGGTTTTGGTGAATGCAGCACCCAGTTATTTGCAATCTGCTTGTTCCTGGGTGATGTGAATCAGTGGCAGCCCCAGGTCATGAGAGATGATTTTCAGTTTTGCTTGTGATTCTGACAACAGTGACTGTGGCCATTGGGTTTTATCCTGGTCCTTCAGCTGCCCCAACCCCTCTGACAGCAGAAGGATGGCAAGGAACCTTTCTGCACCAGGCTCTGGGACCCATTTAGATGCCAACAGGTCTCATCAGCTGCCAGGCAGGTCTTGCTGCCTGTGCCTTTTGTTCACACCTTCACTGAGGGGCTGGTGAAGTTATAAAATGATCCCATGGGGAGGAATGTCAGCCCAGGGTGTTTTCAGGTAAGAAGGCATCAAGTTAAATCCAGCTCTGATTTTAACAGGTCTAAAATACATTTTGTGTAGGAAATTAGTTGTGTTTCTTTTTTTTTAAAAAATATTTATTTATTTTTAAACATAATCAGTGAGGTCTTAGAGTGATTCTCTAACAGGAGCAGGGGAAGGGAGAATCCTATGGCTGATGTTTTATCTACCCATGATAGCAAAGTACTTGACCTCCCAGCCCAGGAAAATGCAGTCAAGTGTTATAGTCAGAAAGAAACCTTCTTAAAAGGAGCCTTTTCTTGGCAGCTTTGTAGAAGCAGTGAATGTATTGAAAAAAATCCTGAGTGATTTATTTCTTTCACCCTACTATTAGTTGCTGTTTGAGTCAAGAGAACAGTCTTCCTGCTGCTTGAGCTGCAACCCAGAATCAGGAATAAATAGCACTGGTAAGAAAGTGAAGTGGTTGAATTGTCAGTTCCCCTTCAGAAGCTGCTCTGATTAGAATATCCATTAGTATAAATTGTATTTTTATGGTTAACCCACTGTGCTAAACATGAAACTGCATTAAGCCATTATAGTCTTTGTAGCCACTCAATTGGATTACCTGGTGCATCTGTTTAGTAAACTGCAGAACCCAAGGAGTTTAACAATCGTGGTTATTTATTTTGTGCATTTTTAAATCTTTCCTTTGAGTAACATGTAGGTACTGCTGGGATTTGGTTCACAGCAAAACACCCCTTTGCATTTAAACATAGTTGCAGGGTGCTGAAAGGGGGATGTTCAGAAAAGTGCCTTTCTCACTTTGCTCTGGATGTTCTAGTGCCAGAAGATTGGGAACATTTTTGTTTGTATGAAAGATGATACGTTTGAAAGGGATAAAAAACTGCATTTTGCAGTTTCAGTGCCTGTTCTAATCCAGGCTGACAGCTGGGCTCCCATGCCATGACTGAGTGCATTCCTTCACCTGCTGACCAAGAGATTGACTCGACCCTAAAAAATCTGTGCAGATTGCAAAAGTCTCTTTAATCTCTTTCTGACTGGGGAGGAGAAGGTGTTTCTCATTACCACTGGGGGGACTAGCCTATATTAGGGCAGCAGAAAGACCTGATGTGGCTTTGCCTGCTGGGAGAGGAGAGGAGAGTGGTGCAGACCAGCTGCCCTGGATATGGAAGGTGTGTGTGATCTGGTGTTTTTCTGCTGCATTGGCCCTGGGGTGTTCAGTTTGTGAAAGCTTTGAGCAGTGTTTATGGATTGAGATGTGCTGGAGCTCATGGGATGGTGTAGACCTTGGGTGTCCTAACCTCTTGTACCCTGCTCTGCCCAGTGCTCTCTGCCTCCTGCTCACCCTGGTGTCCCTCCTGCTGCTCCCTCCTGCCCTTTTCCAGGCTGGGAACTGTTCAAGCTCTTGCAACTTTTTCTGTGACTTGTACAACGTTTTTTCTGAAACTCTCAGCTCCTGCAAGCCTGGGACTGGGGGGTATCAGCTTGCAGAGAGGAGCACTGGGTTTGCTCAGTAACCTTGAGGGCAAGAGTGCTGCCCTGGTTCAGGGTACCCTCAGGGCTCTGGAGCTGTGAGGAAAAAGAGCCAAATGCTCTTCAAACGTTTGTATTTCCTGCCTCCTTGGCCTGGGTAGTCCCAGAGCATCACTCCCTCCTCCACCCCTTGTCCTTGTTTCCTTCTTGGCCCTTCTCCAGACCCATGGAGCATCCCATCAGCTGATGGTCTGGTGGGAGAGGACATCCTTGCAGTTTCTAGCTTCTGCATGGCTGCTTTTCCCCCCAGTGAGCTTCATGGAGCTTACAGGGATGGGTGGGTGCTGTGCTGGTGGCACCTGAGTGAGTGACCCTCTCTGTGCCTTTGCTCCCTGTCAGGAGCTGGGGACCAGGAGCAGCCATGGGCTCTGGAAGCAGCAGGAGCTCAGGACTTGCAGCCAGGGATGCTGCTCAATCCCAGGGCAGGAAGAAAATCCAGCCACCTTGGCTCCAGCTTAGCCTGAAATTCCCAGATGCCAACAACTTCTTGAGATATACACAACTACTAAATGTGCACGAAAAAAAACCAAACAGAAATGCTGATGACTAGAGCCTGCTGACTTCACTGCTTTAAACACGTTTCTACTTTTATTTTTCCTCTCTTCTTTTAAAGAGCTAATGGTTGGTGCAGAGAGCTGGGTCTGCATTGAGTCCTGAATCATCACTAGCATTGTTACCCCCACCAGCTGCAGAACTTGGAGTTGTTGATGTTCCTCAGCCAGATTATATTTGCCTCTTTGGGCTTGTAAGGCTGGAAGAGAAAACAACTGAAGCTTTTCCTTGCAGACTTTCGTATTATCCTGCCCAGTCTGCCAAGACTTAAAAAAAATCATCACATATCTGCTGTTAATTAAGTGTCAGTTCAAACTAAGCCACCTTTCAGCTTTTTGTTCAGCCTTTCTCGTTTAGTGTGAGGTGACAGGACAAGTTTGGCTCTCCTAGATACAATGGGAAGTGAGGAATGGTCTGGGAAATGTGACTGAGCTGCCTGGTTTGTATTCTAAGTTAATATGTCTCTTAGCATCTCACAGCTGTGACAGTTGCAGAGCATATTAATTAGTGCTTGAAGATTCAAAACTGCAACAGCTGAAGTCACTTTAACCACAGGTCCAAAACCTGCTGAAGTAAAGAATAAAAATTCAATGCAGAACTATTGGTGCTTAATACCTATAGGATATATTTTCTAGACCTGAGGGGAATTTTCTCCTGGGGTATGTTTTCTTAGAAAAGCTACCTGTGGTAAAAGGTTTTTATATCCCTTGCCAGAATCCCTTGATTCATACTTCTTTTGAGGAGCAAGATTCTCTTGCCAGTTATTTATTGACTGCTTGGACGTGGCTTCAGGTGGGTAACAGGAACCATCAGCACAGATACTGAAGGAAAAGATGATCAGGAGCCCAGACTTGTGAAAGGCAATGGGTAGTTGGTTGGCCAGGCTGTATTTAATATAGAAACCAAAGCAAGAATTAGTGAGCAGTAAATGTCTGCATTTTTTTTTTTCTGCATCTGTCACTATTGAAAGGATCAGCTGCAGTCCAGTGTCTATCATTAGTGATAAACAGCATCAGCAGGAGAGGGTCTCTGGCTTGAATAGAAAATGAAGAGTCTAGAATATGTCATATAAATGTGGTTGGTTGGGGATTTTTTGGTTGTTGTTTAAATTTTTGTTTTGTGGGGTTTTTTAATAATTTTTTTAGTTTACCTTGGGCTGATGAACTTCTTGGTGCACTTAAATATCCAAAAAGAAGCTGGAGGAATCTTCCCTGTAGATTTTTGAGGTATCATGGCAAGCAGCTGCTGGGTAGCAAGGTTTGCAGGTAGAGGAAAAATGGTAGATAGGATGTATTTGGGTTTTTATTTATGCTTCATTTGGCTGCAGGTGCATGTGGGAATGTCTAAATGAAGCAATTACAGAAAGGGCACCAATCAAAAGTGGAGAAGGTAGAGAGTCATTGGAGATGGGGAACCTGGACTTGCAAAGGAAGATGCAGAATATTTAATCTATGATAAAGACTGTTTGTACATCCCACTGATCTTCAAAGTGGGAGGGTAAGGATGTGGAGTGGCTGGAGAGCTGCCCAGCAGAGGGACATGGCAGTGGGATTGGCAGCAGCTGAACCTGAGCCTGAGTGTGCCCAGTTGGCCAGGAGGGCCAGTGCAACCTGGGCTGAGTGAAGAAGACTGTGGCCAGCAGGAGCAGGGGGGTGATCTGATCCCTGTGCTGGCACTGGTGGAGCTGCACCTCGAGTTCTGTCTGCAGTTCTGGGCCCTCACTACAGAAAGGACATTGAGGGGTCTGTCCAGAGAAGGGCAATGGAGCTGCGAAGAGTCTGGAGCACGAGTCTTATGAGGAGCAGCTGAGGGAGCTGGGGTTGTGTAGCCTGGAGAAAAGGAGGCTGAGGGGAGACCTTGCTCTCTACACCTGCCTTGAAGGAGGTTGTCAAGAAGTGGGGATTGGTCTGTTCAATGAAGTTACAAGTGACAGGACAGGAGAGAATGGCCTCAAGTTGCTCTAGGGGAGGTTTAGATTGGATGTTAAGAAGGATTTCTACACTGAAAGGGTTGTCAGGCATTGGAACAGGTTGCCCAGGGCAGTGGTGGGGTCACCAACCCCTGGGGGATTTAGGAATCACACAGACACAGTAGTGAAGGATGTGGTTTCGTTCAGGACTGTGTGAGGTTAATGGTTGGACTCTGTGGCCTTCAAGGTCTTTTTTAACCAAGGTAATTCCATGAGTATGATCAACCCTCATGGCAGGGCTTGAGATGATGGGAAAAGTTGGCTAGATGTTGGGAATACACTTGAGGTAGCTCCTGTTGCACAAGTAGGAAGGCATTTAATACAAGGAGTGAAGGCCAAAGTCAGAAAAGTGTCCTTATTTCTGTGTTGCTTGGAAAACACAAATCTAATCCCAAAGGTTCAGTTCAGTTCTGAATGCATCACTTAGTGCCTCTGTTTGCCATGCTGGATGGACCTTCTGCTTCATCCTGGCTGGTGAGGGCTGCACCCAGCACCCCCTGCATCACCCTTTGGCCCAAGCAGGTTTTGGAAACACTGCAGTCAGTTTGCATGTGGGAGATCTGCTGCTTCCTCCCTGCTTGGGGAACAAATTGACAATTCCAATCCAGGCCAGAATTTCCCGGCTGGAAAAAATGAGGCTGAAAACAGAAGGAAAAGAACAAAAATCCATTAATATTTTATAAAGCATTCAACCACACTAGCAGTGAGTGCCATAGAAAAGCCTCTGAGGAAATAAACAAATTTCTGTCTTCAGAGCAGATGTTGAAATAATTATAGTAAATAAGGCACGAGGCCACACACTGAACAGTGAGAACAGAATGGGCTGTTGAGTCTCTGCTTCTCCTCAGTGCACTGAGGGGGGTGGAGAGCCCATGAAGAAGAGAATAATCTCAGAGAGGTTGCAGCAAAATGCATATCTACAACAAGGGTTATTTCAATTTGGGGAGAAGAACCTGGTTTTCAGCTTTGCAGGCCCTGGAGACCTTCCCTTTGCAATCCTGGGAATGATGTCACCACACCATAGGTTAGACCCCAGCACAGGGAAAAATAATGAGATTGTAAAGCTGCAATGAAATATTCTGTTGGATTTAGAAAGAGAATATCAGCTGTAGAAGGCAAGATGGGATCCTTTTTGGCGATTAAAAACATAGCATAGAAGTGTTGGGTAGGTTTTGTGCCCTGCAAAGTCCAGTTATAATGCTCATAGTACCCAGAGAAAAAGTCTTGGGCATTTTTTATGCCAGAAAACAGAAACTGATTATTGTCAAAGTGACAGAAGTTACTATTTTTTTATATTACTGTCTCTAGGAACAGATAGAATAAGCTTTGAATGTTTCTACTGTTTCCTTGCCCATCCTTCCCTCATCCCAAAATCCATCCTCATTCAAGACTGAGTAACCCCTGGGACTGAACAACCTCGACCCGGACTGCTCAGGGTGGGCCCTGGGTCCCTGCTGGGGATCAGCACCACAAATAGGACTTTTTTCCCACAATCTTACAAATCCTGTGATTCAAAAGCTTGCACAAGCTCTGTCCTAATGCATTCAGACTGCAATGTTGCTAACATAGAGCTTGCAATTTGGAAGACTGCAGCAAGTGTGGCATTGGATGCCAGTAGAGACACTGGCTGTGAAACATGGCTGTGCTGCTGGTTTGGGTTAGCAACTGGGTTTGTGACCAGCTGGATGGAACAGCTCTGCTCTGGAGACAGGCTGGGAGGGTTAGGGTTGTTCAGCTTGGACAAGAGACCTTAGAGCACCTTCCCAGGACCTGAAAGGGCTGCAGGAAAGCTGGGGTGGAACTTCTGACAAGGACATAGGGTGGTAAGTCAGGGGTGAATAGTTGCAAACTGAAAGAAGGGAGATTTAGATGTGATCTGAGGAAGAAATTCTTCCCTGTGGGGTTGGTGAGAGCCTGGCCCAGGTTGCCCAGGGAAGCTGTGGCTGCCCCATCCCTGGCAGTGTTGAAGGGCAGGTTGGATGGGGCTTGGAGCAACCTAGGCTGGTGGGAGGTGTCCCTGCCCATGCAGGGGGTGGGACTGGATGATCTTTAAGGTCCCTCCAACCCAAACCATTCCATGGTGCTACACTGAAATATATATACCTGGCTAAATTACTTTCTTTCTTCCAAAGTTCCCCCATGCCCCTCTCTAATTCATGTCACTGAGGTGCATGGTGGTTCCAGCCTTGCAGCTGCTGCTTCTGCTCTGTGCTGTGTTTGCCTTGTGAGGGTTGATCTAGTTTAGCAAGTTTGCTTTTCTAGAGAGACAAAATAATGGCATGAATGGCCCCATGAGATGTGCTTTCCTAGAGGCTTGTGTCCTTTGGTCTGTGCACCATTCATGGTGCTCCCATGCAGTAACCCTTCTGTTGGGTCCCTTGTGTCCCTTATGTGCTGGGGTGACCTGCAGCCTGATGCACCATCTGCATGGTCACTTCATGGTGGTGGACCTGTTGATGGCCAAAAGATAGAGCTATCATGGCTTTACTCTTGCTACTCTTTCCATGTATTGAGGCAACCCTGTGTTGTCATCTCCCCAAATGCTGCTTTTCACCAGTTTTTATGCCTCCCCTATGTAGAAACAAAATCCCCTGAGGTTTATACCTGTAGTTTGAATTTCACTGCAATTTGGATATGCAGAAATGTGACTGTACACATCTGATTTCCATAGGAAACCTTGCTGTTTCCTAGCACTGCAATGTGCAGCTGTTCAAAAAGTCACCAGAAGTACAACCCCACATTTTAATTCTGCCTTTCCTCACTGCTGGAGGGACTCACCAGCTGCTCATGCACATGTTGGGGCACGATGCTGCCTTGGGCTCCCAGGTTCTGCAGTGCCAAGTCAGAGCAAGCAGAAGCAACAGAGGAACTCTGAGATTCACCTCCTGGGTATCTGCTGTGCTCCATAAACATAAAAATGCAGACACAGTCCAAAAAAAAACAAACCAAAAGGCCAAAAGTTCTATAATTAAAACAGTACTAATGGGGTGCTTGCTTACTGGTTGGGCTTGGGCCTGGCTTCCTGTGCTGCTGCCATTATGCATGTATATATGCAGATGTATATGTGTGTGCATATATATACTGCTAGAACCTGGTTCCCTTTCCAGCACCTGATTCCCTTTCCAGCACCCAGTGCATGTGCTGCAGACTTGCTCAGCTGATGCTCAGTGCCTGCACGGGAGGGACCAGGCTCATGGCTCAGGTCCCAGCTGTCCTTGTGTTAACCTGAGCAGCTTCTCATTATCTTGGCATGCTGAGCTCCAGGGTTACATCCTTTTCCATGTGTGGATTTATATTTTCCTGGTTCATCTGCAACAGAGAGGAGGAGGGGAGAGTTGTGTCCCAGCTGGGTACCACCTCCCCCTGGTTCAGATGAGATTGGCACCTTTGCTGTGAGGAAACCTTGCTGCTCAGCCAAGCAAACCTTTCCTCTGGCTTCTTGAAAGTGCTTTTGAAAATGTCTCTCCAGTCCTTTTGCTGTAGCCCCATTCATCTCAGTTTCCAAGTCATGGTTAAATTTCCCTACTGCTTTCTCTGGTGGTGCTGGAAGGACCTTTGGAGCAAGGTAATAGACTGAAGGTACAGAACATCTTTCTGAAAACTGCTCCTAATTCAGACTTCACTGTGCTTAGAGATGTTACATACTGATATCTGGACAGGTTTTGACTATTTGTCCTCTATTTTAAGCCACAAAAATAATGTTCCTAATAAGCTACACTGGCATTATTGAGATCTTCTGTGGTATCACGTAGGGCTTTGTGCATTGTCTTTGTTAGACATAATTAGCACTTTGAATGTGCACACATCAGCTGGTGGTTGAAGAGGAGAATTTATTTAACCCTTCAGCCTCCACATCCCATCCCTCTGCGTGTCCTGGAATGACACTGCCAGCAAACAGCAGGGGAATTTCTGGTTTCAGGGGTGTCCTTTGGAGCTCTGTGTGGTACTGGATCAAAGCACCAAGTCCATGCTCAGTTCTCCACAGGTGGGAGGAGGCAGTGGAGAGATTGATGTTTGTTAATGGCTTTCCATCCATTCCAGTATTGAGTCTCTTCTTTCTTTTATGCCTTTGTGCCACATCTAGCAATGACACAGTGAGTTTAAATGTCCCTAGCAATGCAGAGGCTGAGAAGGGCCTCAATCAGGTCTTTTAAAGCAGCTCAGGTGGGATGATGAGATCATGGAGAGAAGCTGGAGCTTTTCTGCTGAATTATTTTTTCCTGAATAGAAAGAAGAAACCCTCTTAATAGTCCAGTTAATTTACTTACAAGGAATAGAATGTTAAGGTTGACAATCAAAATGCAGAAATATGAGCTTCAGGCTGAGCAAAGCATAGCCTGAATAAAAGGGAGTGGGAAAAGAGATGCCCTCAGCTGGCAGCAGGGACTGGGGGAGCTGCTGCTTCCCTTCTTCCCTTGGGATCTCCTCCCCACCTCCCATCACAGTGCTGAAGGGAGGCTTCAGCAAGAAGCTCATCCTCTGGCATAATTTGCTTACACACAAGGCATT
>NW_009952828.1:871270-888049 GCF_000747805.2 Chaetura pelagica | reverse complement strand
CCTGTGAGGTGGCAGAGTCTTGGAGAACCCAACAGAGGCACCCAGCCCTGAGCAAGTCTGGGCAGTGTGTTAGGTTGGTCTTGCAACAGGCTGTGGACAAAGCTTTGTTGTCTCTTCTGGAGCCATCGTGGTAGCAATGCCAGAAGCTCAAAGTTTGTTTCTTGACCCTGCCTTGGTTCAGGCTCTGTACAGGATGGCTTGGCTTCTCCAGGACTTCCCAGACAGGATGAACCCCCTGCTTGGGTGATGAGGAGTTGGGGGTGTGTTGGTTGCTCTCCTGAGCAGATGCACAAAGTACCTGGTGACATGAGCCAAGTCTCATGCTGTCCTTTCCTCCAGGTTTGCAAGCAAATTAAAGCAAGCTCTGATTTTTTTTTTTCTCTGTTCCTTGGCTCAAACCTTAAAAGGGGTGTTTTTGTATGAAATTGAGAAGTGATTTGCATACTTCATGTTCTTCATTCTCACAAGTCCAAACAGATCCCTTCCCCTCTCTCTCTAGACATCTGTTACTGGATTCCTCATTTTGTCCTTACTGAGTTTTAAGTCTCCTGCACAAGTGTCTGGGGGCTGTGGGATATTCCCAGTAGAGCACTGGCAACTCAGGCATGTGACCTTCTCCTGCCAGCACCTGCACCAGCTGGACTTGCAACACCCCAGCCTTCAGAGGGGTCTGACTTTCTGCTGTTCCTTTGATCTTCACTAATAATGCCTGAAAAGAAGACCAACAGTCCCTTCTCCTTCCTCCCTCTTTGCTCATCTTAATGCTATAAAAGAAAGTTGAGGCTCCTATTGGAATATGTCATAAGGTTGTATTTTATTTAGTCACTGCATCCATGCAAGCATCTCAGCCCAGGAGGAGGAACTATGTTTTAAAAAGGGATGAGCTAAGCCTGATCTGCCCCAGGATGTATGTGAATGTGTATTTTTATGCCAATTTTCAGTCAACTGTCTGTCTTCTTAGGGAAAAGGCAGCAAGTCTGGCTACAAGCCAGTTGTTCTCCCTGTGCCTGTTCTGTTTGCAGGGCAGGGGCTGGGTGGTTGCTGTGCCAGGGGAGATGTGTGATGCCAGGACAGGGGCATCATCTCTGCTGCCCTGGGTGTCAGGGTGAGGGCTGCTGGCCAGAGGGATGAGAGGTGAATCCTCAGGATGCTGGCTCAGGGAATGGGAGGGGAGGTGGATCCCCAGACTGGGGAATTCTTGCCTCCTTTCATATTCCCCTCTGCCTGTTGCTGGGGTTTGTCTTGGCTCCTTCCTTCCACACTGGGATGTTCTGCCCTCATGTCTCAGCTGCAGTTACCAACCCTCAGCTGCCCCCAGTCCCAAGGCGCTGAAATACCTGAGCTGCCTAGCACAGAGTCTCCAAGGGAGGAGGGGAAACCAGGAGCTGCCTCCCCCCATAGTCCTACCTGCTGTTAGTTTTTCCTAGACGTCCCCCTGATGGGCATTTCATACCTCTGAGCTTTGTTGCAGCCATGGGTGGGAAAAGCAGCCAAGGCATCCGAGGCACGAGGGGCTGAGCTGCTGCAGGAAGGGCTGGATGAGGTCTGAAGCTGGAAGTCCTGCAGCTGCCTCAGACATGTGAAAAACTTTCCATAAACGTTTCTGGATGCTTTAGGGTTTTACATGAGATTTTTTTTTTTTAATGGATTTATTTATTTAATTAATTGATTTTAGAAGGAGAAGCAGCACTGAGGGGGTGTCTGTTTAATCGGAAATGCTGAAAGTCTGTTTCAAGTTCTAGCTGACATGGGCTGTGTTGTGTAGGAGAAAGGGCCCTGGGGGTCCTGGTGGGCAGGAGGATGAGCCAGCAATGTGTCCTTGTGGCCAAGAAGGCCAATGGCATCTGGGGTGGGTTAGAAAGGAGGTGGTTAGTAGGTCAGGGAGGTTCTCCTGCCCCTCTGTTCTGCCCTGGTGAGGCCACATCTGGAATGTTGTGTCCAGTTCTGGGCCCTCAGTTCCAGAAGGACAGGGAACTGCTTGAGAGAGCCCAGGGCAGAGCCCCAGAGATGCTGGAGGGAGGGGAACATCTCCCTGCTGAGGAAAGGCTGAGGGAGCTGGGTCTGTTGGGCTTGGAGAAGAGGAGACTGAGGGGCCACCTCATCCATGGGCACAAATCTGTTCAGGGCAGTGTCAGGAGGCCAGAGCCAGGCTTTGTGCAGTGATGTCCAGTGACAGGACAAGGGGCAGTGGGTGCAAACTGGAGCCCAGGAGGTTCCATGGGAATCTCAGGAAGAACTTCTTTGGTGTGAGAGTGCCAGAGCCCTGGGCCAGGCTGCCCAGAGAGGCTGTGGAGTCTCCTTCTCTGGAGACATTCCAACCCCCCTGGCCACGTTCCTGTGTGATGTGATGTGCTCTGGGTGCCCCTGCTCTGGCAGGGGGGTTGGGCTGGGGGAGCTTCCCAGGTCCCTTCCAACCCCTGGGATTCTGGGATTCTGTGGAAGGATCTTTTTGAGTTTTAAGGCATTACAAGTATTTCTCAAGTGATAATTATCTTAAGCATAGGAAGTCAGCTCAAGTTTCCTGCAAACATATTTTCATATTTTTATTAAATCTGTGGGGTTTTTAGTCTATAAGTGAGGAGTGCTGGGGAACTTCTGATTTTATTTCACATGGAACTGTTCTCACCTTTTGCTTTCAACAGTTTTGTTTTCAATGGGGTATTTGGGAGGGGTTTTTTGTTTTATTTGGAATTCTTCACACAGAACTGAGCAAAAAGGATAAGAACTACAAAACCAAGAAGGTTTTTCAGTCTACAACTAACACACACAGGGAAAGATGGATTCCCACCTCCCAGGTCTTGGAGCCAGATTTTTCAAAGCCATTTTGTTACCTAAAAGTCTTTGAAAATCCCAATAGATACCTGTGGAGGCTGAGAATTTAACTCCTAATTTTGGTGGTACTTTGCCATATACTTTTTTTTTTTTAGTACTTAAACTCCTGTTAGGTACTTTAGGTTCATCCCAGGGCACATAAAGGTATTTGAAAAATCACATATTAACCTGAAAGAGTCAGGTCAGTAACTACTGTAAATACAACCCTAGCAGAGGGTGCTTAGTTATATATGCAAAATGTGCTTTAATAATTCATTATTTATGTCTTTCCAGCATATTTTAATTCGGTTTACTTAAATGACAAGCAAATAAAAATGCTGGGTTTATATGATTTCAACAGACTTCCAGTTTCAACTCAAAGACTGCCTGACAAAAATCATTAAAGAGTAAATATGTGCCATTTTGTATTTCCTGGAATAATAAAGCATGTAAAATAAATAAATTAGGATTTCAAATATAGCTTCTGACTAAGAGAATCTGGGTTATAATTGCTTGGCAACACTTAGATAATATTTTGGCTTCTCTAGGTAGCAAAAAAGTACCAAAATTAACATGAAGACTAAATTACTATATACTCACCATTATATCGTTAACCAGCATCAGGCTGTCTTCAGGAAAATGGCTAAATCTAGATAAAAATCAGGTTTTAAAATGAAAGTTTCTTGTGGTTTTAAATGATGCTCAAAATCGTTGTGTTAATTAAATCCACCCTGAGTTTGGTATAAATTAAAGGGCAGGGAAGGTAATTCTTGTCTAAATTTCAGCTCTGTGTTAGGGAATAGTTGTGTTATGCTAACAAAGCATAAAAGTCACACAAGACCAGAGAATAAGATAAACAAATATAATAATATGGGTGCTTGTAATGCAGGTAATTAATTTCTGCAGTTCTGAGCAGACTGGACTTTGTAGCCAACCTCCAGGAAAAGGTGAAATCCTGGCTTGAAATCTGCCCTTGCCAGCCAGCAACAAGTTTTTTGTTCCTATTTTCCCCAAATTGCAGCATTTTGGGTGAGATATTCATGTGTTTTGTTGATGTGATAAAGCCCACAATTTGGCAGACTTTTCTCACTGTCACCCAAGTCCTGCCCCTTTGGAAAGTAACTCTTGGACATGGCTGGAATATAATGTGCTGGGAGTGTTTGGCTGTGCTGCAGTGATGGGCTCTGAAGCTCTTCCCATCCCACACCAAAGTAAAGCTGTGTCACCACCCAGGCAAGGCAACCCAAGGAGCTTTAGACTGGACCTCCTTGCTTTCTCAACTCAAAGAGGAGCCTGGATCCAACCTTGGTCTCAGACCTGGCCCTTTAGAGTGATTAAAATATCACAATCCAAGGAAATCCTTGAGCACCTGATCCCCCTGGATCAGATTAAGGTGAAATAACACTCAAGGTCTGTCTTTGGAGATTAGGTTGAATTAAAACTATAGGAGGAATAGAGATGCTTCAATTATTATCTTAGGCTGCACGACCATAAAGGGTGGCATTTAGAGCACAGGAGCACAATATATTTAAGCTGCACAACCTGAGAAAAAACTCATGGCTAGGTCTTGTGTTACTGAATGATTCTAGAAAGGGGGAGAGAGAGTAGGAGAAGAAAAGTTTAGAGGGGTAGATCATAGAAAATCCCCAGTCCTGGGTCCATTGTTGGGCTAATGGGGGGGAGTTGGTGTCAGGGAGGCTCCCCAAGTCCCCTGTTGCAGCCCCTGTTTGGGAGGCAGTTTCCTTGTTTCACAAGGAGTGTTGGAGTCATGAGACTGAGCAGCTGGGGAGGAGCTGCCCCCTCCACCCTTGTCTTCACCTCAGTGGCTGGACCTGCAGCCTCAGGCCCCACGCAGCCACCAGCCCTGTCTCCATCCTCTCAGGCAGGTCTTTTGGGCTGCAAAGGAGATGTTGTTCCAGGGGTTACACTGGGGTTTCCACACCAATCCCAGCAAGGTCCTGAGGGCTGGTCCCTCACCATCTCTCAGGAGGTGTTCTACTTGTGCCAAACCAGGGAGCTGAGCAGTTCTGGGGTGGTTCTTCTGCACCTCATAAAACCCCTTTAAGGCAGACATTGGGCTGTCCCCACCTTTTGTTTTATGTTGTGTTTTTTGAAGATTTCACTTGTATTAACAGCTATGTGAGTGGATGCCTGGTGATATGGAGCAGAGGGAAAAAAGAAAGGCCAGGGGGGACCAGAAGGAAACTGAATGACATCCTGCCTGGGCTGCAAGTGAAAATTCAACTGAAATTTCCACAGGTGAAAGGCCAGCAAAGAGACCAGGCAGCTGAGCATGGCTGGGCTCTTTTCTTCTGCTTCTCACACCACATCTTCTGCCTGGAGTCATTACGAGGCAACACAACCTGCATTTCCATTTTTATAGGTAGTTTCATGTTTATGTGCTTTTTTGCATCTTTGTTGTTGCTGGTTTGCTGGTGACTAACTGCTGGGGTATCATTTGAAACCTGAGTGGTTAAGATGAGGGGAGGGAAAACAAACAAGCAGAAAATTAAGCAGTAGCTGTGACACACATAAAACTCTGAAAAATGATTCTATAAAGTGTTGGTGAAATGTACCAGGTAGCCTGGGAGAAGTCCTGGGTGTAGCTTCCAATTAATGTGAATTATCTCCAGTCAAGAAGAGCAAGTGTGTCCCCAGGAGGCCTCACAGCACAGGAGCCTCTGCTATTCCCTGTGTTTCTTCACCATGGGGCCAGCAATCCTGGCTCCTGGGAGGGTGATTACTGAGACCACCCGACTCTGCAGGCCAAACCATTAGATAACACATTTTTCCCTGCCTCAAAACTCGGTCTGATGACAGGATGGAGGTGTGAGAAACGTTTGTCACACCAAGGAACAGGCCCAAACGGATCCTCCAGGGGAGCACAGTCTAGTTACACTCCTGCAGGATTGGGTGACCTGAACAAGTAGGCACACTTGATAGTCAGGTGAATAACTGTGTGTTCCCTACTCCTGATGCAAAACTCCCTCCCTTGTTTCCCCACTGGCTGGGCACTCCAGGGTTTACAGCCTGTGCGACACTTCTGATTACCCTCTAAGTTTCCCTGTTTGCACATCCCATTCTAGGTATTTACTTTTTACCTTTGAAGGATAAATTCTGACCCTTATTGCCCCTTGGCTGTCTTCCCAATCACTGGAATGATTTATGCCATCTGGTGCTATCCTGTCCCAGGGAGTCACACAGGACTGACTTAGTTCTGTCTTCATCATGGCCTTTGCCATGTTCAGATATCTCAGCTCCCCCAGATGGAGCCCAATTAAGTCCCTCAGTTTCTTGGACCATAAATCACCTCAGTGTCCTTGGAATGCCCAGATATCTCCCTTCTCTCTTCAGTCACCATAAAGTTTGTTTTCACTAGGGCAGAAAACCTATTACCTTCCTAACACTAGGGTACAAAAACAACACTACATTTCTAACACTACAAAACCCCCCACATTTCATTTCTAAAAAGGGTTAGTAGACATTAAATGAAGAAAAGCAAAGACTCCATTTGTCTTCCCAATGCAACTTCTCTAAGCAATGGCCCTGGTGTCAAAAAAGAAACCACCACCTTGTGGGTGACACATTTGTACTCTGTGGTTGATGTTCCCATTGCTGCCTTGCACACAGGGAAGGAAAAGCTGGGTTAGTTTTAGGCTTGAGCACCAGCAAATTGCTGGTTCAGGAGCCAGAGAGAAACCAGCCTGAGTTGCAGACACCAGGCTACATTTTCAGGGTTGTGTTTTCTTAATGGCTGACACCTTTTCACTTGTTAATTGGAGGAACTTGATGGAGGACCTGACACCACCACTCCCTGCTCTTGAGGGTATGAATGCTTTTTGTGGTGCTTAACATTACTTAGTAATCTGATTTTTTTTTTTTTAAAATGAAATACAGCAATAAAGAGACATTCCTAAAGTTCATTAATAAAAATGGAGAGATCATTAATGCACCTTTCCTAGAGGAGAACCTCTTAATTTCAGAGATGTAGCAGACACAAAGGGTGTGCTGTGTTACTTCCCTCACACCTCCTGGTAAATTAATGTTTCAGAGCCCTGCAGACTTCATGGCTTCTGGGAGCACAAACAAGCTAAAATCATTATTTCAGGTTAGGAGAAACACTGCATGTTGGAAACTGAAATGCTTCCTGTGTGGTTTGCATTTAACTTGTAGCTTATGTTTCTTCTGACATCCATAAAAACGAAGACTCCAGTTACTGCACTTAAATAGCATTATTAAAAAAAGGGAGCCATTTAACAAAATTACTTGGTTAAATGGAGACCTTCTTATCTGCCTTGAAGAGCAAGGTGGAGACCAGTCTCCACAGGTCCTGACCCTCCCTGGACCAGCTCTTGGGTTGTCCTGGGAGATTCTGTGCTTGGTTTGAGGAAGAAGTGATGTTTCAAACCATGCCCATGGCACCAAGCTCCAGCTTAGAAACAGTTGTCAAACCTTCATTTGTCATCATATGGTGATGAACCATGCCAAGCACTGTTTGCATGTGTATTTTAAAAGGCACTGAGGTTTTTTTCTAGGATATTAGTAATCCACCTGCTAATGGTTGGTTATTCCCTCCATCTGATCCTGCTGCGCAAGGTTCTGTAGCTCCCAGCTACAAAATATTTATGCCATAAACTTCATAATGAGCATGCCAGGATGCACAGTTTGGGAAATTATCTTTACTTAGGTCACAAAAGCTGAGATCTCCCTGTGGCACTATAATAGTTTAGGCACTAAGGTACTTGTCTCCTGAAACCAGGTTCTGACTTGAAGGCTTTGTCATGGTAAGATTGAGCCACCAGGTCAGTGCTCCAGAAGAGGGCAGCAAGAAAGTTCACACTGACCAATTGAGCCTGGTTTCTCTATCAAAAAAGGCTTGAATTTTGGTAGGAGAGGTACTTTCATAAAAGAGACTGTAATTAAGCAAAAGCTGATAGCTGGGTATAGAGACTGTGCACAAGACTTGAGTGCAGCTGGGATAAAACATCTGCAACAGTTTTGTTAGTACCAAGGTGGCATTTGGATCTAAGGGAAGTCAGAGCTGTGGTATCTGAGACACATGGCACCTTTCAAAGTTCCTTACAAACATGAGGTGTGCATCATTATTGCAAGCTGGGAATTATTTCCCCTTTTTATAGTGAGGCTCCAGCTCTGGTTCAGGCTCAGCTCTCCCTAACAGGAAGAAGGAACCCAACTCCATGAGGCAACCAGGATCACTCATCTCTTGCTCTTTCAGCTGGTTTTCAGGTGTTGTGGAGAGAAGAGGGTTGAGAAGGGCTGAGTAACCTACCCACAGGTACCCCAGGCTTGACCCTTCCTTAATTTGGTTAGATAAGGATGTTTTATTCAAGGATGCAGCTGGGCCAAATCAGCAAGTCTCTGTACATAAACTCATCTCAGGGCTGTGCAATGTAACCTGAATGTCTTGGCAAACCCATATATTGTATTTTATAATTTGCACTGAAAGCTGTGAACACCAGCTATTTCTCACTTCTTTTGGTACACACCCATTCCAGGCTGGTGGCATTGCAGGGCACCTCTGGGGCAGTGACCAGATCTTCATCCTTTCCTATTTTTCCTCCTGTGCTTTGATACCAATTCTATGTCATATTTCAGTTAGCAAAGTACTTGCAGTGAGGACACCCTGGATAATAGACATAGCAAAAAAAAAAAAGTCCAGAAATATTGTTCATGTTCCAGACTAGAGTCTACAGCAGCAAGAAATGAAAAATAAATCAAGAACAAAAAAGCAAATTTGGGAATTGCACACTGAGCACATTGTCTATGGAATTACTGAGAAAGAAGCCCATTAGGTCAATTGAGTAGAAATGCAAGTTAAGACAAACCAGTTCTAAATGAGTAGGTGTCAGGAGAGAGCTAGTTTGGCAGAAAATGTTCAACTGGAAGGACTTTTAGCCAACAAGGAGTCACTAGAAGACTCATCAGCACATGAGAAGGATTGGTTTCCAGTTAAAGGTATTTTTAACAAGGGCAAGAATTCAATCTTCCTCAAAATGAGGAATTTGAGGGTCAGATTTCTGCCCCCAGCTCTGGGACATCTCTAAATTCAGCAGAAATGTATTAATATCATATGAAATATCCAGAAATTAATAGTTCAGGAGGCTGAGGGTTAGAAAGGAGACGAAGATGGGTCAAGTGCTGTTTAAATGACTAGAGAAAAATGTACAGAATCAGAGCAGAGTCATCCAATCAACTCCAGCCTCTGAAGGTACCTGAAACCTTTTGGAGTCTGCATTCATATTTGCTGGTAGCCTCTCTAATTGCAACAGGAAATCAGTTTAGTGATGATTTGGACAGGAAGATGGTCCTGCTGGAAGCCACAGATTGACTGATTGACTCGTGTATGTGCTTTTGCAGGATGGGAACAAAATGCAATTTCCTGAGCATGTTTGTGTTCTCATTCCCTTTTTCACACCCTGGGTGGCTCTCCAAGTGAGTGAAGAAAGGGGCCAAAGAGGAGAAACAAGGTCCTGCAAAAGGCCTGGGGCCAGACCATGCATTCTTTTTGTGCTCCATGGTGATGGAGAGGGGGTACAGGTTAGGGAGAAAAGAAATTATTCAGTGAGATGTGGAGTTTCAAGCCATATTTGAGGCTATTAGGTCCTCTAGTCTGATATCCAGCAGATGACAAGTCATTGTAGGGCACTCAGATGCTCTGTCTTGGAATTATAGACTTTACCTGCTCTCACAGCAGATGGTGCAATTGTCTTTGTCCCTCCATGTCCTCTGAGCTGCAATGCCATCAGCTACCCATGCTTGGGTACAAACAGC
Organism: Chaetura pelagica; assembly: GCF_000747805.2. NCBI lineage: Eukaryota > Metazoa > Chordata > Aves > Apodiformes > Apodidae > Chaetura > Chaetura pelagica. The sequence goes on along the minus strand of NW_009952828.1, from coordinate 878,446 downwards.
CCCACAATAACTTGCATCAGTGAGCATTTCTGCAACAAATACCCTTTTCCCCCATAAATCAGTGACCAGGTTCAAGGCTGATGCTGCCCCAAAAGACAAGTGGAGCCCAAGGGGTAGGGAATGAGGCTGGTCCCTGCCTAGCTCAGATGTGCAGGCATAAATCAATTCATACCAGTTGAGAAGCTGCAACCTCAGATGAAAACATGTCATTTGATTAGGTGACAAATACCTCACTGATCCCAGCAAAAGTCCAGCTGGGTTCACTGGGCTTTTGGTTGGAGTGGCTGCAAAGAATAGATGTTTATGTTTCACAAAAAGTCTCAAAAATGTGAATCTGAGAAGCCTGAAAGGCAGAGGAAAGGAAAGCAAAGCTTGGCACTCAAAATAGCACATCATTCCTGGGTATGGCAGCCAGGCCTTGGCACGTGGGGCTGGAAGCAGCAATCCTGGTGGAGGGGTCTTCGTGGTGAACCAGCCACCTGCTGTGACCTGCTCACTGAATAACACAGATTATACACATATAGATGTGGGTTTGCTTGGCTATATATACACACATGCATGCCTGGATGTGTGAGCATATATAGGTATATGAAACTGCCTCTGCTGACAAACATGTTTTACTGAAATGTAATATTTGAGAAATTGAGACATGAAATTGAGTCAGGAGCAGGTTGTGCTGCTGCTGCTGAGGGTGGGAATTGCTGGACCCAGCAGCCAGCAGTGCAGATGGTTCCTGCCAGACCCTTGGGCTTTGCCTGATCAGCACAAAGCCCCAGAGCTCACAGGCAGCCTGGGTAGGGTTTGGTCACTGATGCTGGAGTTTCAAGCCAAGCCTGAAGGAGAAAGAAGCCCAAATTGTTGCCATCTGAGGGCTTTTGGGTGGCCTGAATTGGAGAGCCCCCATCCTTTTGTACTGAGTCAGTGTCTGTGCAGCATTTACAAAAACTTGCCAAAGCTCCTCCTGGGAGGTAAGTGGCTGAATGGTTTTGTCCTCTGCAGATGGTGACAGGAATTATTTAAAAGTGGTTGAATGTGTTGCCAGAGCAAACTGTTACATTAATTGTCTGTAAGTCTGCATTTTTCCTTGTATCAAACAAAGCCCAGGGAGGTGGTGGAGCCACCATCCCTGGAAGCATTTAAAAGAAATAGAGATGTGGTGTTTAGCAACATGATGTAAGCACTGAACAGGTAAGTCAGGTTATGATAGGGGATTTAGGTGATGGTTGGACTTGAGGATCTTCAAGGTCCCTTCCAACCAGGATGATTCTGTAATTCTATGAAATGCAACCATTGCTTTTTTCCTGTTCCTTGCACCTGGGCCAAGACTAGATGGAAAGAGGCAAGGGCACACTGCTGAGGTTTGAATGGGTCCTTGTTTCTGTTGCTTTGGTTGTCTCCACTGGAGCTCCATCTGGGGCTGGTGCCACAGAACTGTCCTCAGCTGCCTCCTGAGAGCAGCAGTGAGATTTGGTTTTGTATGTGGCTGCTTGTGCAGCAGGTGTTGGAATGAGGCTGTTGACATGCTTGGGGCCTGGGTGAGGCTGTGATGGGCTTTCCTGTGTTATACACAGTTCATGACGTAGTAGGAATAATTTATTATTAGGTAGAATTCATATTCTAATTAGTAATACTATATATGTGATATATGAATAGAAAATTGCTTCCATATAACTTTCTTTTAAATACCCAGGTACTCAATGTGCAGAGAACCTATTGCACATTCAGGCTCCTTTGAGATTCTGGAATTGTCCCTGCATGGCACATAAAACCTCTCCAAACCACTTAAGAACTATTGAGAAAGATGATCTCCAACCTCACTGCTCCAAACTGTGAGAGGGTGGCTTGGGAGCTGCTGTGGGAGGGATTGCCCAGGGACAGTGCTGGGTTTGGAGCTGGACTTGATGATCTGTAAGGTCTTTTCCAGCCAAGGGGATTCTGTGACACTGGGGAGGGGGAACTGGCTGGTCCATGGCTGCTGACTCTGGGGGCTGTTCCTGCAGAGCAGCCCATGTCAGCCCTGCTGGGACTTGGGCTGTGCCTCCAGCTTCACTCTCAAAAAAGTGATTATTTCTAATCCCCTGGGACCAGTTTCACCCTCTGGCTCTGGTGGGCCCGTGTTTTTCCCTCCTGCCTGCAAAGTAAGGTGTAAACCAGCCTCTGGAATCTTAAATGAAAGGTGAATTTTCTCCTCTAGCTGGTTATGTCTCATAGTTGTGGGTTTTAGTAACATGCCAAATGTTGTGACATTCCAGGTAAAACTGGAAGTTGTGACTTTTCAGCTGATTTCCACTCTCTGCTGCTCTCCTGCCAGGTGACCAAAGCTGACTGAGTTTGCAGAAGGCACGAAAGCTTCTGGCATTGTGAATTTTTCTTTTGAAAAAGAAATCCCACTGCTCTTTCACTCCTTCAGTGAAATTTGACATGATCATTTAAGAGAAAAAAAAAAAAAAAGTGTGTGCACGTGTATGAGATCAAGAGAAATGAATTTCTGCTTTGGGAGACGTGTTTGTATTTACTTGCTCAGGCAAAAAAGCTGTTTGTCTTTCTTTGTCACAGGGATCTGGTTTGATTGCCCCAAGCCAAACTTCATGTTTTAACATACTACTTACAGGAGTGGTATTTTGAGGGTCTTCCCATCTGCTGCCTCCAGCAGGGATGACAGAAGTGAAGTTGGCTTTTGATTATTATTTTTTTTTAATCATTTCATATGACAAACTTATTCAGAGGAGATGCTTAAAAAAAAACAACCAACCCACAACTTTCCAAATGGTGGCATTTGCCTCTTCTGCTGTAGCTGCCCAGAGGATTTGCCATGGGGTGAGTGGAATGGAGGGAACTGACCCTCCCTTAGTGTGCTCAGGGTAATACAGATTTTAGCTGGAGGGAGAAGTGTGAAACTTTTCACCTTGTCATGAGCAATTTTCTCATCCCACCCTCCCACCCACCAACAGAAAGTTTAGGGCCTTGCCACTGGTACAAAATGATTGGGGGGGGGTTTCCAGTGCTCATTTTTAAATTGTTCAACTTTGAATATTGCACTTTCATGTAAAAAGAGACGAGTTGTCTTTGCCCCAGAGTTTCCCATCCTGATGGAGTTTCCTGCAGTCTCTGGGAGATCAGAGGTTAGAAGAGGTGGCTGTGGGCTCTGCTTCCAGGACCATCACAGCCTGACCCCAGTGAGGCTTTTCTGCATCTTTTTTTGCTCTGTTTCCCCATCTCCAGCTGGACCTGCTGCTGCTCATGTACCTCTCCTGGAAGGAGACAGGGGCACTGCTGCTGGGAGCCCCCCTGGCAGGTGACACAGATCAGCTGTTGGACTCCAGTTATTAATAGTTTCAGGAACTGCTATTAATACACCTGGAGGGGTGGTGAGCTGTGCTCCTACAACATGTGACAACGTGCTGATTTCAAACAGGTTGTATTAATTTCAGCACTAGAAGTAATTTAAATTCAATCATTCATTTAAAAATGGTGGGAGCTGTGAAGTGGCTGCCCATCAGGCAGAGCTCTCAAGTCTCTGATTCCTCTTCTTTCCCACAGACTTTCCACAGAAGAACAAGTGTTTCACTCTCCAAAGCCAACACAGAACAGCTCTGGGTGCCCAGAGACCAGAGCTTCTGCCTAATTAAAAGAGTTTCCAATATATGTATTGGGTGTTTGGAGAGTAGCAAACCACTGATGCAGCTGTGCCAGCACTGGGAAGGATGAGACTCATAGGAACAGCAGGGGGAAAATTAATATCTGTGTCTGTGTGTGCAGGAGGAGCTTCCAGTGCTTGTGTGGAGGGAGCCAAATTTGAAGTGCCTTGATGATGGATCTTTGCTTGTCACTGACTTCTTGTGTCTTTGGTAGTTGTAAAACTTCCCTGTATTTTCAGTTTGGCAGCAGAGTCACTGCAGTGAAGTGGCTGGAGCTGGGAAGAGGAGGATGGCATCTGAGTGGGGGTCACAAGCAGCTGGGGCAGGACCTGGCAAAGGTTTGCTGAGGTGATGGTGGTGTGATGTGAAGGTTGAGCAGCAGTCTATCCAGCTTTCCTCCGAGGTCATCTTTGGCTCAGTCTCTGCTGTCTTGCCCTGTAGAAACAAGCATTTGATTCCCTGAAGCTCGTGTGTATTGCAAAGCCAACCTTTCATATTTCAGCATCCAATTTACTTTGATAAAATGCAGGAGATACCCATCAAACCATTGCCTTGATTGTCACACTGACTTGTCACTTGCTAAGTCCCTTGTGTGAGTTTAATGATGAGACAAATGTTTGGCAGCATCAAAGCCCTTCCCTGGTTTCTTTTATTGAACAGTTAATTTTTTTTCTTAAAAAAACAACACAACAAACAACAAAACCAAACCAACCACCCAGGAAACAAAACCAAACCAAACACAAAAAAACCCTGCCCTGAGGCATTTTTCCCTTTTTGCAGAAGGTCACTAAACACAGTTGGCTTTTCCTCTTGTGCAGCTGATACTCTGTGTAATTATCTTGTGTAATTAAAAGAAAAAAATGACTTTCTTTTTACCAGCACTGAGGAATGAAAGGTGTGAGGGCAACCTGAGGGGGATTGTGCTTGAAGCTGGGAAAAGTCTTCTTATTTTGTCTTTATTCCTTGTATTCCAGGTGATGAATTGCATTATATTACTGTGAGATGGCTCTTGCCAAGCCCATCTGTGGCTGCACCCAGGCTGCTGTCTTGAAAACTGTCTCATTCTGAGAGCTTGAGGCTGCAAATCATCAAGTGTGTGCTAATAGTTTGAGGAATCTTGTTGAAGGAAGGGGTCTGGTGGGTGTGAGGCACACGTGGGTGATGCTGGACCTGCAGTGCCAGTGTGAAACTGCCTCATTCTTCCACTGTCTCCAGAATTTGGGAGTATTTTAGAGTTATTTTCAACCTGGATCAGGTCAGTGGTTGGTTTATAGTGGGGTAGTGACCAGTTGTGTTGGGTTTGTGTGGTGGGACCTGTGGCAGTGGGGCCCACAGTGGTGGGTCTTGTGAGAATCTGCTGGAACCCCCTCCCCAGCCCCAGAGCAGGGCCCATCTCAAGCCAAGGGGAACTCATGCTTGGCTAATCTGATACCTTCTGTGGTGGTGTGACAGAGTGGGTAGATGCAGGGAGACCAGCAGATGTGTCTTCCTTAACTTCAGTAAAGCTTTTGACACTGTCTCCCATAACATCCCTCTCGATAAGCTCAGGAAGTGTGAGTTAGAAGAGTGGACAGTGAGATGGGTGGAGAACTGGCTGAACAACAGAGCCCAGAGGGTTGTTCTCAATGGTGCAGAGTCCATTTGGAGTCCTGTGACTAGTGGTGTTCCTCAGGGGTCAGTGCTGGGCCCACTCTTATTCAGCTTCTTCATCAATGACCTGGATGAGGGGATGGAGTGGATGTGCAGCAGCTTTGCTGATGATACCAAGCTGGGAGGATTGGCTGTGCAGCCATCCAGTGAGATCTAGACAGACTAGAGAGCTGGACAAAGATAAACCTAATGATATTCAACAAGTATAAGTGTAGAGTCCTGCACCATGGAGTCCTGGTGGACAACAGGTTACCCATGGGACAGCAATGTGCCCTCGTGGCCAAGAGAGACAGTAGTATCCTGGGATGCATTAAGAACAGTGTCTCCAGCAGGTCAAGGGAGATTCTCCTCCCCCTCTACTCTGCCCTTGTAAGACCCAATCTGGAGTGTTGTGTCTAGTCCTGGGCTCCCCAGTTGCAGAGGGACAGGGATCTACTGGAAAGAGTCCAAGGGAGGCCACGAGGATGATGAAGGGACTGGAACATCTGTCTGATGAGGAAAGGCTGAGAGACCTGGGGCTGTTCAGTCTGGAGAAGAGAAGTCTGAGAGGGGACCTCATTAATGTGTACAAATATGTGAAGGGGGGTGTCAAGAATGGGCCAGTCTCTGTTCAGTGGTGCCTGTGGCAGGACGAGGGGAAACAGTGACAACACAGCAAGTTCCACCTCAACATGAGGAAAAACTTATTCACTATAAAGGTGACAGAGCCCTGGGCCAGGCTGCCCAGACAGGCTGTGGAGTCTCCTTCTCTGGAGACATTCAAGACCCATCTGGACACGTTCCTGTGTGATCTTCCCTGTGTGTTCCTGCTGCAGCAGGGGAGTTAAACTCAAGGATCTTCTGAGGTCCCTTCCAACCCTGAGGAGGAAGGAGTGACAGAAACAACACGTGACGAGCTGCCCCCAGTCCTGGGCCCCTGTGCTGTTGAGGAGGGAGAAGGTAAAGAAATCAGGAGCAGAGTAACTTGGTCCAAGAAATCAGGGGGTGGGGGAAGGTGTTTTCAAGATCTGGTTTTGTTTTCTCTTTGTCCTGCTCTGTTTTGGTGACCAATTACATTGGATCTTCCCCAGGTTGAGTCTGTTCAGCCTGTGACAGCAGCTGATGTGTGAACCCTCCCTGTCCTTGTCTCAACCCACCAGCTTTCAGCCAGATTTTCTCCTTCCCATCCCTGGGGGAGAAATGAAGAGCAGCTTCATGGTTCTTGGTACCAGATGGCCCTGAACCAGGACAGCAGTGGCACAGGCCACCTCAGCACAAGGCTGCTGGCACAGGACTCTCTGCTGAGCTGCCACAGGCAATTCTCTACTGTCTCTTGTTACTCTTCACTTCTTTATTCACTGTTAAGTGGCAAAGGGCCATCAGTTTGCACTGATTTCCAGATTAATAGTTGTTTTGCTCCTTCTGGGTTTTTTTGGGAATGATGGGATGGGATGACAGAGACAGTAGGTGCAGAGATTCTATGTGAAGATGTAAAATGTCTTATTGGAGAAAGAATTCATCACCCAGACCAGCTGCTGCTGTACTTTCAGAAGGAGGAGGATGAACGAAAACCTCCTGTCCTGGAAGACCAGAAGGTCAGGGCAGATGGTGTCAGTGCAAGTTTATAAACTGAAACCTAAAGTTTCTTTGGCAGCTAATCTCTGGATTTTAGACACAGGATTGGGTCAATATTGGGGTGGGAAACTTCTGAGGGAATCTCCAATACTGCATTAAGCACATGGCTTCCTGTAACAGTAAATGCAAAGGATGGATCATTAAACTTGCACTGTCATGTTGCAAAGAAATAATTTCTAAAATATGAGATCCTTGGATAATTAAATCATTAGAGTGCAGAAAATACCCTGTACAGGCAGGGTGTTTGTAGGCTCCATAAAGAAGCTTTCCTGCT